>NW_021131446.1:0-497394 GCF_004193835.3 Ostrinia furnacalis | reverse complement strand
TACGTCAAAGACCAGTGTTCTCAGTTAATTACGTGGGAAAATTACCCGAAATATGGGAAATTAATAATAATTTTAGGACTTTTTAGTTATTTATTACGCACACTATGGAAATAAAATAATTTATCATAATAATTGTGTTTTAATGGGATATATTTTCATAGGCAAATTTGATCCTTCCCAAAAATGTGGAACTGCAAAATTCAAATTTTCTTACATTGATTTCAAGTCAGTGTCAGGTTGTATGTTAACCCTTATCTTGGCATGACCAAAAATTTACTACGATTTTAAATTTTTTGATATTTATGAGTTAAGTATGATCCTAATAGGCCAATAAAAATGTTTAAAAAAATATATTGTTTTCAGTTTTTCAGAAACCAGGTGTATCATATATGATACACTGCCAAGATTAGGGTATAGAAAATTAAAAAGCTAAAATATTCAAAAAATAATTTTGAATGAACAAAAACATACATAAATATTTTAAAAAGGTATTTTTTAAGCTTCCTTATCAAAACAGAAACTCAGAGTGAAAAGAATATGCCAAATCCAATTATAGCAAATAATAATTACTCAGACTCTTGCTTTTTATACCTACTAATAATGATAAAAGTCATAAAATCGAATAACTTTTTACCACACATAAAATTTGATTATATTTTGTGCATTTTATATTTAATCTGCTTATTTTTCTAGTTTTATATTTTCCACAAGAAGCGAAAATAGGCCAACATTGTCATACTTGACGGCATCAGAAGGTAGGATGGATGGAGTTTAATAGATTTTTATGAACTAATTGCACTCCACAAGCTTGTCCACGCTAATTACTGTATTTCCTACTAATGTAACACTAATATCTTTTAAAAATACGCATTTTTTCTTAAATTATGATTTAAAAATACATCACGAAGCACTTGGCAATGTAACATATATGATACACAGGCACATGGACGGTTATAAAATCGGCAAGTAGCAATACACACCATCCAAACCAAACGAAAAACTCAGAGTAATCCTTCTTCTGTAAATTACATACAGAAAATAACACAAATATTTTGTGATATCGCCAATAAACAAATAAACTTACCACGCGTTTGAAGCCAACATGCTTAGTTTATCCAATTTTGACAATAACTGACAGCCAAATGTATTTTTGTGTGAATAGTTTTTTTTATCTCATTCTATGATATATCAGGAACGTGTTATGTATAAAAGAAATTATTTCTAATTCTTTCGCTGCCCTCAGGATTTTTTAGATTATGATGTATCACCCGTGTTACGATGCCAAGAAAAGGGTTAACGTTTGAACAAAGGCCTGCCACAACATTATTCTCCGCTACAGGTAGAGACAATTTTAATTTTAACTAAAATGCTTATTTTACTTCGAAATCTTTTGTTTTTATTTGAAATCTAACTTGTCTTTATCAAAATAACAAATTTAGAGCCATTTTCAATTTCGTTGTTAACGAAGCGTTGAATGGCGCGCCCGGAGAGGCTTAGTTCAAACGATCATTGCAAACGTTGTGATAGGGATAGAGACATGCGATTTTTGGTTTTACGAAGGTAATACGATAGAGAATAATACAAAGTAATAAAAACCACCGGTTATAGGGGCATTTTTTTGAGAAATTTATCAAATAACCAAAAAAACACGAATTTAAAAGCAATTTTTTTTCAAAAAGTATAATTTTTTATTATTTGTTGGCCTTTTTTATGTATTTTATGTATTTTTTTAGTATTGCCTGTTATTTTGCATTATTACTGTTTTTATTTTATCAGGATATACAGCTTAGTTTAAAAGTTATTACGTTTTCTTTACAATAAGTAATTGGAAGAAAAAAAAAATCTATAAAAAATTAAAAAAAAATCTCAAAAAATTTTTGACCTCTTTTTTGTCGATAAAAATAGGTCTAGTTTCATCTATTTTCATATGTACACTTTAACGTGACTCACACTGTATAACCTTACTATACGGTGCGCTAGTTTAGAACATTTCGGGCCATCACTTGCCTGTGTTGAATGACATCGACATCAACGTTCATCAATTCAAGTTTAAAATAATAGGCAGTAATGTATGAAGAAAGAGCTTCTATTCTGTACCTACCTATGCCCGTGTAATTTTGATCGGTGTCAAATCGGAGTTTTCGTGCGGGGTGCGCGGGTGTTGTGGTGCGAAGCGTGAAGGTCAAACGCTCAAGGTCATTGAGGACTCTAATCGCCTTAAATGAAACCATCAATCGAGCAAGTAGGATTTTATTATTATTCATCAATAATCAAATTCTGAACTTGAATATTCAACTACAATGTCTGCTCATGAACGCTTCAAACTCGGTAGTCGGTACTTCTTTCCCAATTCCATAAAATTCAATACTTACAAAGTGACAAAAAACTTTAAAATAGGTAGTTGAAACCATGGACCTATAAAAAAAGTCGGACGGATTCTCATCAACAAAATACTGTGACATTAGGATACACCAGCTTGCCTGTACGTACAGGCCGGCACGCACACATTCACACCCTGTTACACCACTTCGAGTGCAAACTTCACACAGTTGACACATTTATGCAGCGAAAAAACAACACGAATACGACATGTCTTGTGTGATGAAATTGTGTAAAAACCGTTCTGTTCGAACAAACAAAAATTAAGGAATCACATTTCACAGGCAAAATAATAATCCAATCACTTATTTCCCGACATTAAAATATTGAAATTAATTGAAATCAAACGTCATTCACTCGAAAAAATAATACGTCAAAGACCAGTGTTCTCAGTTATTTACGTGGGAAAATTACCCGAAATATGGGAAATTAATAATGAGACGCGGAACCTCGCTCGGAATTGCATGTCATTATAATAATATTTTTCAATAGCGTTCAGCCTTATTGCGTTTCTGCGATTAGATCTAGGTATTTCCTCGAGGCTCGAAAGAAATGATAACGATGACACACATTATTTACCACTATTTAGGTCGTTTTAGGTAAAACAATAGGATTTAAGATACCGCGCAAGCACTCTCAAATTTAACAGCTGCTTAAGACGATTTGACAGTTGTTTGAGTAATGCTTAGCGTTGAATGGCGTTTCAGTATGCGAAAATTCATTTAAGTGGCGTTTGAGAGCAACTTAATTTGAGAGGTGCTTAAAAATTGAGAACTGCTCAGATATTGTTTTGAGTATGCGAAATGTAAGTTTAGGAGCTGCTTAACTATTTGAGAAGCCGTCAAATATTTAAATGGCGTTTCAGTATTCGGCCGTAAGACTTCTAGGCCCGGGAGGAGCGGAATGTTGCGGATATTGAGCGGGAGATCAACAATGTGAAGTAAGTGTCTTGAAGACGGCTCTTGAACAAGAGCTGTGAGGTCTAGAGACGCAGGTATACGAGCTGTAGGTGGAGCAGCGCACGGCGCAGCACGCCGCTTCCAAACACCAGGAGCTCAAGGCCAGAGAGGAGCGGAAGGTGGCCGACATTGAGCGGGAGATCAACAATGTGGAGTGAGTATATTGTAGACAGATCTCAAACAAGAGCTGTGAGGTCTAGAGACAGGTGTGTGAGCTACAGGTGGAGCAGCACGCTGCTTCCAGCACTAAGAGTTCTAGGCCCGGGAGGAGCGGAATGTTGCGGATATTGAGCGGGAGATCAACAACGTGTAGTGAGTATATTGTAGACAGATCTCGAACAAGAGCTGTGAGGTCTAGAGACAGGTGTGTGAGCTACAGGTGGAGCAGCACGCTGCTTCCAGCACTAAGAGTTCTAGGCCCGGGAGGAGCGGAATGTTGCGGATATTGAGCGGGAGATCAACAATGTGGAGTGAGTATATTGTAGACGGCTCTTGAACAAGAGCTGTAAGGTCTAGAGACGCAAGTTCGCGTTCGCAGGTGGAGCAGCATGCCGCTTCCAAGCTCTAAGAGCTCAAGGCCAGAGAGGAGCGGAAGGTGGCCGACATTGAGCGGGAGATCAACAATGTGGAGTGAGTGTATTGTAGACAGATCTCGAACAAGAGCTGTGAGGTCTAGAGACAGGTGTGTGAGCTACAGGTGGAGCAGCACGCTGCTTCCAGCACTAAGAGTTCTAGGCCCGGGAGGAGCGGAAGTTTGGTAGTAAAAGGGTAGGAGATTTTTTCGAACACATTGATAGTATTATATTGCTAAGTTCTGAATCACCTTGCCATTTGAGAAGCCGGCTACCTATTCGCTCTTTGCAGTGACTCTAGTCCTAATGCCGCTCTAATGCGACACACTCCGGGTGCAGTCCTGTTGTCCCCCCTGGCTAGGGGAGACAACAGGACTGCACCAAAAATATCTGTCTTGCGCAACCCATCTCAAGTGCTTCTCAAGCGTACCATATCCTTGACATTTTTCTTACGATATTCTTTCTTATTCTTCATAGCTCTGGCAGCTCGGCGTCCCGGCGCGCCCAGCTAGAAGCGAAGGCGGAGCGCGCGGCCAGCGAAGCACAAGCGGCCCGCGCGCGCTACGACACCGCGCACCACGACGCTACGCAGGCGCGCGCGCATCAACAACACGTGCAGCAGCAGTATGATACTGCTGCCGCGGCTGCCCAGCGCGCCAGGGACTCGCTCAGTGAGTGACGTCATGAGTAGTTAGCTACAAAAGCGCAGGCTGCCCAAGTGACCTATGACACCGCGCACCACGACGCCACGCAGGCGCGCGCGCATCAACAACACGTGCAGCAGCAGTATGATACTGCTGCCGCGGCTGCCCAGCGCGCCAGGGACTCGCTCAGTGAGTGACGTCATGAGTAGTTAGCTACAAAAGCGCAGGCTGCCCAAGTGACCTATGACACCGCGCACCACGACGCCACGCAGGCGCGCGCGCATCAACAACACGTGCAACAGCAGTATGATACTGCCGTCGCGGCTGCCCAGCGCGCCAGGGACTCACTCAGTAAGTGACGTCACGAGTAGTTAGCTACAAAAGCGCAGGCTGCCCAAGTGACCTATGACATCGCGCACCACGACGCTACACAGGCGCGTGCCCATCAACAACACGTGCAACAGCAGTATGATACTGCCGTCGCGGCTGCCCAGCGCGCCAGGGACTCGCTCAGTGAGTGACGTCACGAATAGTTAGCTACGAAAGCGCACTGCCCGAGCGATTTATGCTATACCACGCACCACGACGCCACGCAGGCGCGCGCGCACCAACAACACGTGCAGCAGCAGTATGATACTGCTGTCGCGGCTGCCCAGCGCGCCAGGGACTCGCTCAGTAAGTGACGTCACCACTAGTGAGCGCGTTTAAAAATGTATGAAAATTTTAGTACTTGAACGTTTCCGCTAGGGGCGCTGCACAATCCGTCATACATTAAATGTCATTTTTTGACGCGCTCACTAGTGAGCGCATTTGATGTAAACTCGCACTAGGCCCTCAGTTTGCCACACAACGCGTAGGCTTCTCAAACGAACTACGACACCGCGCACCACGACGCCACGCAGGCGCGCACGCATCAACAACACGTGCAGCAGCAGCATGATACTGCTGTCGCGGCTGCCCAGCGCGCCAGGGACTCGCTCAGTAAGTGACGTCACGAATAGTTAGCTACGAAAGTGCACTGCCCGAGCGATTTATGCCATACCGCGCATACGAAGCCACGCAGGCGCGCGCTCATCAGCAGCACGATATTGCTGTCGCGTCCGCGCAACGCGCCAGGGACTCGCTCAGTAAGTGACGTCACCACCAGTTAGCCACACAACGCAGGGTACTCACCTGCCATAACATAGCACGTAACGTAGCATGTAACGTATCAAACCTTGAAGTGTGTACAGCTCGTCCATGGTCATTGCGTCTCTAGCAGCTATCTGCGAGCTCCCGGATCCGCAGTGTTCGTGACAATAGCCGCCTTTATGCTCGCAGTGGCACCGCCACTCGGCGGTGTCGAACCACAACATCGAACCACACGCGAGCAACTCGCAGCGGGCTCGTGCCAATGTACTCACTTGCTACAATATCTGATACATTACATGCTACACGGCTAGATGAGTACCCTGCTCAACGCGTAGGCTTCTCAAGCGAACTACGACACCGCGCACCACGACGCTACACAGGCGCGCGCGCACCAACAACACGTGCAGCAGCAGTATGATACTGCTGTCGCGGCTGCCCAGCGCGCCAGGGACTCGCTCAGTAAGTGACGTCATGAGTAGTTAGCTACAAAACGCGTAGGCTTCTCGAGTGACCTATGACACCGCACACCACGACGCCACGCAGGCGCGTGCGCTTCAACAACACGTGCAGCAGCAGCATGATACTGCTGTCGCGGCTGTCCAGCGCGCCAGGGACTCACTTAGTAAGTGACGTCACCACCAGTTTGCCACACAACGCGTAGGCTTTCCGAACGAACTACGACACCGCACACCGCGACGCTACACAGGCGCGCGCTCATCAACAACACGTGCAGCAGCAGTATGATACTGCCGTCGCGGCTGCCCAGAGCGCCAGGGACTCTCTCAGTGAGTGACGTCACCACCAGTTAGCCACACAACGTGTAGGCTTCTCGAGTGACCTATGATACTGCGCACTACGACGCTACACAGTCGCGCGCTTATCAACAACACGTGCAGCAGCAGCATGACACCGCCGTCGCGGCTGCCCAGCGCGCCAGGGACTCTCTTAGTAAGTGACGTCACCACTAGTGAGCGCGTTTAAAAATGTATGAAAATTTTAGTTCTTGAACGTTTCCGCTAGGGGCGCTGCACAATCCGTCATACTTTAAATGACATTTTTTGACGCGCTCACTAGTGAGCGCAGCGATGTAAACTCGCACTAGGCCCTCAGTTTGCCACACAACGCGTAGGCTTCTCAAACGAACTACGACACCGTGCACCACGACGCTACACAGGCGCGCGCGCACCAACAACACGTGCAGCAGCAGCATGACACCACCGTCGCAGCTTCTCAGCGCGCTAGGGACTCGCTCAGTAAGTGACGTCACGAGTAGTTAGCTACGAGAGCGCAGGTTGCCCGAGTGACCTACGACACCGCGCACCACGACGCTACACAGGCGCGCGCCCACCAGCAACACGTGCAACAGCAGCATGATAGTGCCGTCGCATCCGCGCAGCGTGCCAGGGACTCGCTCAGTAAGTGACGTCACCACCAGTTAGCCACGCAACGCGTAGGCTTCTCAAGCTAACTATGACACCGCGCACCACGACGCCACGCAGGCGCGCGCGCATCAACAACACGTGCAGCAGCAGCATGATACTGCCGTCGCATCCACGCAGCGGGCTAAGGACTCGCTCAGTAAGTGACGTCACCACCAGTTTGCCACACAACGCGTAGGCTTCCCAAGTGAAGTGACCTACGACACCGCGCACCACGACGCCACGCAGGCGCGTGCTCATCAACAACACGTGCAGCAGCAAATCCCACCACCACCCATGGCCATACCAACCTCGCGGTTATTGTGGCCGAATCTTGAGAGATGCGCGCGGAATTGCGGCTGCCTACGGCAGATTGCACTCCACCGCGCGCAATTCTTGACTCTCTACAAGTTCTTTAATCTTTGTCCATTTGTCCCTTGCCACTCTCCCCCTTCTGGGGCATGGACTCCACTATCACGTTGGCACCATCCGGTGCCTGGCCGCTAGGCGTCTGTCCGTTCCGCCTCCGATGCCACGCGTGCGCGAAACCTCGCAGCCGCGCGAAGTTCGCCTCCGAGCTGACTAGATCGGGGTACCACGCAGGACCGTAGCCCTCCGAGAGCGCTATCCCACTCAGCATCTCACACCGCAGGTCTTCATACAGGGGACAGTACCACAGAACGTGGTGCCTGTCCTCCTCACTCTCGCCGCACTCACACATACTCCCCTCTCGCAGCTTCATGTCGCTCAGCCTTTTATTGAAGCACCCGTGTCCAGTGAGTATCTGCGAGGTCACATAGTCCGGTTGGACCCAGCGCATGCTGAGCCTACCAGCCACCTCCGGGAAGAACTGATAGAGCTCACGACCTTTGGTCTCCTGCTCCCAACGCTGCTGCCAAAATACGATCACCGAATCCCGTATATCGCGTTTTCGACTGCTCATCTCGTCCAGGGTCGCGAGCTGGCGCGTCCTCAGTACAGCCGTCCGTCCAGCATACTCCACCTCGAGGTCGGCGGGCAACACTCCGGCCAAGACCGGGAGCGCGGCCGTGCTGACAGACCGGTAGGCCTTCGTCAGCAGCACGAGTGCCGGCCTCTGCCCCCTCAGGACAATCCCGCCCACCGACTGGACTTTGACCCGCTCAAACCAACACGCCGCAGCATACACAAGCGTGGCAACGAACGTTCCCTGGTAGAGAATGCGCAGACCGGGGTATCGAATGCCCCAGGAGGACGCAGACACACGCGAAACCTTCCCGAAGCATTTGGCTGCGCGCTCTACAATGTCCTGTGCATGCTGCGTGAACAGAAGACCCGAATCGATCACCACGCCGAGCACTGTTCCTGAGCTCACCTGTCGGATCGAGGCGCCATCAAGTTTGATGATTGGGGGCCTCTGGAATTTCCCCCTGATTGTCATCATGGACGACTTGGCAGGAGAGAATCCCAGTCGGTTCCGGGCTCCCCAATCGGACGCGATATTAAGGGCCTCTGTGGCCTTCGACTCGATGCTGGCTCTCGATTGCGCCTCAATCAAAATGGTGACGTCATCGGCGTACGCCACCATGCTCACCCCCTCCGGCATCGGCGATCTCAACAGGTCGTCCAACAGAACGTTCCACAACGTTGGTCCAAGCACAGAACCCTGCGGACACCCCATGGTGGAAACTTTCCACAACTCCCGGCTGCCGACGGTTAAGCCAACCCGGCGTCCGGAGAAGTATCCCGCCAACATCCGATAGACATTGGGCGGGCATCCTCCTCTTTTCGCCTTCAGCATCACCATCGGCCACCAGGCGTTGTCGAACGCACCCGAGATGTCAAGAAAGACAGCTTGGACGTACTTCGCTGTGGACGCCCTGGCCGTGTCGGTAATCGCGTCGATCGCTGTCACTGTCGACTTACCTCTGGTGAAGCCATGCTGGCAGTCCGACATCCCGCTAGAGATCTGAGGCGCGCAGTGTAACATTACACGCTCAAGCAGCTTACCCAAGATCGAGAGAAGCGTAATTGGTCGGTACGCCTTGGGGTCGGTGAGGGGCTTGTCATTACCTTTTGGCAGCACGAGCAGTCGACCGTCCTTCCACACATCCGGAAACACACCTTCCTCCACACACTTGGCGTACACCAGGTGGAACTCCACCGATGCAGCCTTCCAGACATGCGTCAACATTCTTGCGGTCACTCCATCCAGTCCCGGTGCGGTGTTGGGCAATTGCTTAACCATGATTCGCAGATACTCAAGGGACGGAGGAGACGCGTCTGGGCCAGAGGGGACCAGGGCAGCCGAGATCCGCACCTGTTTGTGGTACTCTGTGTCCTTAGACGGATCGTCGTCCGGGCACAGAGCATACACAAGGCCGTGCATGGCTTCATCCACAGTCCCCGCAAAGCCTTCGGCGAACTTCGTGCCGTTGATTACGTTCGAGGGCGGACGCTTCCTGCCACTCGCCACACGGTAGGCCAGACCCCACGGGTCCTCGTTGCCGGACTCGGCAAGCCCCCGGAAGAACGCGAGCTCCGTCTCCTCCTTTCTCCTTCTATATCGCGCTCTACTCGCATGAAACTCCTCTCGTGCAATCTCCTCCGCCCTGCCCCCTCTCTTCCTGAGCCTCTGCCACGCACGGCGTGAAGCGCCGTTTGCCTTCCTATGACACCGCGCAGTGACACGTGCAGCAGCAGTATGATACTGCCGTCGCATCCGCGCAGCGCGCCAGGGACTCACTCAGTAAGTGACGTCACGAATAGTCAGCTACAAAAGCGCAGGCTGCCCGAGTGACCTATGCCATACCGCGCACACGACGCCACGCAAGCGCGCGCCGCAGCAGTATGATACTGCTGTCGCGGCTGCCCAGCGCGCCAGGGACTCTCTCAGTGAGTGACGTCACCTCCAGTTAGCCACACATCATGCAGGCTTCCCGAGCGACCTACGACACCGCGCACCACGACGCCACGCAGGCGCGCGCGCACCAGCAACACGTGCAGCAGCAGCATGATACTGCTGTCGCATCCGCGCAGCGCGCTAGGGACTCTGTCAGTGAGTGACGTCACTACCAGTTAGCCACAACGTGTAGGCTTCTCAAACGAACTATGACACCGCGCACCACGACGCCACGCAGGCGCGCGCGCACCAACAACACGTGCAGCAGCAGTATGATACTGCTGTCGCGGCAGCCCAGCGCGCCAGGGACTCGCTCAGTAAGTGACGTCATAAGTAGTTAGCTACGCAACGCGTAGGCTTCGCAAGTGACCTATGACACCGCGCACCACGACGCCACGCAGGCGCGTGCCGTATGATACTGCCACAGCGGCCGCGCAGCGCGCCAGGGACTCTCTCAGTGAGTGACGTCACGAGTAGTTAGCTACGAAACGCGTAGGCTTCTCAAGCGAACTTTGACACCGCGCACCACGACGCCACGCAGGCGCGCGCGCACCAACAACACGTGCAGCAGCAGTATGATACCGCCGTCGCGGCTGCCCAGCGCGCCAGGGACTCACTCAGTAAGTGACGTCACCACCAGTTAGCCACACAACGCTTAGGCTTCTCGAGTGACCTTGACACCGCGCACCATGACGCCACGCAGGCGCGTGCTCATCAACAACACGTGCAGCAGCAGTATGATACTGCTGTCGCGGCAGCCCAGCGCGCCAGGGACTCGCTCAGTAAGTGACGTCATAAGTAGTTAGCTACGCAACGCGTAGGCTTCGCAAGTGACCTATGACACCGCGCACCACGACGCTACACAGGCGCGTGCTCATCAACAACACGTGCAGCAGCAGTATGATACTGCTGTCGCGGCTGCCCAGCGCGCCAGGGACTCTCTCAGTGAGTGACGTCATGAGTAGTTAGGTACACAACGCGTAGGCTTCGCAAGTGACCTATGACACCGCGCACCACGACGCTACACAGGCGCGTGCTCACCAACAACACGTGCAGCAGCAGTATGATACTGCTGTAGCGGCCGCACAGCGCGCTAGGGACTCGCTCAGTGAGTTACGTCATGAGTAGTTAGCCACACAACGCATAGGCTTCGCAAGTGACCTATGACACCGCGCACTACGACGCTACACAGGCGCGCGCGCACCAACAACACGTGCAACAGCAGCATGATACTGCCGTCGCATCCGCGCAGCGCGCTAGGGACTCTCTCAGTAAGTGACGTCACGAATAGTTAGCTACGAAAGTGCACTGCCCGAGCGATTTATGCCATACCGCGCACACGAAGCCACGCAGGCGCGCGCTCATCAGCAGCACGATACTGCTGTCGCGTCCGCGCAACGCGCCAGGGACTCACTTAGTAAGTGACGTCACCACCAGTTAGCCACGCAACGCGTAGGCTTCCCGAGCGAACTATAACACCGCACACCACGACGCCACGCAGGCGCGTGCGCAGCAGCAGTATGATACCGCCGTCGCGGCTGCCCAGCGCGCCAGGGATTCTCTCAGTGAGTGACGTCACGAATAGTTAGCTACGAAAGCGCAGGCTTCCCGAGTGACATATTATTATGACACCGCGCACCACGACGCCACGCAGGCGCGCGCGCACCAACAACACGTGCAGCAGCAGCATGATACTGCTGTAGCGGCCGCCCAGCGCGCCAGGGACTCTCTCAGTAAGTGACGTCACCACCAGTTAGCCACACAACGCGTAGGCTTCCCGAGCGAACTATAACATCGCACACCACGACTCCGCGCAGCGCGCTAGGGACTCTCTCAGTAAGTAACGTCACGAATAGTTAGCTACGAAAGCGCAGGCTGCCCGAGTGACCTACGACACCGCGCACCAGCAACACGTACAACAGCAGTATGATACTGCTGTAGCGGCCGCCCAGCGCGCCAGGGACTCATTCAGTAAATGACGTCACGAATAGTTAGCTACGAAATCGCAGGCTTCCCGAGTGACCTATGACACCGCGCACCACGACGCCACGCAGGCGCGTGCTCATCAACAACACGTGCAGCAGCAGTATGATACTGCCGTCGCCTCCGCGCAGCGCGCCAGGGACTCACTCAGTAAGTGACGTCACGAGTAGTTAGCTACGAAAGCGCAGGCTTCCCGTGTGACCTATGACGCCACGCACCACGACGCCACCCTCATCAGCAGCACGTGCAACAGCAGCACGATACTCGACGACTCGCTCAGTAAGTGACGTCACGATTAGTTAGCCACGCAGCGCGTAGGCTTCCCGACTGACGACGCCACGCAAGCGCGCGCCCATTAGCAACACGCGCAACTATGTTATGATACTGCCGTCGCATCCGCGTAGCGCGCCAGGGACTCTCAGTAAGTGACGTCACGAATAGTTAGCTACGAAAGCGCAGGCTGCCCGTTCTAAGGGTAATATCAGCATCTTACCTTTAGCTCAGTGCGCTGAACTAATTCCTCACGCGGTGCGCGAGTGGCTTGAGCGTTACTTGACGACTGGCATCAGTTCCTTACCCCTTAGCTCGAAGGTAACCAATTTGCTACGCAACATGCGAAGGTGGCCCGAGAGCGCGCGCGCTCAGCGATAACACGTCAAGTAGTGACGTAAGTTCTTCACCTCCTTAAGTAAGAGAGAATCTGGTCCCCTTCACGCGCACATCAGTCTTTCTCGTGCGTGGACGACGCTGCATAATAGCATTAAGGTGCCTGTAATTGATTGTGAATTTAGTCCCAAACACAACTATATCCCTCGACTTACGAACTTACTTTTACTTTCTCTACACAGAGCAATTAAAACAGCAGCTGCGCGAGCTGGAGTCGCGCGGCAACGACTCGCTGGCGGTGTACGGCAACAACATGGCGGAGCTGTGCCAGCGCGTCAAGCAGGCCGTCGCTAGGGGAGAGTTCAGCGCGCCGCCGAGGGGACCCATCGGTGAGACACAGAGACACTTCCCCTACACAGCAACTGAAGCAGCAGCTGCGCGAGCTGCAGTCGCGCGGCAACGACTCGCTGGCGGTGTACGGCAACAACATGGCGGAGCTGTGCCAGCGCGCCGCCGAGGGGACCCATCGGTGAGACTTGTAGAGACACATAGGGCCATTTAAACATTTAAGTCATCTAACATAAACACCTTTCAGGAACGGAGAGACATCTCGGTGACACCGAGACATCTTAGTAATGCAGAAGCGTCTTATTAACGCACAGACATCTTAGTAACCCAAAGACATCTTAGTAACGTAGACATTTCAGTAACATCAGCCATACAATATATGGACATCAGCCAGATAGTTTTGACAGTTCCAACTTGCCAGACAGTTTTTTTAGGATAGCTGCCAAAGCCACGATGACTCAAACTTCATGATTCACCAACATTCTATCCTATATTGGGAGCATACGCTGACAAACTTTCAGCTTTTGTAAAATGACGTTAGGTTAGGCATTCACCAACTCTTAATGTAATGTAACGTTCTTACAAATGGTACAATATAGCTAAATGTACGACGTTTGTTTCGAGAAAGGGTAAACACTAGAACATATTTTAGAGCAGCTCGTTGTTCTGTTACAAGTAAATGCTCTAGTATATACTCACGCAGATACACCTGAGAAAGAGACATTTCAGTAACACACATTTTATGTTCGTAGGTTCATACCTGAAAGTGAAGGATAAAAAGTGGGGGGGTGTTTTGGAACACATCATCGGAGGTTCGTTGACGTCATTCTGCGTCAACTCCCCGGAGGACTCCAGGAAGCTATTCGAGATAATGGGCCAAGTAAGTTTTTCTTCATTCATCTATCTATAACATAAACGACATAAACCATGTCACAAGTTGTTTGAAAGAGAACACGGTTGTTTGCTTTTGATGATTCAATAAAATATGCCTCCCTTCCTCTGGGCTTAAGATGTGATAGCTCAAGTTTAAGCTGCGCTTGCGCATCGTAAGTCTGCAATCTGTGAGAACATAGTGGCGTTTCGTGCGCCTCGTGGCACATTTTTTGTTCTATTCATCTAATTTGTATTAAAAATAGTTAAATTCTCACGGGCTACATTTTTGCTGTCACTTTGACCGCGTGTGTGATACTGACACGACCGATTTTGCTGGAACTATATAATAATATGCCTAGGGATATGGTCTCCTATCAAATACAATACGCGGCTAAGGCTTACGAAAGGCGTCAAACGTTCCTGTCGACGTCCTAAGTATCAATATTCCTATGTCAACTTATTGAACTTGAAGAAAACTACAACAGTAAATTTTTATAGTAAGCATTGTGCCCTACGGCGTTTATAGGAGACCAAATCCTTACTTCATGACGTGTCAGTATTATTGGTACTGACGGAGTTATCATGTTAGGTGTACGGTCGCGCGGGCAAGCCGGCGGTGACATCTAGCAAGTTTCTACCGCGCGCGCACGATGTAAGACGACATAAGGTGCGCGCGGCGGGCTTCACGTGCGCTTTGGACGCGCTCGACGCGCCCGACCCTGTTATTGCCAACTACCTCATTGATAATGTTGGTTTAGAGAGCGTGCTGCTGGTGCCTAGCCATGGTGAGTTTTTTTGTGGCTTCGTGATATTTGTCGATAATAAGTTCAGTAACAGACCATTTAGTAGGGAGATGTTATACTATCCCAAACACCCTGTATAGAAATTCATGATGTAGTGTGTGTATGTTGATAAAATTCCAATAACAGGTTGTTCTCTCTGCACAAACGCCTCTTCTTCTTTATATCTTATCGATTAAGCGATATCCGGTACACTTGGATGCGGGTAGTAAGCATGGGACCAGTTGTTGTGGAAATCTCCTCCAGCTTTTGAAGCTCTAAACTGCAACTGGTTGAGACGAAAGCCAGATTTTAAAGACTAACTAGTATATCTCTCCTTCAGAGGACGCGGTCCGTCTCTCCGACACGGTAGAGAACGTTCCGGAGAACTGCGCACGCGTCGTGACCCTAGAATGTGGCGAATACTACCCAGCGCCCAACTACCGCTGCTACGGCGGCACGGCGCGCCCCACGCGGTATTTGCAGGTCAGCACGGCCGAGCGCAAGAGGTTAGTGAACGTTATTATCTTCTTCTTCATTTATAAAAGTGCATTTTGTCTAGGGGGGCTGGCGTCATGAGTCGACTCCAGTGTTGTATTCCTAATTTATTTTTTCTATTTTTTGTGTGTATTTTCTCAACATAGCAAAATTGGTGCGGTGAGATAGTGGCGCCCTCTTGTCAATGTCAATGTCTTGTTTAAAGTTTTGTTTTTTGTATTTAAAATGTTGGTTGGAGAGGCACCCGCTGAAAACCAGCGTCGGGGCACGCGTGCATGCACGCGTCCCTTTGTTCTGTTTTTCTGTTTTCTTTTGTGTCAAATAAAGTTTTTCTTATTTTTATTCTTATTCTTCTTAGTCGGGAACTTCTTGGGCGAGGCAAATAGCTCGTAGACGATGGCCGTTGGGGCAGGAAAGTTCTCGAGTGGCGACCACGGGCTGGAAGACGTAGCGTGGGCGGGCAGGCCTCCTACTAGGTGGACCGACGATCTGGAAAAGGTCGCGGGAAGAGCCTGGATGCGGGCAGCGCAGGACCGTTCATTGTTGAAAACCTTGGGGGAGGCCTTTGTCCAGCAGTGGACGTCATTTGGCTGAGACGACGAGTCGGGAACTCTTGTCAGAGTGGTCGTGGTTAGCTGACGAGTTACACGATGGGGTGTTCGGTTAAATTTCTGAGGGTAGCTCACCTGGCGATGTGCCTCGATTTCTGTCCGTTAGAGGCGTCGTGACTGAAGAATATTATACAGCTTATTTATGGCTTCGCCAAATACAAAACGTACCAAGCGTAGCCTAGCACCTCTATAAAGTACTGCTAGCCCCGATGTGACGGGATACATTCAGTTCGACGGTAAACTACTGTCATGTCACGGTACAATACAACTTCGGCGGTGTTAGAACACACCTTTTGGCGAAGTTTTATGCCTATCCGTTTTCCTTTGTTCACAAGACTAATGCACAGACTTATCATAAGTGGAATTTGTTTAGGCAAGTGCAATCCGAGATCCAAGAAGCGGAATCGCGCCTCAAAGCGCTGGAAGCGAAAGCCGAGGAATTGAACCAAGAGTTGCGCGAGGCGCGGGACAACGAGCGCGCTGCGAGCCGGACGCTTCAAGCGCTGGTCGGGGAACGCCATGAGAAGGACGAAGCGGCCAGGACCGCGGCCGCCGCTTTGGAACAGCAGCAAGCGCCGCACCATGCTGTACTGGTAAGTGTGGAATGGTTATAGTACGGTGATATGTGATAAAGATCTTCGGAAGAGAAGAAGAGGAAACGTGTCAGCTTTGACAGATTAAACCCGTTGCTACTTTTTTATATTACTGACGTGGGACTAACCACCAATAGTTCTAACCACTGCAACTCCTGTATAGCCAGGATCTAGTTTGATCGACGTGAACCCAACCATAGAAGGTTGAATAATTATTCAAGTAGAACCTTATATCTATCTAGGACCGACTATTTGAACCTCGCAATGATGTATACTCACACCGACTTCCCTCTAATACAAAGAGAGAGACAGAAACACCACGATTCACGTGAGTTGTTTACTATCTGTTACTGCTAAAGCCCGGTCCGTGAGCACGCAGAATTTTCTCCAATGACCCCTAGCTACCCATCCATAGCGCTCGCGCGTAATTATATTTCCGTCGCGACTGTGCGACGGTTGCCCGCAGTGAGTGTGCGAGCGCGATAGCAACATAATTACGCGCGAGCGATAAGGATGGGTAGCTTGGGGTCATTGGACAAAATTCTACGTGCTCACGGACCAGACTATAGTAAAAGACGCTCAGAAATCCGAAAATGTTCGACAAACATATACCCTTTTGTTGTCACTTCGAATTGCACTTTTTCAATTCTATTTCACATTCCATAGTTGGACGAGCTAAACATCTCTAAAGAGAAGCTGCGTACCATCTCGGAGAAGCTCGCCTCGCACTCGCAGCAGTCGCAGGCGCTGCGGCGCCGCATCGACGAGCTCGACGCCGGCGCGAGGCGCGCCAAGAACCGGCTGGCAGACGTGTCAGCTGCCTGCCGCAGCATGAGCGTGAGTCATTGGCATGGTTACACGACTAAAGCCTGGTCCGTGAGCACGTAGAATTTTGTCCAATGACCCCAAGCTACCCATCCTTATCACTCACGCGTAATGAGGGCTATCGTTTTAGCGCTCACCAGTTAGCGCCACTGTAGAGTAAGGTCACTTGCTAGTCGCGAAGACAGTGGCACCAACTGGTGAGCGCTAAAGTGGTAGGAGGACTATCGCATTTGCACTCATCAAGATGGCGCCACTGTAGAGTAAAGTCCTGTCAATCGCCAGGGGTGCCAACTGTTAAGTATAAAAACGATAGCCCTCATTATATTGCTGTCGCAACTGTGCGACGGGCGCCCGCAGTGAGTGTGCGAGCTCACGGACCAGGCTTTAGCTGGACATCTCCAAGAAGCTGCGTACCATCTCCGAGAAGCTCGCTTCTTACTCGCAGCAGTCGCAGACGTGTCCGCTGCCTGCCGCAGCATGAGCGTGAGTGATTGACGATGGTTACGTAAATTTTATATCAGACTAGCGGCCGCCCGCGACTTCGTACGCGTGGATCCCGTTTTACCCCCTTTTCCCGAATTTTCTTTGCTATAAACCTCACGGAGCCCGAGACCTTTCCAACGAATGCAAAACCGTGGAAATCGGTTCGTGCGTTCTGGAGTTATAGCGTCAGGGAGGAAAACCCGACTTATTTTTATATAGTAGATTATAGTATCCTGCATTGACAGTTAAAAATAATGTGTGGAAAAAAAATTAAGCGTGGGTATAAAATTGTTTTTGAGATAGGGAATAGCGATTTTTGAGATATTAGCCAGCAGGGTTGTGTGGAATTGATGTCACACTTGAGGGGCAGAAAAGTTCTCAAGTGGCGACCACGGGCTGGAAGACGTAAGGTGGACCGACGATCTGGTAAAGGTCGCGGGAAGAACCTGGATGTGGGCAGAGCAGGACCGTTAATTATGGAAAGCCTTAGTGGAGGCGTTTGTCCAGCAGTGTACGTCATTTGGCATTCAATAAATGGACTTCAAAGAGTAAACTATGTTCTAATTGAACCTCTTACACGACCCTCAAACACCAACACATTACAGCTGAAACGAACGAACGAACGATGTCACACTGACGGGAGTGGGAATTGCTTTACTCGTCAGAAAATAACGTTGCGTTGGCGCCGCACGAACGAAATGCCAGCATTACGCCACGTCCATTCTGCGCAGACGCTGGCCGACGACGACGCTAGCGTGAACCCTTATCAAACAAAATCTTAATCGTTATCAGGAAGAGATCGAGCAAGAGCAACTGAAGCAGGCGCAAGGCGCAAGCGAGCGGCAGGCGTGCCAGCAGAAGCTGAAGGAGGACCAGCACAAGTTAGCGCAGGTGGCCAGTGTACTCGAGGAGAAGACTGCACACATCGAGAAGCTCACCGCAGAGGCGCTCACGCTGTGCGAGCGCGTCCAGAACCCGAGGTGAGTGAGCATTTTCAAGGCGAGAGTGAATAGGCACTTATTTTATTTAGGACTAGCTTTCCGCCCGCGGCTTCGCCCGCGTAGAGTTTTGTCTGTCACAGAAAAACAATATCGCGCACGTATTTGCTCACCGTTTAGACCTACCCTGGACTACGACAAACATTTTAAAACCAAAATCAGCTCAATCGGCCCAGCCGTTCTCGAGTTTTAATCAGACTAACGAACATCAATTCATTTTTATTTATATAGAATAGATTTCAATAGATAGATAGATAACAAACAATAGTACAATTCAGATATGCAGTAAAGTTCTGGGTAGATATGTACTATCCTAGACTGCATCTCACTTAACACCAGATGCGATTTCGGTCAAATACCTGCCTATATTGCAAATACATACATAAAAAAATTCACGCATATTGTTACTTCGGGACTCAAAAGGTGTAACCGCCACTTAAGTCAAAAAATTACTTTGAAATGCATTCTAATATAATTTTATTTTCACTCTATCGATCAGTATATTTGAAGTTCCTCAATTTTTTATTATTCGGGTTAATATTTGTCTTAATCACGAATTTTATATACGCTTTAGTATGAATGCTAAAACTTTATTAAAGTGCACGGAGCGGGCACCCGCTTCGGACGTGTAACGGAGCCCGAAGTCGCACCGCTGGGACAAGTTTCTGCGCATGTGGAAACCCATCTCACGCGTTCGACACTTAGTTGCTATTATTTTTTTCAATACACTCGTCAATGCGCCTGCGCAATTTTTAGCGTAGGCCCTTAATATCGTCCTTTTTTTCACTGGATTTCAATTCAATGTAACAAATTCCAGTCTACAACAGCTGTACTTTCCTCCAGGGACCGCGCCATAGTGACCAATGAGCTGAAGAAGACACAACTGAAGCTGAGTTCGATCCGCAGCGATGGACTGACCAAGGCGCAGGTGGCGGAGCGGCTACTGGAGGTGGAGCGCAAGTATCGCCGCACCAAACAGACGCTGGCTCGCCTCAAGGGGCTCATCGACGAGGTCAGTGGCCGGGCTTGTCCACAGAGACCTATCCTGCTGAATTTGTCCACAGAGACTGCTCCATAGTCATTAAGTCCGCCACTGTACAGTTTTTTTTTGTGCAAAAGTATAAATAAATAAATAAAATAGTCCTTTCGAAAACCCCTGACGTTGATTGATATCCCATTTCCATGACATTTTAGTTAGTAAGACTACCGATAGATGTCGCTATGCAGGGTTACATCGCGGTGTACAAATTTTATGTGATTGGAGTTAAGCGGCCCCGAGACGATCAATTGCGATTGTCAATGTATTTACGTTCCAATTAACGGAAACGATTGTCAATGGCTCAGCTAAACGATCAATAATAGCTTCAATGGCACCTGTCAATTGGGCTTCAATTAAAATTATCATCAATTTGCTTCAATCACGTAAATTCAATTGACAATCGCTTCAATGCCTTTTGTAAACGATCAATGTCAATTGTCAATCACGTAAAATTGACAATCGCGATTGATCGTCTCGGGGCCGCTTTAGACTTTTTGTATGCTACTGTTAGCACGTGACTCCACAAAACATTGTTTACGTTTTACTTCATGAAAATTCAACATTAATGTATCGCTTTTCTTTCAGATTCAAAACACAACGGACAAACATCTCAACTTCTGCCACCGAGTGCAGACTTACATCGCAAGACGAGTTCAATACTGTTTCCAGTCTATACTGACTCTACGTGGATATTCGGTAATAACAATTTATCACACATACGCATATATTCCAAACAGTCAACTTTCGCGTCAATGAGGGCTATCGTTTTAGCGCTCACCAGTTAGCGCCACTGTAGAGTAAGGTCCTGTCACTTGCTATTAGCGAAGACAGTGGCGCCAACTTGTGAGCGCTAAAGTGGTAGGAGGACTATCGCATTTGCACTCATCAAGATGGCGCCACTGTAGGGTAAGGTCCTGTCAATCGCCAGGGGTGCCAACTGTTAAGTATAAAAACGATAGCCCTCATTGAATAGCTAAAATGATGTGTTTGGGTCCTCCTATACTAGCGTCTTTCGAGCGTTATCGTCTCGCTTGCGACGCCGACGCAACGTTTTGTTCAGCAGCCGCTCAGTATGGGCTTCGCGGCGACGCTGCGCAGGCGCTGAAGAGAACAACCCTAAAAGCATTATGCGTCTAAACCCTAGAGACCCTTTATAAATAAGGCTGGTTTTATTGTCACGCGGACCGTCCGGTGCGGACCCGCTCCGCACAGCCAATCTGTATGAACTTCTAGGAAGCGTTTTGTACTGACCGCACTGACAGTCCGCGTGACACTAAAACCAGCCTAAGTAATGCCCTAGAGTTACGGATCATAAGTGTTTATTACAACTCACAGGGCAGCATGGAGATCGACAATGCACGCGGCGCGCTCGAGATTGTATGCACGGGCCGCGAGCAGGCCGGCAAGCGACACGCGTCCAGCACGTCATCACTATCAGGCGGCGAGCGATCCTACTCCACCGTGGCCTTCATCATGGCGCTGTGGGAGTGCGTCGAGCTGCCCTTCTACTTTATGGACGAGTTCGACGTGTTTATGGTAAGATATTGGCCAAATAGTGGTGTCCAAAACCTACGTGGTGGCCATAACTTGCACTCCAACACGGGTTTGACGCAGACCACCCCATTCGCAAAATGGTCACACTTATTCAACCTAAAAGTTGAACTAAGTATTGTTTAAAAAAATGGTTTGTATCTAAGTGTGACCATTTTGCTAATGGGACCGTTTTTTAGTTCGTGACGAAATGCTAATGGGATGGTCTTCGTCAAAACCTCCACCACTACTGGCAACAATAATAATTTGAGTACCTAACCCTAGTATCTCGGGCTCACGATGAGGCTGGGTATGGAATAAGCAGCGCAATTTTTCGAGCTATTCAAGTAGCAGGATTGTGGTCCAAATACCTGCCTTAAGCTGAAGACGAATGGCCAACTGTAGTACAAATACTAAGTTCATTTTTTTCCAATAATGAACTGAATTTCACAAAGCTAGATAACTGGTTTTCATTTCATTATCTAGTTCACGATATTTTTTAGACTTGTATTTCAAATTGAAAACTTATTGTCTTCAGGACAACGTGAACCGCAAGATAGTAATGGAGCTGCTGATCGACCACGCGCTCAAGAACACGAGTCGCCAGTTCGTGTTCCTCACGCCGCAGGACGCTTCAGCCGTAGTCGCGGGCCCGCAGATCAGCATACACCTGTGAGTATAGTCCGGTCGCCGAGCACGTAGAATTTCGTTCAATGACCCCAAGCCTTATCGCTCGCGTGTAATTATATCGCTGTTGCGACGGGCGGCCGCAGCGAGTGTGCGAGCGCGGCAGCAACATAATTACGCGCGAGCGATAAGGATGGGTAACTTGGGGTCATTGAACGAAATTCTACGTGCTCGGAGACCGGGCTTTAGACTGTTTCATTATCATCATCTCAGCCATAGGACGTCCACTGTTGAACATAGGCCTCCCCCAATGCTATCCATGTTGTCCGGTTGGTAGCTTCCTGCGTCCGGCGCCCAGACTGTTTACTTACTTTTATAGGCTCAGGTCGTTACCACAGGTCACAAATTAATGTGCGATAGCTCAACGGTAAAGCTGGCCGACTTGAGATCCGAGGAAAGCTGGTTCGAACCCCGCCGCCGCTGTGAACCCACTCGTAAAGTATAGACTAGCTAGAGCATTTACTTGTAACAGAACAACGAGCCACTCTATGATATATTCTAGTGTATCACCCTTTAACGAACCAAACGTACTTTGGAAATTAGTAAAACCGCCGCCGCGCCATCAAAGCATAATTTGGCCCGTGGCGCGGCAGCGGTGTTCACGCGGCGCGTATAAACAGTGCAAAGGCGCGGCGACGGCGTCGTGTGCAGGAGCGCTAAAAGCTCAATAATTTCCAAAGTACATTTGGTTCGTTAAAGGGTGATACACTAACTAGAACATATCATAGAGTGGCTCGTTGTTCTGTTACAAGTAAATGCTCTAGCTAGGAGCGCTTACCTGTATTATACCAATCCTAAGAATGTTAAGTTTACATAAAAATGTTCTAGTGTATATCCACCTTAACAGAATCATATTTAGCTTCATGAGGGGTTAACGGGACTATTAGTAATCTATTAGAACCTGAGTTGGTACATATCGCCCCCAAAAGATACTGCACAAGCTAATCAATGCAGAACTCGAAGGCGTAGAATATAGCGGCGATTACAATAAAGCCATACTGATCGCAGTGATACTACTAGTATATACTAGGACTCCATTGATCTAGAACAAAATAAAGAAATAAAACAGGTCACAAATTAATGTTCCTTTCTTTTTACAGGATGGCTGACCCACGACCGTAGTGCCGAAAAGGTTAAGTAAACAGTTCAGTGATTTTTAATANTAGTAATGAAGGAGGGTCTTAATAACGCACAGACATCTTAGTAACCCAAAGACATCTTAGTAACGTAGACATTTCAGTAACATCAGCCATACAATATATGGACATCAGCCAGATAGTTTTGACAGTTCCAACTTGCCAGACAGTTTTTTTAGGATAGCTGCCAAAGCCACGATGACTCAAACTTCATGATTCACCAACATTTTATCCTATATTGGGAGCATACGCTGACAAACTTTCAGCTTTTGTAAAATGACGTTAGGTCTGGCGTTCACCAGCTCTTGGTCTACATGTAATGTAACGTTCTTACAAATGGTACAATATAGCTAAATGTACGACGTTTGTTTCGAGAAAGGGTAAACACTAGAACATATTTTAGAGCAGCTCGTTGTTCTGTTACAAGTAAATGCTCTAGTATATACTCACGCAGATACACCTGAGAAAGAGACATTTCAGTAACACACATTTTATGTTCGTAGGTTCATACCTGAAAGTGAAGGATAAAAAGTGGGGGGGTGTTTTGGAACACATCATCGGAGGTTCGCTGACGTCATTCTGCGTCAACTCCCCGGAGGACTCCAGGAAGCTATTCGAGATAATGGGCCAAGTAAGTTTTTCTTCATTCATCTATCTATAACATAAACGACATAAACCATGTCACAAGTTGTTTGAAAGAGAACACGGTTGTTTGCTTTTGATGATTCAATAAAATATGCCTTCCTTCCTCTGGGCTTAAGATGTGCTAGCTCAAGTTTAAGCTGCGCTTGCGCATCGTAAGTCTGCAATCTGTGAGAACATACAGGGTGGAAACGTTAACTGATCTCACTCGATTATTTCTAAACTATACAAGATATCGAAAAACTGGTTATTGATCCTGAAAGTGCTTTACGAGCTCTTTCAAACGATATCAGTAATAGGTTATAGAATTAACTGGATCTATCCGAAAATTCAATGTTTTCAGCCTCCATTCTAAATGTATGCCACTATGCCAGTCACACAATATTAGAAGTGTTATTTTTTTTATTTTAAATAATAAACACTTAAAATTAATTTGTAAATTGCATTCTAATTAATTATTCATGGAAAACATTGGTTTTAGGCTTTACTTGCTATAATAATTATCAAGACATGAGTGCCATGATTGTGGCAGTATTAAATGTATGGAAGCTGAAAACATTGAATTTTC
The DNA here is from genome assembly GCF_004193835.3 of Ostrinia furnacalis. Taxonomy (NCBI): domain Eukaryota; kingdom Metazoa; phylum Arthropoda; class Insecta; order Lepidoptera; family Crambidae; genus Ostrinia; species Ostrinia furnacalis. The sequence continues at coordinate 473,211 of NW_021131446.1, read as the reverse complement.
GAATAGATCCAGTTTATTTTATAACTTATTATTGGTACCGTTGGATAGAGTTCGTGAAGCACTTTCAGGATCAGTTACCAGTTTTTGGATATCTTGTATAGTTTTTAATATTATGTGGTTTTAATAAATGTATGGAGGCTGGAAACATTGAATTTTCAGATAGATCCAATTTATTGTGTAACCTATTATTGGTACTGTTGGATAGAGCTCATGAAGCACTTTTAGGATCAGTAATCAGTTTTTGGATATCTTGTATAGTTTAGAAATAATCGAGTGAGATCACTTATCGTTTCCACCCTGTATAGTGGCGTATTTTTTGTTCTATTCATCTAATTTGTATTAAAAATAGTTAAATTCTCACGGGCCACATTTTTGCTGTCACTTCGACCGCGTGTGTGATACTGACACGACCGATTTTGCTGGAACTATATAATAATATGGCTAGGGATATGGTCTCCTATCAAATGTAATACGCGGCTGAGGCTTACGAAAGGCGTCAAACGTTTCTGTCGACGTCCATAGTATCAATATGCCTATGTCAACTTCTTGAACTTGAAGGAAATTACAACAGTACATTTTTATAGTAAGCATTGTGCCCTACGGCGTTTATAGGAGACCAAATCCTTACTTCATGACGTGTCAGTATTATTGGTACTGACGGAGTTATCATGTTAGGTGTACGGTCGCGCGGGCAAGCCGGCGGTGACATCTAGCAAGTTTCTACCGCGAGCGCACGATGTAAGACGACATAAGGTGCGCGCGGCGGGCTTCACGTGCGCTTTGGACGCGCTCGACGCGCCCGACCCTGTCATCGCCAATTATCTCATTGATAATGTTGGTTTGGAAAGCGTGCTGCTGGTGCCTAGTCATGGTAAGTTTATTTATGTCACTTATGGTTAAGGTAGGAATCTACGGAGACGCCCTATAAGTGTACGGTCGCTCGGGCAAGCCGGCGGTAACGTCTAGCACACTGGTTCCCAAAGTGAGGTGCGCCCCCCAGGGAAGGAAGACCTTTAAAGGGAGGCGCGGGCCATCTGTTTACTTAAGTATAAAAAACCTGTGACCGCTGAGAGAATGCATTCCAGACTGCTCGATACGACCAATAAATAATCTTGACTGGAGGAGGGAGGGGCGCGCAAATTTCTGTATGGTCGAAAGGGGGCGCGTCTCAAATAAGTTTGGGAACCAGTGGTCTAGCAAGTTTCTACCGCGTGCGCACGATGTAAGAAGACATAAGGTGCGCGCGGCGGGCTTCACGTGCGCTTTGGACGCGCTCGACGCGCCCGACCCCGTCATCGCCAACTACCTCATTGATAATGTTGGTCTGGAGAGCGTGCTGCTGGTGCCTAGTCATGGTGAGTTTGTTGTATATTATCTATGGTCAGGGTAATAACCGACGCAGGTGTACGGTCGCTCAGGCAAGCCGGCGGTGACGTCTAGCACAGGGTTTCCACCCAAACTATGGGTCGCGACCCAGTGGTGGGTCGCGAGTGAACATTGAGTGGGCCCTGCCTGTAGAACGACACACCACCCTACCGATCCAACCGCTGGGCAGCAGGCGAAACCTATACTAGGTGGGTCCAGCCCGAGTTTGGGAACTTGTATTAGATGAGTCGTAGCCCAGACAACTTTGGTAACCACTGGTCTAGCCAGTTCCTACCGCGTGCGCACGATGTAAGACGACATAAGGTGCGCGCGGCGGGCTTCACGTGCGCTTTGGACGCGCTCGACGCGCCCGACCCCGTCATCGCCAACTACCTCATTGATAATGTTGGTCTGGAGAGCGTGCTGCTGGTGCCTAGTCATGGTGAGTTTGTTTTTTACATCTATTAAAAAGGTTGTCAAGGATCAAGGGACTTTTTTTATGCAAAAAAGCCCACCTCTTGGTTGCGGAGCCCTATTTTTACGATCGGAGCCTCTAAACAAGTGTGACACCCCTAGGCAGTTGCTTCCTCTGCCAAATAATGAATCCAATCCTGCTTATGCTTTCATGAAGAATTTCATGGAATTGTATATTGATAAAGAATTGGGTTTGCCTATTTAAAAAAAATGAACATGTGAAGAGGTGCTTCATGTCATGATGTCCTTATTTTAAGACGTGTAAAACCGGTGACCGGTCGTAGTGGAAATCTTTGTGGGAAGATTTTGTACAGCAGTGTTGGGCATTTGGCTGAGACGAATGCCATTTTTTAGAGTTTTAAAGTATGTCCTTATTTAAAAATATGTTGATGTGCAGATGTGCTTCACGTCATAAAGCGATGGCCTTATTTTCTGACCGGTTGTTTTAAAAATCTTTGAAAGAGACTTTAATCCAGCTCTAAACTGCTACTGGTTGAGACAAAAGCCACTTTTTAAAGACTTACAAGTATACCTCTCCTTCAGAGGACGCGGTCCGTCTCTCCGACACGGTGGAGAACGTTCCGGAGAACTGCGCACGTGTCGTGACGCTAGAATGCGGCGAATACTACCCGGCGCCCAACTACCGCTGCTACGGCGGCACGGCGCGACCCACGCGATACCTGCAAGTCAGCACGGCCGAACGCAAGAGGTTAGTGAACAATGCGTTTAAAATAACTTGAAAAATTCGAACTGTTTAAGATGGGAATCGAACCCACTTTTATAAAAATATTTAGATCGAGAGGCGACTCTTAACGCCTGAATTTTTTAAATAATTTAGTGAAGAATGTTATACAGCTTACTAGCTGTGCCCACGACTTCGTACGCGTAAAAATTGTTTGAATACGTATTTTGCAACATTTTTCTTTACTGCTCCGCCTCTATTGAGTGTAAAGTGATGTTATATAGCCTTAAGTCTTCCTCAATAAATGAGTTATCGAACACAACAATATTTTTTCAATTTGGACTAGTAGTTCCTGAGATTAGCGCGTTCAAACGAACAAACTTTTCAGCTTTATAATATTAGTATAGATTCGCCAAATACAACTCGTATCTAGCGCAGCGTCTTAGAACCGTTACAATGGTAGCCTCCAATTTGATGCAATGCTAGCAGTACGTTCTATTCGACTGTATGCTACTGTGACGGTGTAATACAACTTTAACCTTAAAGCGCGGCGTTAGAACACATCTTCTGACAGTCTTATGCTCATTCGTTTCCCTTTGCTCACAAGACTAATGCACAGATTAAACAAAATCGATCGACATTTTTCCAAATACATTTTCTGTAAATTGCTAATTTTATTCCGAATTTGTTTAGGCAAGTGCAATCCGAGATCCAAGAAGCGGAATCGCGCCTCAAAGCGCTGGAAGCCAAAGCTGAAGAATTGAACCAAGAGTTGCGCGAGGCGCGGGAAAACGAGCGCGCTGCGAGCCGGACGCTTCAAGCGCTGGTCGGGGAGCGCCACGAGAAGGACGAAGCGGCCAGGACCGCGGCCGCCGCTTTGGAACAGCAACAAGCGCCGCACCATGCTGTATTGGTAAGTTTGGAGTAGTTATAGTACGGTGATATGAGATAAAGATCGTCGGAAGAGAAGAAGAGGAAACGTGTCAGCTTTGAGAGATTAAACCCGTTGCTACTTTTTTATATTACTGACGTGGGACTAACCACCAATAGTTCTAACCACTGCAACTCCTGTATAGCCAGGATCTAGTTTGATCGACGTGAACCCAACCATAGAAGGTTGAATAATTATTCAAGTAGAACCTTATATCTATCTAGGACCGACTATTTGAACCTCTCAATGATGTATACTCACACCGACTTCCCTCTAATACAAAGAGAGAGACAGAAACACCACGATTCACGTGAGTTGTTTACTATCTGTTACTGCTAAAGCCCGGTCCGTGAGCACGCAGAATTTTCTCCAATGACCCCTAGCTACCCATCCATAGCGCTCGCGCGTAATTATATTTCCGTTGCGACTGTGCGACGGTTGCCCGCAGTGAGTGTGCGAGCGCGATAGCAACATAATTACGCGCGAGCGATAAGGATGGGTAGCTTGGGGTCATTGGACAAAATTCTACGTGCTCACGGACCAGACTATAGTAAAAGACGCTCAGAAATCCGAAAATGTTCGACAAACGTGTACCTATTTTGTCGTCATTTCGAATCGCCCTTTTTAATTCTATTTCACTTTTCATAGCTGGACGAGCTGAACATCTCCAAAGAGAAGCTGCGTACCATCTCCGAGAAGCTCGCCTCGCACTCGCAGCAGTCGCAGGCGCTGCGGCGCCGCATCGACGAGCTCGACGCCGGCGCGAGGCGCGCCAAGAACCGGCTGGCAGACGTGTCAGCTGCCTGCCGCAGCATGAGCGTGAGTCATTGAGGATGGTCACTTCATTTTTGATTCAGATTATTATTAAAAAAAATGTGTGAAAAAAATAAGCATATAAAATTGTTTTTGAGATGTGAAATATCGAATGTACGACCGAGCAGTGCTGCAGTGTTGTGTGGAAATGATGTCACACTACAGGCGTGGGAATTTAATAATATTTGTCATAATGCTACATAACAAATCATTTAGGTTACGCCTGGAATACGACACCAGCGTTTTTCGAACGTCGTCATCTTGCTAGCGCTTGCGCACCGTCGACATGGCGCTGGCGACGCCAACGCTAAGTCAGCGGTATGAAGGAGTTGCTTTACTCATCATAAGATACAAACATTGCGTTGGCGCTGCACGAACGCAATGTCAGCGCTACGTCACGTCGATTCTGCGCGGACTGGCAAGACTACAACGTTCAAAGACTAGTGTGAGGGGTTCCATATCAAATAAAATCTTAATCGTTATCAGGAAGAGATCGAGCAAGAGCAACTGAAGCAAGCGCAAGGCGCGAGCGAGCGGCAGGCGTGCCAGCAGAAGCTGAAGGAGGACCAGCACAAGCTAGCGCAGGTGGCCAGTGTACTCGAGGAGAAGACTGCACACATCGAGAAGCTCACCGCTGAGGCGCTCACGCTGTGCGAGCGCGTCCAGAACCCGAGGTGAGGGAGCACATTTGCATATCGATACCTCGAACCTCAACGGGCGTAACCGCCCTTAGGCCCGATTCGACCAAACTTTATCCGAGAATAACTCCTGGTATAACTGATATATTGACAGTTTCAGTGTGGATAATATGTCAAAATGTCGAATAACTAAATATTTATTCTGAGATTAATATTTACTATTGTGTGGTCGAATCCACCCTTAGTCAAATCTGACTTAAATACATTCTTAGTTTAGTTAGTTTTTTCCACTTTATCGATGTGTATAATTTTGAAGTTCCTAATTTTTTTTATTATTCGGGTTAATATTTGTCTTAATCACGAATTTTATATACGCTTTAGTATGAATGCTAAAACTTTATTAAAGTGCACGGAGCGGGCACCCGCTCATGACGTCTAACGCAGCCGTGCGGGCTGACTTGGGACCCATCTCATAGAAACCCATCTCACGCGTTCGCGCGACACTCATGCGTACATAGTCTCATGCATGCGTCTGCGCAATTCTTGGCGTCGGCCCTTAAAATTATTTTTTCACTGGATTTCAATTAAATTTAACAATTCCAGTCTACAACAGCTGTACTTTCCTCCAGGGACCGCGCCATAGTGACTAACGAGCTGAAGAAGACTCAACTGAAGCTGAGTTCGATCCGCAGCGACGGACTGACCAAGGCGCAGGTGGCCGAGCGGTTGCTTGAGGTGGAGCGCAAGTATCGCCGCACCAAACAGACGCTGGCTCGCCTCAAGGGGCTCATCGACGAGGTCAGTGGCCGGGCTTGTCCACAGAGACTTATCCTGCTGAATTTGTCCACAGAGACTGCTCCATAGTCATTAAGTCCGCCACTGTACAGTTTTTTTTGTGCAAAAATATAAATAAATAAATAAAATAGTCCTTTCGAAAACCCCTGACGTTGATTGATATCCCATTTCCATGACATTTTAGTTAGTAAGACTACCGATAGATGTCGCTATGCAGGGTTACATCGCGGTGTACAAATTTTATGTGATTGGAGTTAAGCGGCCCCGAGACGATCAATCGCGATTGTCAATGTATTTACGTTCCAATTGACGGAAACGATTGTCAATGGCTCAGCTAAACGATCAATAATAGCTTCAACGGCACCTGTCAATTGGGCTTCAATTAAAATTATAGTTCCAAAATACTGAACTGTCCTATGCATGACATTGACAGTGGGGCGCCACCGTCAATACCGGATCGCTGGTTCCGATTTTTGCCATGTTGGAAACCATATAGTTGAACGATGGTAGCGCCCCCCTGTCATTGAGTTTGGCGGGACAGTTCACCGTGGGTCATCTATATCATCAATTTGCTTCAATCACGTAAATTCAATTGACAATCGCTTCAATGCCTTTTGTAAACGATCAATGTCAATTGTCAATCACGTAAAATTGACAACCGCGATTGATCTTCTCGGGGCCGCTTTAGACTTTTATGCTACTGTTAGCACGTGACTCCACAAAACATTGTTTACGTTTTACTTCATGAAAATTCAACATTAATGTATCGCTTTTCTTTCAGATTCAAAACACAACGGACAAACATCTCAACTTCTGCCACCGAGTGCAGACTTACATCGCAAGACGAGTTCAATACTGTTTCCAGTCTATACTGACTTTACGTGGATATTCGGTAAGAATAAATAATCACATGCTTTCTCCACAGATAGCCTACCTACACTTACACTATTTTGATATACGAGTCATAAATGTATGGTAAATCAAATATTTAAATCTACAGTTTGTAACTTTATAGCAAACATCCATCAATCTCAACTTTCGCGTTAATTTAATTTTTATGGCTGAAATGATATTTCGGACCCTCCAAAGTAGCGTCTTCCGAGCATCGTCGTTTCGCAACGTTTCAGTTAGGAAGCTGCTCAGTATAAGCGTGGCGGCGACGCTGCGCAGGCGCTGGCTAGACGACGACTCTCGGAAACTCTATAGATATTATTATATTATACCCTATAATTGTTTGTCCCAGGTATACATAATTGTCAACAACTTCGAGTGTAGTGTCTCCAACCTTCAGAGGAGTGGGTACAACACGGGCATTTGACATAATTTTTGTTTTGTCCATGTTCATTTTAAGACCCACTTGTTGATAGGCACTACTGAGGCCATCGAGCACTGTGTTTAGGTCCTCCACGGTCTCAGCTCGGTCAGCACGGTCAGCACGGTCGCGGGAGGTACCTGGATGCAAGCGGCGCAGGACCGGTCTTTGTGGAAATCCTTGGGGGAGGCCTTTGTCCAGCAGTGGACGTCTTTCGGCTGAAACGAACGAACCCTAGAATTACGGCTCATAAGTCCTCAATTACCTCTCACAGGGCAGCATGGAGATCGACAATGCACGCGGCGCGCTCGAGATTGTATGCACGGGCCGCGAGCAAGCCGGCAAGCGCCACGCGTCCAGCACGTCATCACTATCAGGCGGCGAGCGGTCGTACTCCACCGTGGCCTTCATCATGGCGCTGTGGGAGTGCGTCGAGCTGCCCTTCTACTTCATGGACGAGTTCGACGTGTTCATGGTAAGATATTGGCCGTACCGTGGTGTCCAAAACCTAATTTAACGCCTTGCACTCCAGCACGGTTTGACGCAGACCAACCCATTCGCAAAATGGTCACACTTTTTCAACCTACAAGTTGAATGTTGAACTACTGTTTCAAAAATGGCAGGTTTTAACTTTGTATCAAAGTGAGACCATTTTGCTAATGGGATGGTCTGCGTCAAAACCTCCAGCAATACTGGCAACAATAATTTGAGTAACCCTAGTATCTCGGGCTCCCCATGACGCTGTTGAAGAAGTATCGCAATTTTTCAAATATCAGAATTGATTGTTGTTAAAATACCTGCCGAATGTGTAAAACATTTGCATGCTGGTTCATATCTGGCGAATGTGTCCTGCTCCATTTCATTATGTAACATCTAATGTACCACATTCTGCAAATAAATAATTTGAATTTGAATGACCAGCTGTACTCAAGTGTAGCAATAAACTATTAAATTTTCATTAAATACAAAGTTCATTTCTTTTCAATAACGACTTGAAATTGTTGTAATGGGTTGTACGATATTTTTTAGACTTGTGATTTAAAATTGAAACATTGTGTCCTCAGGATAACGTGAACCGCAAGATAGTGATGGAGCTGCTGATCGACCACGCGCTCAAGAACACGAGTCGCCAGTTTGTGTTCCTCACTCCGCAGGACGCCTCAGCCGTGGTCGCCGGCCCGCAGATCAGCATACATCTGTGAGTAGACTGTTTCATCATCATCATCTCAGCCATAGGACGTCCACTGTTGAACATAGGCCTCCCCCAATGCTTTCCATGTTGCCCGGTTGGTAGCTACCTGCGTCCAGCGCCTAGACTGATTACTTACTTTCATAGGCTCAGGTCGTTACCACAGGTCACAAATTTATGTGCGATAGCTCAACAGTAAAGCTGGCCGACTTGAGATCCGAGGAAAGCTGGTTAGAACCCCGCCGCCGCAGCGGCGGTGCAGCGGTGAACCCACTCGTAAAGTTTAGACTAGCTAGAGCATTTACTTGTAACAGAACAACGAGCCACTCTATGATATGAATCCACCGTTTGGCCCGACTCTTCAAAAGGTTGAGCAGCCTTGTTCTAGTGTATCACCCTTTAACGAACCAAATGTACTTTGGAAATTAGTAAAACCGCCGCCGCGCCATCAAAGCATAATTTCGCCCGTGGTGCTGCAGCGGTGTTCACGCGGCGCATATAAACAGTGCAAAGGCGCGGCGGCGGCGCGGTAGCAGCGTCGTGTGCAGGAGCGCTAAAAGCTCAATAATTTCCAAAGTACGTTTGGTTCGTTAAAGGGTGATACACTAGCTAGAACATATCATAGAGTGGCTCGTTGTTCTGTTACAAGTAAATGCTCTAGCTAGGAGCGCTTACCTGTATTGTACCATTCGTAAGAATGTTAAGTTTACATAAAAATGTTCGAGAAAATGTTCTAGTGTATATCCACCTTAACAGAATCATATTTAGCTTCATGAGGGGTTAACGGGACTATTAGTAATCAATTAGAACCTGAGGCATCCTTACTTCTATCGGTTGGTACATATCGCCCTCAAAAGATACTGCACAAGCTAATAAATGCAGAACTCGAAGGCGTAGAAGATAGCGGCGATCGGTGATCGCAGTGATACTACTAGTATTATACTAGGACTCCATTGATTTAGAAGAAAATAAAGAAATAAAACAGGTCACAAATTAATGTTCTTATCTTGTTACAGGATGGCTGACCCACGACCGTAGTGCCGAAAAAGTTAAGTAAACAGTTCAGTGATTATTAATGTGATTGCAATTATTACACCAGTGATGTGTTTCAATGTTACCATAGGTATTTAAAATGTCTTAACTACTTGTCTAAACATTCCGACACTTAAAAACCCGCCGAATGTTAGATATTTTAATTGATTTTATAATATTAAGGATTTAATTAATATACATTTTATTTTTTAAACTTGTTTTATTTTTTTTCATTACATAGAAAATAGAAATACAATCAACACCATATTTTATTTAATACTATATTCTTGAAACATTCACGCACCGACTCTGACGCACAACATGTGATCTATGCATATTATTGCACAAGTGACAAAATATAATACGACTCTGGACAAATAGGTTTATGGCTTCCTGTTAAACTGTCTGAGATCACACACAACTTATTCGGGAATACAATTGAAAATTCTACTACATTAGGTTTTATATTAGTTTAAATTTTATGTAAAATACTTAAATCTAAAAGCGCCTTATGGGTACAGTTAATGAATATAGTTACATTTTAAATTATTTCCATATAAAGTAATTCTAAAAGTCTTATTTATAAGGCGAAAGTTTGCCCTAAAAGATAAGCGTAATCGTTGGCCTTAATTCTATGATCAACAGTTCACTCTCGATACAACACTTTCAGCTCTAGCGTTTATGAATATGATATTTGTAACTTTTGAATAACAAATATATTGAACTATGTACTTAGTTTGCATCAGGTCTCAAAAACCATTTCTAATGAGACATGCTTTCTACGAAAATGTAGATCACACTTTACTATTTATAAACGTTAGGAATAGACACGTGTCTAAAGTTAATGAAACGTGAATGAAGAATTATTATAAATATTAGGAAGTTTGTAATGTTATCATCTAATGATGAAGCAAAGCTCTAATTTTCACTATTCTTAAAGTTAATATTCTAAGGAAACCAATAGTTTTCAGTGATCAAAAGATTTTTCTGTTCTTGGGAAAGTATAAAGCTATTTTTTTATCAAGAGCCAATCTTATAATTACAACATTTTTACTCATAAGACACAAGTTTAACAATGCAAAGTCATGCATTATGCGATTTCTTTGTGATTATGTTGTACATTATAAGATCGAATTTATCAATAACATCTTTAAAGTAGCCAAACATTATACTTTTGACAAAACTAAAACGTTTTACCTCTCTTAACTCAAATTATAAAAAAGGGAATCTTGCCACATACAAATTTCACTGATAATAATAATTAGCTAGCACTTTTTAGATATCCATCTAGGTCTTTGGTTAAAATGACGCTAATTTGAAAACGGCATTTTATTATTTCTTTACATTTAAATATTTTTTTTTATGAATTATAATTTTTAAATCAGTCTCGTGAACAATGTGTTCATTTAGCGTGATAAGTTAAAGAATAATTTATATTTACAGAGTTAGCAATGAAAATAGAAAACCCTAAACCTTTATAAACAGTACAAGAGTATCATAGATAATTCGAAAGAAATGAATAAAGTAATTGCTTAATGTTAAATTAATTCAGATAACCTTAAATTGATTTATACAATTTGCTAGTGCGTAAAGTTATAATTCGATCTATCGAACGATTATGTATTCCTTTTTGTTTGATGGCTTATTATGAAGAAAACAAATACAGTATTTATTTAGAAAACTTAGATTTATATAGTAAAATGACTGTTAATTCAAAATGCAAATATGTTACTTTAAAAGTTGATACGTTAACATTTAGATATCAATATACATGTTGATTGGAAAGCGATTATATTGTAATGCATTCATACTTTTATTTACAAAAAGTAATATAAATTCAAAAAGAATATACGCGAAGAACGTTTAAAAAGAAATTGGGTGCTGTTTAGGATTTAACACACGACACACTTGAGAAAACTCTTCTAGCGAGTAACTTCAAACATTTGGAATGTTTCTAAGACATGGCAGTTTCGCCAATTTCATCTCCGAATTAAAATATTCTTGTTTATAAATTTTAAACAAACTCAATGTGGTGTCCCTAGATATTGATAAGGGACAATCAGTCCGAAATGAATTTACATCCATAACAATCATCAACATTTTATTCAGTCTTAATGATCTTAACCAAATCATGTTTTTTCCTTACAATGTACCTATAGTTGTTAACTTTTCATCCGCCTAATATTAAACAAGTACATCCACCTACAGAAGTGTATTTTCTCATTAAAGTTATGTAATTATAAGTTTCTAATAGCCTGAAACTCTTTTTTGTCGAACTTTTGAGAAACCAAACTCATACGAAAGTAGTTTTTAGAATCTATTAATTTTTTTAATGTGCATGTCAGAAACTACCCATATTTTATAAAGTTAATTTCATGCAACAAACTTGCAGTTAATTTGAAATTAGTTGGTGAGTAAGCTAAAGCTTTATCACACAAAGCAGTTAGTAATAACTCCTTTTAGTTAATTCAATTTGGATAGTCTCTTTCACGTAAATTATGAATGGTTCTCTTACTTTTGCTGTAATATTAGAATGTGTTTATAAAGTGATTTTTAACGTGGATTTGAAATGATCACTAATATAATTTACATGCAAAATTTCAATAAATTTTGTATCAACTAAGTGAACGACTTGTTTCTTTCTATAAAAATTGGTGGTATACTTTATTCGAGTTGAATAAATTCAACAGATTTCATAAGTGCATAATCAATAGAATTATGCAACACATACAACATGCATTTACGAATATATCCGTGAGATTGTCAATATAAAATGAGGTATTTTATTATCGGGTTCAACTTACAACGCGAACAGTACTTAAACAGAGTGATAACAATTAACAAGGAATAATAGTATGCACCATAAACACAATAGAGTTAGATATAGTAGCTGCATTGCCTACTGGACCACAATCTTAGGTACTGATGATATTAACGTGACCTTTCGCAATTTTCAATGGAAACTACATTTTATTGATAGAGTTACTAGACAGGATTATAGATCGTTTTATCCACGAAGACGCGCCCCACCATTCTTCCGGATAATTACACGCTAAATTATCCACGAGTGCACACGCACACTACAATAATGACGCTTGGATTGCTCGGATCAAACTCCCCACACCCCGCGCTTCCCTCGACCAAATATTGGTGGGGCGCGTCTTCGTGGATAAAACGATCTATATACTTTTCTCAATAGATTTAATTATTTATTCGGATTAGTAATTTGACGTTGAAGGTTTTGAAACTATCAATAGGAATCGCCAGTGTCATGTTGGCGATAAAGATTCGTTGAAATAGACCTTCCTAACATCAAGTTACTAACTCGAATTCACGAAATTGCCCTAACAAAGTGTCCGTTTGTCAAAGACCACACTAATGTGACTTTATGGCGCAAGTACACTATGCGGGAAATTGACCGAGACGAAGCGCGAGCCCGCACACCGAAAAATGGGCGACGCACGGCGAAACTAACCAAAGTGCGTGTTTACACTATACGTCTCGATCAATGTTCCGCATAGTGTACTTGCGCCATAATAATGGCAAGTTGTTTGAGTGAATTTTCCTGTACTTGTGACCTGCAGGAATGTGCCTACTATATCGAACTGCATTGTACCTGCTCACTCAACATCTGTGTATTGCAAGTCCTGGTGCCTGGTGGATTCATCCTGGTGCCTGGTGAACTCTTCCTGGTGCGTTATGAACTCCGCCTGGTGCCTGGTGGAGGGTGTTTTGGTGGTGGGGGTCGTGGGGCTCTTCTGGTCGGACTGCGGCGGCGTGGGTGGGTAGATGTGCTCCGTATCGTGAGACGTCGACGCTCCGGGGTCCGTTTGTGACGTGGCTTGGTCTAGTAGTTGTTGGGATACTTTGTCCTGGGGAAATGGTAAGGCATTTTTAATAATTTTCTGTAATGAAGTGATGATTGAGATGGGCATGATGATGAAAAATGCTAGAAGTTTTAAAGGATATTAGGGTATGACATGTGCACGATTTTGAAATCAAAAGTGCAGGAATAAAACGCAAGATAGCTTGTTAGAGCGCATTTCCGTCAGTTGGCTCGCAGTCGAAGTGGTGGTCTTTACTGAAGTAAGTCGTCAACAGTGCGTGTTTTAAGCAATCCCCAGTATAAATAAGGGTTGTTACACCTAAGCGGGCACCAAATCCGAATCTTTGGAACAGCAAAGCTGGCTTAAGGCAATTATTGCACTTTGTACCCAAACGATGAATCTACATAATATTCGATTATACCACCTAGCTGTGCCGATTATTACCAGTCCGCTTCGGCCTTGTTTCCACCAAGGTGGAGCGGAGCGAAGAAATGTTTTGACCAATCTTTAATTTTTGAGAATGAAATCTGTTTGGTTTTTCGCAACATTTTTCCGCTCCGCTCCTTGGTGGAAACCTTGCCCTTACGTGTGTAGGACCCAGTGATCATGTAGGAATGGCAATAAGGGCTATCGTTTTTTTACCTAACAGTTGGCACCCCTGGTGATTGACAGGACCTTACTCTACAGTGGCGCCATCTTGATGAGTGCAAATGCGATAGTCCTCCTACCACTTTCGCGCTCACCAGCTGTCGCCACTGTCTTCGCTACTAGCAAGTGACAGGACCTTACTCTACAGTGGCGCCAACTGGTGAGCGCTAAAACTATCGTTTTGTGCCCTCATTGCGCGGATACTTCGGGCCCTTACGTGTGTAGGCTAGGTACCCTGTGCTGTGATCGTTAAGGAATGCCAATTGGGATGTTTCAAAAAGCAAGAGTTTTAATTAGTCCGTCAGTTAACTTATCAATACTCTACACGTATTTTTCACTTTTTCAAACTAATGAAAATTTAAAGAGATAAAGCGCGCCAAAGTTCATAAGAAGAGGCCCGTGACGTCAAAAGTGCCGCACGTTGTGACGTCGTGCGGAACTTCAACGCACCATAACTATGTAATTATTTGTCAGATAGACAAATAAAAATATATGTGTCCAATATTTTTTGATATTAAACATGACGGACTAAAGAAATTTTTTTAGGAAACTAGCCTATTGCGCGGATACTCACGAACATGTCGAGCGAGACGTTGTGCGACTGGATGCGGTGGCTCTCGTCCATGTTGAGGTCGGGGCAGATGAGCTGCAGGCCGGCGCCGCGCTGCACGAACTCGCCGTCGCCGCCGCGCACCACGCACACGGCGCCTTCCGACCGCACCACGCGCACGAATGGTGCGAGCCACGCGTAGCACGGCTCGATCGCTTCCCAGCTGTAGCCTGCACGAATAAGGAAGGTTAGAGATATTGCTGTTCGGGCACCTTCGGCTGCTTTCGGCCCGGAGGCGCGGGCGCCCGGCACCCCGCGGCGATCGGCCGCCACTTCACCTCACGTCACCGACGACACTGCGCTCCTCTATGTATATTATGTGCTTTCCTACCAATAACTGTTTAACGTGGTCTTTTATTAAACCTTTATTACAGTCCACTACTCTCATTTCCACAATTACCATGACATGTCAGATGTCATGTTACCAATTGAGTTCTCAACAATGACTTCGTACTTGTCTTTGCACTAAAAATTCTATGGGAGACTCGCGTCTTGACAACTTATAAAAAGTGCGTTATGTGCTTTCCGAAAAATGTTTGCATTTCGCTGAGTGACACACAACAATATGTTAAATTGCAGTCGGGACAACATCGTCAAGTTGATGAGGAGCAAAGTAAAACTTACGCTTTTTTATGCCCCACTGTATGGCACAGACCTCACCCTAAATGTGGAGTGATTCATGGTACACTTTACCACTCAAGCTAACTCCTTACTCAAGTAGCTTAAAGCTAATACGAACTACGATAAAAGCGAGCACCAATTAGAAGAGAAATCTAATAGAAGTATGAGCCACTCTCCCGAGCTGTTGAAGGAGTGTGCGAGTGGCGGTTGACGTCCACGTGTAGCACGGCCAGGTCGANTTCCTTATCACTTTTCCGCTGAAAGTTGACAAAAGAAAGCACCTAAGCGTAGAAGCAAACCATTACTAAGCATGCACATACCTAATTATTATTATTGACGGGATTGCTACCATGTATCTTAATTATTTTGAGTTTCCGATATTAGGGCTGTTGTAAGCGCCATGGTCACGACGGAGTAACTGAGGAAACTCAAAATTAAGGTACATGGTAGCAATCCCGCCAGTAATAATAATTATGTTAGTTTTTTTCTTTTTTTTATCCACAACGAGGTAGCTCTTGGCCTGTATCTCACCTGATGGTAAGTGACGATCAGGCCGAAGGTGGAAGCGAGCTTCACCCGGAATCCTCAACCACGGAGGAACTGGCTATCTTACCTCTAACTGCCGGAACACAACAATGCTGTTAACATACCCATGAAAGTTTAAAACAATGTAATGTGCAGACCTAATTAATGCTAAAACCATCATAATTTAGATTTAGGTACTACTTGCTTGTCCAATATTAAATTACTTACACATGACGCTAAGCAAACAGATAGGTAGCTAGGTACCTACTCGTAGTTAGCTGAGTACCAACTTAATGTAAAATCAGCTCTATTTTAACGGATAAGCTGTAATCAAATTATTAATACCATTATAAGAGTAAATAAATAGATTGACTTGTACTCAGTGGCATGTGAACAAGTCAGGTGTAGAGCATCTTTTAATGCACGACATAGAGTTCATCATCATCATCATTTCAGCCATAGGACGTCCATTGCTGAACATCGGCCTGTCCTAATGATTTCCACAAAAGCTGGCTAGTAGCAGCGTCTTCCTGCCACCTTTATGAGGTCGTTTGTCCACCTTGTGGGTCAGTGGACGTCCTGCGTAGAGTTTTCAAACCACAAATACCTACAGAAGGTTTGTGATAGAACATCGAATTACCTATAAAGAATCAAGTGATTAAGAAACTGGTGTAACTAACAATCTTCGTTTGTTTTTTCAAAACTTGTTACTTTTTGCGTCTTGTGTCTTCGCGAGCCGGATCGCGGCGCGGTCCACGCAGCCAGCGTATGCGCCTTACGACTACATTCGATACCAAACTCGATACCGCCGCCAAATTGAACTCAATCGAATGGAACTCGTTATCGTCTACCACGGAACTGGCCTTTTAATTATTGCCCTCAAATATCGTAACTTTGTCGCCTTGGCACCTATTTATGAAGAACTCTGTCGTATTAAAAGATACAACATTAGAATTTATATCATTTTTATTTTTACCTTAACACTTTATTTGACATTAATTTCTTTGTGCTCGAGATTTAGATGAGCAAGTTAGAGTTGAATTCATGTTATTGAATAGTGTTATTTTATTTTTACTATGTATAATTCAGATATAGGCAAATGTTTGTATCGTGGCTATTTAACTGACAAACTCTACCAGTTGGGAATCAAAGTTCAAAAGCACTTGATCATTTTATGCTAAGAAATCTTATCGTAATTACTACTTTACATACGTGAATGACTTGAGTTTTTCATGTTAAGTGCAAAGAGAATATTAACGCTCGTGTGAAGTGTTTCTTTAATACTGGACATCTCTACGTACGTAATCAGCCTGTATTTTATCATCTGATTTGCATAGTTATTGCATAGCATTAACTAAGATATCCCACTTGTCATAAAGTTACTATTTCGACTTATAATTTTTAGCATAATGAGGTCGGTCCAAAATTGAGTTCTGTAATTTAATGCTTTTATGCCTTGTAATAGCACTGATAATAATACTAGGTAATAGTATGTATGGAAATATGTAGATGCCTTATTTATTAAGTTGTTTCTCTTAACTTCGACTCTGAGCGTTCAAGTTCTCCACGTTGACTGCCAAAATCTTTCGAGAATAAACTTAACGAATGGTTTATATTTCTTACATACATACTATCATAAGTCAAGTTAGTTAATATACCTATATATACCACCCAAGGGTGAGTAGGTAAAAACACGTATTAAGCTGAATGTAGAGCCCACTTCGTGTAGTAAAATGCTGAGCCATGTCAATCACCTTCGTTCTCCTTTGAATCTTATTATACCTCCTCATAAATATCATGTATCAAAATCATTTTGCGGAGTAGAATCTCAGGTAATAACCGGGGTTGTTATAAAATTAATAATGGATAATTTCACGCGTCTATTTTTGGTCTGGTACACCCAAGTTTGGCTCCCGTATAATAAGCATGGTAGTAGGCAGGTTTCGACTACGGTTCTTTTCAGGTGCAAGCTATAGTTGCCTTTCAGGATCTCTTTGTGCGACCAGAACTTTTTCCAGGTGATGTTTATCCTTCTGCTTATTTCCTCTTCGTTGCTTTCTTCCNACCTGCCTTAAGCTGAAGACGAATGGCCAACTGTAGTACAAATACTAAGTTCATTTTTTTCCAATAATGAACTGAATTTCACAAAGCTAGATAACTGGTTTTCATTTCATTATCTAGTTCACGATATTTTTTAGACTTGTATTTCAAATTGAAAACTTATTGTCTTCAGGACAACGTGAACCGCAAGATAGTAATGGAGCTGCTGATCGACCACGCGCTCAAGAACACGAGTCGCCAGTTCGTGTTCCTCACGCCGCAGGACGCTTCAGCCGTAGTCGCGGGCCCGCAGATCAGCATACACCTGTGAGTATAGTCCGGTCGCCGAGCACGTAGAATTTCGTTCAATGACCCCAAGCCTTATCGCTCGCGTGTAATTATATCGCTGTTGCGACGGGCGGCCGCAGCGAGTGTGCGAGCGCGGCAGCAACATAATTACGCGCGAGCGATAAGGATGGGTAACTTGGGGTCATTGAACGAAATTCTACGTGCTCGGAGACCGGGCTTTAGACTGTTTCATTATCATCATCTCAGCCATAGGACGTCCACTGTTGAACATAGGCCTCCCCCAATGCTATCCATGTTGTCCGGTTGGTAGCTTCCTGCGTCCGGCGCCCAGACTGTTTACTTACTTTTATAGGCTCAGGTCGTTACCACAGGTCACAAATTAATGTGCGATAGCTCAACGGTAAAGCTGGCCGACTTGAGATCCGAGGAAAGCTGGTTCGAACCCCGCCGCCGCTGTGAACCCACTCGTAAAGTATAGACTAGCTAGAGCATTTACTTGTAACAGAACAACGAGCCACTCTATGATATATTCTAGTGTATCACCCTTTAACGAACCAAACGTACTTTGGAAATTAGTAAAACCGCCGCCGCGCCATCAAAGCATAATTTGGCCCGTGGCGCGGCAGCGGTGTTCACGCGGCGCGTATAAACAGTGCAAAGGCGCGGCGACGGCGTCGTGTGCAGGAGCGCTAAAAGCTCAATAATTTCCAAAGTACATTTGGTTCGTTAAAGGGTGATACACTAACTAGAACATATCATAGAGTGGCTCGTTGTTCTGTTACAAGTAAATGCTCTAGCTAGGAGCGCTTACCTGTATTATACCAATCCTAAGAATGTTAAGTTTACATAAAAATGTTCTAGTGTATATCCACCTTAACAGAATCATATTTAGCTTCATGAGGGGTTAACGGGACTATTAGTAATCTATTAGAACCTGAGTTGGTACATATCGCCCCCAAAAGATACTGCACAAGCTAATCAATGCAGAACTCGAAGGCGTAGAATATAGCGGCGATTACAATAAAGCCATACTGATCGCAGTGATACTACTAGTATATACTAGGACTCCATTGATCTAGAACAAAATAAAGAAATAAAACAGGTCACAAATTAATGTTCCTTTCTTTTTACAGGATGGCTGACCCACGACCGTAGTGCCGAAAAGGTTAAGTAAACAGTTCAGTGATTTTTAATATTAATGTGATTGCAATTATTACACCAGTGATGTGTTTCAATGTTACCATAGGTATTTAAAATGTCTTAACTACTTGTCTAAACATTCCGACACTTAAAAAACCCGCCGAATGTTAGATATTTTATTGATTTTATAATATTAAGGATTTAATTAATATACATTTTATTTTTTAAACTTGTTTTATTTTTTTTCATTACATAGAAAATAGAAATACAATCAACACCATATTTTTTTAATACTATATTCTTGAAACATTCACGCACCGACTCTGACGCACAACATGTGATCTATGCATATTATTGCACAAGTGACAAAATATAATACGACTCTGGACAAATAGGTTTATGGCTTCCTGTTAAACTGTCTGAGATCACACACAACTTATTCGGGAATACAATTGAAAATTCTACTACATTAGGTTTTATATTAGTTTAAATTTTATGTAAAATACTTAAATCTAAAAGCGCCTTATGGGTACAGTTAATGAATATAGTTACATTTTAAATTATTTCCATATAAAGTAATTCTAAAAGTCTTATTTATAAGGCGAAAGTTTGCCCTAAAAGATAAGCGTAATCGTTGGCCTTAATTCTATGATCAACAGTTCACTCTCGATACAACACTTTCAGCTCTAGCGTTTATGAATATGATATTTGTAACTTTTCAATAACAAATATATTGAACTATGTACTTAGTTTGCATCAGGTCTCAAAAACCATTTCTAATGAGAATGACATGCTTTCTACGAAAATGTAGATCACACTTTACTATTTATAAATTTTAGGAATAGACACGTGTTTAAAGTTAATGAAACGTGAATGAAGAATTATTATAAATATGTATTAGGAAGTTTATAATGTTATCATCTAATGATGAAGCAAAGCTCTAATTTTCACTATTCTTAACACTTAAGGACTCGCTAATGGGTCTAACGGACCCAGTTCTTCAATTTTTGTGTAATAACTTTTAGAGTTTGACGTTTGCGATGTTGTCGCTTTTAGTACCTTTCCACGACATTGTAGCACAGCCAATAGCGATCATAATCGTCAAATAGCCCACTGCATGTGATTGCTACAGACGAAAAATGTGTTTTTGAGTCCACTGAACCCGGTAAACAAACTGAATTTTTAAATGTTTTATACAAATTTCTCAATAATTGTTAATTGGTATAAGTAGGCAAATCATAGTAGCTTACGAAAATAAACAAGGTATTTTTTTAAATAATTGATTACAAAAATTTACAAAAATAACCTTCATTTTGCCAAAAAACCTTCAATTTTTTAAATAAGTTGTTATTTTAGAAAAAGGCAATAAATATGACTATTTGTTTTATTATTTTATCTTTGTTTACATCATTATGTCCTTCTCATAAAGTAGATTTCACTTTTATTAAGAGTTTTTGAAAATACATAGGATTTTATATACTGGGTTCAGCGTACCCGGTAGCGAGTATGAATGTTACAAATTAAGGCGCGAGTCCTCAAGTGTTAAAGTTAATATTCTAAGGAAACCAATAGTTTTCAGTGATCAAAAGATTTTTCTGTTCTTGGAAAAGTAAGCTATATTTTTTTTATCAAGAGCCAATCTTATAATTACAACATTTTTACTCATAAGACACAAGTTTAACAATGCAAAGTCATGCATTATGCGATTTCTTTGTGATTATGTTATAACTTATAAGATCGAATTTATCAAAAACATCTTTAAAGTAGCCAAACATTATACTTTTGACAAAACTAAAACGTTTTACCTCTCTTAACTCAAATTATTAAAAAGGGAATCTTGCCACATACAAATTTTACTGATAATAATAATTAGCTATCACTTTTTAGATTTCCATCTAGGTCTTTGGTTAAAATGACGCTAATTTGAAAACGGCATTTTATTATTTCTTTACATTTAAAATTATTTTTTATGAATATAATTTTTAAATCAGTCTCGTGAACAATGTGTTCATTTAGCGTGATAAGTTAAAGAATAATTTATATTTACAGAGTTAGCAATGAAAATAGAAAACCCTAAACCTTTATAAACAGTACAAGAGTATCATAGATAATTCGAAAGAAATGAATAAAGTAATTGCTTAATGTTAAATTAATTCAGATAACCTTAAATTGATTTATACAATTTGCTAGTGCAAGTAAAATTATAATTCGATCTATCGAACGATTAAGGATTCCTCTTTGTTTGATGGCTTATTATGAAGAAAACAAATACAGTATTTATTTAGAAAACTTAGATTTATATTGTAAAAGGACTGTTAATTCAAAATGCAAATATGTTACTTTAAAAGTTGATACGTTAACATTTAGATATCAATATACATGTTGATTGGGAAGCGATTATATTGTAATGCATTCATACTTTTATTTACAAAAAGTAATATAAATTCAAAAAGAATATACGCGAAGAACAACGTTTAAAAAGAAATTGGGTGTGCTGTTTAGGATTTAACACACGACACACTTGAGAAAACTCTTCTAGCGAGTAACTTCAAACATTTGGAATGTTTCTAAGACATGGCAGTTTCGCCAATTTCATGTCCGAATTAAAATATTATTGTTTATAAATTTTAAACAAACTCTATGTGGTGTCCCTAGATATTGATAAGGGACAATCAGTCCGAAATGAATTTACATCCATAACAATCATCAACATTTTATTCAGTCTTAATGATCTTAACCAAATCATGTTTTTTCCTTACAATGTAGTTGTTAACTTTTCATCCGCCTAATATTAAACAAGTACATCCACCTACAGAAGTGTATTTTTTCATTAAAATTATGTAATTATAATTTTCTAATAACCTGAAACTCTTTTTTGTCGAACTTTTGAGAAACCAAACTCATACGAAAGTAGTTTTTAGAATCTATTAAATTTTTTGATGTGCATGTCAGAAACTACCCATATTTTAAAAAGTTAATTTCATGCAACAAACTTGCAGTTAATTTGAAATTAGTTGGTGAGTAAGCTAATCTTTTTCACACAAAGCAGTTAATTTAATAAGAACTCCTTTTAGTTAATTTAATTTGGATAGTCTCTTTCACGTAAACTATGAATGGTTCTCTTACTTTTGATGCAATATTTGGATGCGTTTATAAAGTTTATTTGAAGTAATCAAATATTATTATTATTAATATAATTTATATGCAAAATTTCAATAAATTTTTATCATGTAAGTGGAGTACTTGTTTCTTTCTATAAAAATTGGTGGTATACTTTATTCGAGTTGAATAAATTCAACAGATTTCATAAGTGCATAATCAATAGAATTATGCAACACATACAACATGCATTTACGAATATATCCGTGAGATTGTCAATATAAAATGAGGTATTTTATTATCGGGTTCAACTTACAACGCGAACAGTACTTAAACGAGTGATAACAATTAACAAGGAATAATAGTACGCACCATAAACACAACAGAGTTAGATATAGTAGCTGCATTGCCTACTGGACCACAATCTTAGGTACTGTGATATCAACGTGACCTTTAGCAATTTTTAATGGAAACTACATTTTATTGATAAAGAGTTACTACACAGGATTATAAATCATTTCATCCACGAAGAGGCGCCCCACCATTCTTCCGGATAATTACACGCTAAATTATCCACGAGTGCACACGCACACTACAATAATGACGCTTGGATTGCTCGGATCAAACTCCCCGCACCCGCGCTTCCCTCGACCAAATATTGGTGGGGCGCGTCTTCGTGAATGAAACGATCTACTTTTCTCAATAGATTTAATTATTTATTCGGATCAGTAATTTGACGTTTAAAGTTTTGGAACTATCAATCAATAGGAATCGCCAGTGTCATGTTGGCGATAAAGATTCGTTGAAATAGACCTTCCAAACATCAAGTTACTAACTCGAATTCACGAAATTGCCTTAACAAAATGTCCGTTTGACCAATTTTTAGATCTGAATAAAGCCTAGCGGCAGTCGTTCAGTAGACCACACTAATGTGACTTTATGGCGCAAGTACAGTATGCGGGAAATTGACCGAGACGAAGCGCGCGAGCGTTCCCGCACACCGAAAAATGGGCGACACACGGCGAAACTAACCAAAGTGCGTGTTTACACTATACGTCTCGATCAATGTCCCGCATAGTGTACTTGCGCCATAATAATGGCAAGTTGTTTGAGTGAATTTTCCTGTACTTGTGACCTGCAGGAATGTGCCTACTATATCGAACTGCATTGTACCTGCTCACTCCACGTCCGTATATACCAAGTCCTGGTGCCTGGTGGATTCCTCCTGGTGCCTGGTGAACTCTTCCTGGTGCGATATGAACTCCGCCTGGTGCCTGGTGGAGGGAGTTTTGGTGGTGGGGGTCGTGGGGCTCTTCTGGTCGGACTGCGGCGGTGTGGGTGGGTAGATGTGCTCCGTGTCGTGGGATGTCGACGCTCCGGGGTCCGTTTGTGACGTGGCTTGGTCTAGTAGTTGTTGGGATACTTTGTCCTGGGGAAATGGTAAGGCATTTTTAATAATTTTCTGTAATGAAGTGATGAATGAGATGGGCATGATGATGTAAAATGCTTGAAGTTTTAAAGGATATTAAGGTATGACGTGTGACGATTTTGAAAACTAGAGTGCAGAAATTAAACGCAAGATTAGCTAGTTTTTAAGAGCATATTACCGTTCGTTTCATCGTAATCGAAGTGGGGATCTTCGCCGAATTAAGTCATTCACAGTGCCTGTCTTTAGTAATTAGCAGTATAAATAAGGGTTGCTAAACATAAGCAGGCACCAAATCCGAATCTTTGGAACAGCAAAGCTGGCTTGAAGCAATTACTGCACTTTACCCAAACGACGAATCTACATGATATTCGATTATAGCACACAACTGTGCCGAATATTACCAGCCCGCTTCGGCCTGGTTTCCACCAAGGATCGGAATCTTTAATTCATTATTATAGAATGAAATCTGATAGGTTATTCGAAACATGTTCAACAATGTTAACAGCATTATTGTGTTCCGGCAGTTAGAGGTAAGATAGCCAGTTCCTCCGTGATTGAGGATTCCGGGTGAAGCACGCTTCCACCTTCGGCCTGATCGTCACTTACCAAGAGAAACAGGCCAAGAGCTTCCTTGTTGTGAATTAAAAAAAATCATTTCTCCGCTCCGCTCCGCCTTGGTGGAAACCTTGCCCTTACGTGTGAAGAACCCAGTGATCGTTTAGGAATTCGAGCGGGATACTCACGAACATGTCGAGCGAGACGTTGTGCGACTGGATGCGGTGGCTCTCGTCCATGTTGAGGTCGGGGCAGATGAGCTGCAGGCCGGCGCCGCGCTGCACGAACTCGCCGTCGCCGCCGCGCACCACGCACACGGCGCCTTCCGACCGCACCACGCGCACGAATGGTGCGAGCCACGCGTAGCACGGCTCGATCGCTTCCCAGCTGTAGCCTGCACGAATAAGGAAGGTTAGATATTTTTATTGCACTCACACATTACAAAATAACAGAATTAATGTTTAATTATTATTATGCTATGACGCACATAACAATGTTAAATAGTCGCAATGAGGGCTATCGTTTTTATACTTAACAGTTGGCACCCCTGGCGATTGACAGGACCTTACTCTACAGTGGCGCCAACTGGTGAGCGCTAAAACCATAGCCCTAATTGGGACGACATCCTCAAGTTATATCAGGAAAGCAAAGTATGCAGGCGACTGCACGAGTGTTTGCACCGAAAAATAATATGAGCATGCGTGTGACGTGTTTAGGTACAGTTTATACACACGCGACGAGTGAGTTTTTTAAAGTAGATCCTTACGCTTTTATACGTCCAACTGCATGGTACAGACCTCGCCCTAAATGTTGAGTGATTCATAGTGATGATACTCTACCACACAAGCCAGCTTCTTACTTATGTACCTTAAAGTTCATCGGATCATGAACCAGAAGAAGCGACGAATCGTATACAAGCAAGCACCTGTTACAGAAAAGGAATATAACCCAATAATAGCCACTCACCCGAGACCCGCACCGCCAGGTCCTTGTTGAAGGAGTGCGCGATGGCGGCGGCGGCCACGGCGCTGTGCGAGTGGCGGTTCACGTCCACGTGTAGCACGGCCAGGTCGATGAGCTGCCCGCATACCACGAACTCTAGCGACGAATACTGCGGGAAGACGAACGTGTAGCCGCGGAGAGCGTTCGCGCCCACGTCGCTCTCGCCTAGTAGCCTGTGGAATTCATACGTCTATGTTACATCTAAGCAAGAAATATTAATTGTACACAAAATATCAGTTTCTCAATTGAGATTTTAGTTTGAGCGTGCTGATTTTCATATTTAAGCAGAAAAGGGGTCAGTAAGCAGATTATACATGAAACTGCCTGTCTTCACCATCAAAACCTAATATTAGGGATTGATGGTGAAAACGAGCATGAAACCTTAACGTCACTTTTATGTGACCACTACTTTCTCCACCTGGGATAAGTACATGAACCTAGGTGCCTAAATAGGGAACTCTTCTTGGGTCTCAAATAAGTTTTTCCAGTTTTATGAGTAAAAATTAGATACCAGCTTTTAGAATAAGTATAAAATGATGATACTACAAATGACAAATAACACAATGAAATCTTTCGAAATAACTGATAACAGAATGTGCTTACCTCCGTTTCGCACTCCGCCCTTCACTGGCCAGCTGCATGTATACATTTAGCCAGCTGTTGATAGTTATTGGCGTGATGCTCCACGACAGTTCCCGCAATATCAGCAGCTCCTCGATCAGGATCTCTTCTGACGTGCACGCGCCGTCTGTCACGTACGCGAACTCGCCAATCTTCGGTGGGTATACCTCTTCGACCTTCGCAGCTATGAAGAGACACGTTATGCCTGCAACGAAAGGATGTGTTGTGTTGTTAACACTCCAGTTGGGCTAGGACGCGATCGTAATAAAATATTATCGTAGATTTTAAACAACAAATGTGTGGGCTTATCGGGCAAAATCGATAAAGTTCATGGCGCGATTTTAGGCATTATGAATAAAGAGATTCTTTACTCTGTGTCTAGTCTACGCCTTCAGCTTTTATATCTGAGAACAATTGAACAAGCTTCATGATACGAGTGATGCAAAGATTAGGCGATTGTCGCACGGGTCGAGCCAATAGGTCAATGAAAAAGGCGTTGAACGTAAAAAAGCTCCACACAAAAGGGTAACGCTCTGAATGCTAATGAAACAATGCAAGTGTACGATCACATGTTTTTTGCAAGGCTTTTAGTGATGGCAAGATGTAATGCTTCTTCTTTTTTCCAGGAGAGTATTTTTAGGATACATTTTCTCTGTAGACCGACCATCGAGTAAAGGTCGCAGGAAGCACCTGGATGCTGGCAGCCTAGGAGCGATCGTTGTGGAAATCTTTGGGAGAGGCCTTTGTCTAGCAGTAGACGGCACTAAGTTGAAACGAAAATTTTCCCTGAAGCCATTTGAAAAATGATGATGCTATTTTCTTAACAGTGTTATGATTACGCCTTGGCACTCTAAATGGCACAAAATCAACACTGTACAGAAAGTTCTTTGAATGAAAACCAGGATAAGCTATAGAAAATACGTTATCGATTCAATGTGCAATTGGCATTACTGATAATATTTCACTATTAGTAAGCTACTACATATGAGCGATAAGTACCTAAGCAAAACATGGCTTTTAGCGCTCACGCCGCGCTGCTCGTAAAAAACATCCGCGATTTTTTGTTTATAATGTACGACTGAATGAAACAGCTATGGAGTGGTACAGTACCTTTACTTCTGTGGGAGTGGGAATTACCCAGACTAAAAATTGAAACATAATAAAACATGTTTGTGGTTAGCTTATCTTTTTGATATGATGACAAATAAAGCTTCATTGAAGAAAATATGATATTTTTGAACATACAAGTCATGGCATTTTTTTAAACATAATCGTCAATATTATAATTATACTGGCCGATCCGAATCCGTCAAACACTAACCTAGAGAAAACGGATGATGGATCTAGTGTGGAAACTATTTAAATAAATAAAAATAATTACCAGATTATTTTAATTATTTCCACTCACCTATTAGCTGCAACTGGCCTTTGTGCACGTCTTTTGTGGTGGTTAGATACCGGTCCACGTAGTCTACAGTCAGGTGGAACGTCTCTCTGTGCAGTTTGTACACCTCGCACACCTGGAGCAACAGATACGACGTCACTTAGTGTTACGAAGAATGCTATTTTCAACAAAACCATATGGACTATATGGTTGTGTTGTTGACTGTACTTGGCAGTGTGCTAAACTTGAAAGTTGTTACAGCTTAGCCAAGCTTTTAGTTAAGCGTAAAAATTAGCTGGAACGAGCGAGCGGTTGCCGAGCTTAGCGTTGAACGCAGGAATGATAAAACCAATCAATATTCATGTTATGCTGGTTATGTATTACTGGTTTATTTAGTGAAATTAGATGGGTATACATATTTATTCTACACGAAACATCACAAAAATTACAATAATAAACAAAAATGAAACAATGCCTATGAAACGTGCGCGGCGCTACTTAACTAAAAGAGGGTAGCTCAGGTAAAATAATTTTGTATTGTCGTCTATTCCCGTGCACAACCCGTGTTTCACAAAAAAGAGTGATGTCACTTCTCTGTACTTCCATACTGATTTTGAAGAAGCATACTTTTGAGAGATCATAAAAAGTATGTCATATGTTGGCGATGTCATCATTTCTATTGAATTCGTGGTCGCCAAACTATCCTAACTTGGTATGACACAGAGATATATCGCTGTAGGCGTGAGATAGAGTCTGTACAGGCGAGTCTCTGTCGATATTTATTGTTTATCGATAGATATACAACAGCCCTTTATCTGTTCATAGTTTTGACATACAAAATCTATAAATTAGGGATGTATTGAGTAAGTTTTCCAGATGATAACAAATAAGCTTAGTTTTTCAATTAAAATTATAACAACAGATGAAGTTCGGAGATTCAACAAGGATATAACAAGAGTTCCTATCCTAAGCGGGCAAATAATGACGACCAATTAATAAAGATGAGAATAGTCGAAGACAAACGCTATGAGGTCATTGTGCAATACAAATTGGATCTTTTGTCGCTGCCGTTAGTTCCGCGTTGTCATCAAACCGAGGTTTCGGAGGACGACGCGACGTCACCACGACAAAAATGCAGAATGTATTTTATAGGTGTAACTAGGTAGACATAACTCGACAATTTTGATCTAGGTGCTTTATAACAGACAGAAGTATGGACTTTTCTATCATAAAAAGAAAATAAAATGTGCTTAACCTATAGCTTTTTCGAATACTTGAGAATTGAAAATGATTTTCTTAAAATAATAAATTATTTTGGCAACTGTTGGTGATTCTAAAAATATTCTAACATCGATCTAAATGGGAAACGATCATACAGACGTCCGCGTCAGTCAGTCACCAGGTTACTTTTTAAAAGACATCAAATTATAACTCTGTTAGAGAGTTGTGCAATGCTGCGCTGTGCACTGTGGCACTACTGTGCAGGGTATAAATTATAAATGCAGGCAGGAGTGTACATAAAATCCGAATCTTTATACACATAGCCGTTAAAAAGATTACAAAGTATGAATTCCTTATTAGAACGTTTGGCCAAATCACCGTATGTGACGATAAATGTTATCACGGGCCAAATACGCGAAGGTGAGCAACTTAAGGTCAGTGTGCACGTATTGTTATAAGAAAGGAGGGCTCAAGCTGCATGCTATAATGTAGAGACGTTACCCTCTGGTAGGGGAAAGAATGGGGTTGTCGTTTAGAGCAACCGTTAGATATTACATTATTTGTAAAGAGACAATCTAGAGAACAGAGCACGCTGCTTTATAGCAGTCGCAAAACTTCAGTAAAATTCTCGGAACTAACTGGGAACCTTGGAANCTAAGGAGCTCCCAGGTAGAGTAAACATTACGACGAAAAAAAATAGCTACGAGACGTATTTTAGGGGAAAAGATAAAAATAAAATTCACATTGAAGTGTCAAGAATACCTTTAAAATATTGTGTGCTAGTGTTACAACCCCTCAAAATTTAGCGAGAATAGCCACGAGTTTCAAAAGTTATAAATCCGATACGGACAATTGAAATAAAATGCATCAGCCGAGACATTCTAGGGTGAAGCATTCGTATCCTATCGACGCTGCACCCACTCCACAGGCGCCACATACGGCAAAATTTATGCATTTTAATATTAAAACTACCAAGCCCGCATACGTCTGAATATTTTCGGCATGCATTTATACAACTGATAAACTTTATTCCTCTTTATTTTTACTTTTGTTACGGTAATTTTGAATGTACGTGTATGTATGTTACATAGCGCGTAGTAAATAGGTAACCTTGTGTAAGGTGACTTTATAAGGTGTAAATGACCTGAAAATTATTTATTGTATAGGTGTACCAGAATCTCATGGCAAATGGGGAAAATAAACTTTGTTGAGTGCAATACTGGGGAAATTGGATTAAACGATCTTGATACTTTTTAATTTTTTATTTATGACTTTAATATTAATGAACATGAAGTACGAATGGCTACCTATACATTTTATATCTTATCTGTATACTTATAACTTATCACTTCATTCAGAACTAGAAAACGATTCTAAGAACTCCACTTGCATTTCTTGTTCTTCAATAGATGATCAAGTTAAAGAGGTTTATTATACAGGGTGGAAAATGCCACCTGGAGGGAAAGTACTCTTAATACTGTAGATAGAAAATTTTACTGAAAGAAAACATTCCTTAATTTTTGAAAAAAAAAAAGAGAACTGCATTCAAAGAATTTCGTTTTTTTTTCGAAAATTCATTACTATATACCATACAATAAAATTTTCTGTAACATTATCAAAATAATTTAAGATTTCATGGTTTTCCTTTCATTTGATTTATCAAGTTTGTTAGAGAGATTTCATCCTTATACTTAACCCTAACGATCGATGTAATAAAAATACAGAATGTAATTCCACCCTGTATAATATAAATCGCTCTTTCAGCATTTCAATTACTCAAACTTGCTTGATGAAATCTTTTTCAATTTTCTTTACATGGTCATAACTTTTTCACTATTCGTCTGCACTAATGTATGAAAATAAAACACCTGAAAACCCCGATAAAGCAGCTATTAGGTAAGAATAATTTAAAAATAAGGTAGCGCATTTTCTTACATAACTTTTCAATTCCTATCATTGGAGGTCCGAAAATATTTCCCATACAATTTGATATCATAATGATCATTCTTCATAAAAAATTTAAAACCTACATAATTATTTAAAATCATAATCATTGATATTCATAATATCACTAATCATACACTTAGTTTTTACTAATATTTGTTTTCATATATTTTTCTATACTAATGATCGAAACTCATAATCATTCGAATAAATAACTATAATATTCATAAATGTGATGTATCCTAATATTTGTTTTCATAAATTTATTACTCATAAGTATATTTATCCATATTATTGAAAATCATGATGTCTATATTCGTATTAAATCGTATTTTAACATTAAATTAATTTGAAATGGTCCAAAACAGGCAATATTTTGTGCCACAAAACTAACGTGACAGAAACGAATCGCTGCAAAACCGACTCCACGTAGTCTTGTCTGCCCTACCCCTAGAGTGTAATTTAAAAGCCGGAGGCGCGGAGGGAGGGCAGCCCTCGCCCGCTGTAACGAGGCTCAGGCGCCCGGGTGAGCTGGAGCGGCTGAGGCTGGTCGCCGAGGCGCCGAAGGCGCCGATGGCGATCCAAAAAGCCGAAGCTGCGGAAGCAAGCGTGGGTGCCTGAGCCTCGTTACGCAAGGGCGGAAGGGCTGCACATCCCGCAGCGCCGGAGACGAGGAGATACCAATGCATGCTGCATGCTTGCTTTCATGCTGCATGCTCTGCATGCTTATCTACTCTATTAAATTATATATGATTTTTTTAAAGATACGAGTATGTCTGTTATAAAGTAAATTATTCTGAACAACAACATTATGAGTTGAAGTATGTTCTTAGTAACAACATTATTAATTAAAACAATATGATCAATGAATGTTATGAAGAAAAAAGATCTGAAAATAAAAATTATGTATTTTAAATGGTTCTTGGTAGTAACAGTATTGATAAAAAAATTATGATTACTAACTGTTATGAGCTCCGATGGTAGTAATAAAAATGTATGAATAAAAAAAGTATGAAAAATAAAATTATGAAGAGAGATTATTATGAACACAAATCGGTAGTAAGACAAAGAATAGGATTTAGAATTTTATGTGAGCCAATATAGAACCTAAAAATAAACATAACCCACCCTCCTTCTGACGCAGTTAGGTAATAAACTAAATGTATCAAAACATTTCACTCCAACTTACTGTCAAATCAACGACGCGCTTTAAAATCAAAGATTGAGTTTGAATTAAGCCCTATTTTACAATACACATTGAAAACAATATGATTTGCTTGAGCTTTTTCGACTTTTTCACAAAAATAACAAATAGGCATGAAGAGATTACAAAATTTCTGCAGCGGCTGACAGATCTCTTGATTTACTTTGACAGGTGACAGTAAAGCCATAGACAATGGCCATATGAAAAACACACTTTTCCAATATTTTTGTTTGCCATGAGATTCTGGTACACCTATAGTAGTGAAAAACATGCACAATGCAATTTACAAGCTTATAAGCGGGCTATAGAATCTGTACCAACTTTTTACTTAGAAATTCGCAAACATCTTTCACCGTCGTGTCCCTTATTCAGAGTATCGTGATCATTACGAGAAGTGAAATTGAAAGACACACGACTGAGCTGGCCGATTTAATGGTATCGTGAAGACAGATGAGCGGGCAACAAATAAATCATTTAATTAATTGATTAACACGGGAAAACGCCTCATTAGGTTTGTGACACTGGCAACACTTTCGGAATTTTAACATCCCTTGTTTAATGTATTGGTGAAACTGCGATCTATTTAATGGCTCTTGCTTCATGTCCTGACAGACACACAAAGCTATCGGCCGCTTGGTTAGAATAGGTTCTGAAAAAAATTTTGTGTGACAAAATCTGCTGCCGACCTAGTTCTCAGAAACATTCGGTTGCCGACGTTGTCGTAGCAAAAGCTTTATTTTATTGGA
Organism: Ostrinia furnacalis; assembly: GCF_004193835.3. Classification (NCBI taxonomy): domain Eukaryota; kingdom Metazoa; phylum Arthropoda; class Insecta; order Lepidoptera; family Crambidae; genus Ostrinia; species Ostrinia furnacalis. The sequence continues at coordinate 441,055 of NW_021131446.1, read as the reverse complement.
GATAGGTTTCATAGGATTTGAGATTCTAGCTAGGCTTGCACTCAGTATTTTCGAATACTGACTGCCACAAGGACCTACCTAACAACTAAATAGGCGGATTGCTTGTTGCCCCGTCGTCTTTTCGTGCCAGTCAAAATATGCATCCCGGTTCTGAGAGGAGGTGGTTACTTTCATGTATTATTCAATACTCAAAATCATTGATCGATGATGACATGCATATTTTGCTATTCATAGTTCTAACGTAGACCAGCGAGATTGTAGACAGAAATCTGTATTTGAATACATTATACCATTCATCCGAGAAATATTTCCTTGTAATCTAATACAGTTCCCCGTGTTTTTATTGGGATTATTTTGGAGTTGGATGAATGAAAAGCCAGGTATGCTTCTGACCTTGACTTGTTATATTTAGTCTAAGAGCTAGACTGTAAAGTAATTTTAGTGTCCGAGATCTCAGAATAAATACAAATTGGTATTTATTTTAGCCTTTTTAAAGTCGCTATTAAACAATTTGTATTAATAATTAATTCGGAGTAACATGCACATACCGAAACAGTCAAAGCACGATCGCTATTTACTAAGGTACTTTTTGTGGCTGAACAAAAACGCCGGTTCATCCTCCCAACAATGTAACGGTAACTCGTGATCAACAAATGAACTTCAGCAGAGGTATTCTGAATTTCCCCCTTGCTTTTGATAACTATAATTAAATTATAAAAATCATATCAGTTTTTGGCATGGATGAGGATGTTAATCATTAGGAAACAACCGGGAAAAAGTACACGATCGATGTGCAACACCACAGATGTTTTAATAGTTAAGGCATAAGTTACTCCTTTTCGTTACCAAGATAATATTGTTACGTAAATAGAACCGCGTTTATAGGGTTGTACAAATAAGTTTATTTTGCCCACTTTCCTAGTAACTAAGCACTTGTACTACGATATTATCGTAATGTGCATTAAACAAAAATCGTAGCAATTAACTTGTGAGAAAAAAACCTTTTGTCAAATAAGATAATTAGCAATTGAACACTTTCAATTAAGAAATGATTAAGTCGTCAACGTACAATGGCCTTAATTACTAAAAGCTCAACCCATTTATTAATTTATCAAATAACGTAATGACTCAAAGTTTGCAAAATACCACCAAAGCTTAACTAGACTATTTTCCCACATAAGATAACGATAGCATGACTCAGTCGGGAATCGTGTAGCTTTCTATTATATTAAATATTCCGATCCATTAGCAGACAATTCTTAATTTCTGTTAAAATATTCTGAATTTGGTCAAACATACGACCTTACATATTAGTAAGACTGTAGCCGAAAACAGCAGACATTACGCAGTCGGTCGGGTTCGGGGCGGTTCGTGAATAGTTATCAGAATGTATTCAAATCAATAAAGCACTGAGGCCCGAAGAGGTTACGCGAGCATGGAGTCGTGAATAAAAATCGCCAGCACTAAAGACGACCTAAAAATAACGGTCGCTTGAGACAGCTCGCCACTTTACCTAAACTGTCCAGACTACAAGACTTTACTTCAGACTCCGCGAGAAATTGTCACGATAGTCACAGTGCGTTTATCACGCATCTATTACCTACTAATCTATTTTTTGTTCAGACGTCATCAAAGTCTAATTTGTAACAATAAAATCATTAAATTACTAACTCACATAACATATTGACCTCCTAATGCTTAGGCAATGCAAAGTACATACAAACATGTGGACTAGACAGTTTAAAAATAGTCATTAGCAGCAGAAATATAGCTTAATTATTTTTGGGTAACAACACAAGTATTAAAACAATATTTGCATGTTAATTAAAAGTAAGTTATCAAACTAAAATCTACAAAAAGGTAAATCTATTAAGGATAGTGCAGAATGAAACATGTTGGTTCTGGAGAGGTCATTGAACACTGTAAAAAAGAGGTCAATGAACCTCCTATTACATCATTACTACATGTAAATCCATCTTTGAAAAAGTGCTGTATCTGCAAAATTTTGTGCTAAGAATGTTAGGTGTAATTGTGCTACATTAGTTTGAATGTCACTTACCTTCACCTAGGACTTCAAGTGCAGCATGTAAAAACAATTTTATATTATGACTCATGTTCTTAAAATATCAATAAACTATTTAAATATGCATTTTTTATTTATTGCTGTAAAGCTGTCTATTTTTTAATAGGTGTAATTAATATTTCTATCAATGAAAACTTAAGGAACATCAGATAGTATACTCAAGAACAAAACATGGAAGCTTACCTCATTGAGCCAGTCCAGAAGGATGGCCCTCATGCGTGGCTGCAGATTAGGGTGCCTGTCAAACATGTTGGGGCTCTTCTTGGTCTTGGAGCGGGCGTCACACTCACACATGCTGTTCCACACGTCTGAGGGGTCGGCCCAGGACAGCCCGGGCAGGGGACATTTGCGTTTGGGCAGCAGGGAGTACTCAGATTTATTTGTACTGGAATTGTAGTTCTGGTATAATTCATTCCTAACGGACAAGGACAGGAGTGAATCAGTTACTTCATTCAGAAATTAGAAGAGTATTATTGTAATAATAAAGTAGTAAAGTTGGGCAGTAGAATAAGTTATTGCTGTGCAGGAGTTTAAAGTACAAGTCAAGTAAGACTTACCTATGTCTCTTGTTTGAATGAGGAGTGGACTCTCCTCTAGCAACATTTTCTAATGGACTCAACACACAATTGGGCAATTCAGGTATGCTTTGTGGGCTCAACAAACTGTCAGCGTTAAAGTCTAAGTCAGTATAAACACTCCTAGGCTGGTCTAGGTTTCCATATCCTTCGTCATCGCTGGAACAGGATGAGGATTCCACAACAACATTGTGTGCTGGTTGGTCATACAGTTCTTCTTCTAATTTGGACGACATTTTCGCCGGAGGCATATTTTCAACCTAAAATTAGAGGCATGAGTATAGAGGAATAACTTAGAGCAGCTTAGACTTTGATGAAAGGATACAAACCTCATCGTCACAGGAGTTCCTTTTACGTTTTAAGTTCATACGTCTCTCATTGTCTTCACTGGAAGAACTGCAAACAATTGGTGACATGACTGTGTAAACAATACTTATCAAGGTCGTCAAGCAAACGTGTGTAAGCATCAGCTGGTTACATACCCAGTTTGTGCCATTGTAGGTGGGACAAAAACGCTGGCACTCTATCTCCTGTGCCTAAAACATATTGCACATTATATTTCTGTCCTCATAATAGCCGTAAATCATTTGCAAAATAAGGATTAATGACCTAAAAATAACCGCATGTCTTGTTCACATTGCAAATAGGGTTATGTCACTTGACAACTGTATTGAGAGCACAAATCCGAATTTTTTCAATAACTGAGTTTATCTAGTATAATTTTAGATCCAATAGGCACCCATAAGTTCCACATATCATGCTAAATTTGCGTATAAGTCGCTCTGGCAATGGTGTAAACCTTCAGCGTGCCCCCTGCTGATTGGCGGGAGATTTTTTTCTTGAGCACTTTTAGACACGAAATAATGATAAAATCGACTATTTATTGCATCCAATGTTCACTAGAATAACTAAAGAACCCATTGATTGCGTAAAAATGTAACATTTAGCTAATCAGCTGTCTATAAAAATGCCACGAATCCGTCACAATCGCGCGCGAAATCCTCCGTCAGCGCCATTAGACACGTCGATAGCTTGGGTTTCTCGCCCCATCCACTTTTGGATATTGATAAAAATAGCACATAGATGACATGACACATTCACAATACTAATCTCAAATTGAAATAGAGCACTTTTGTACGATATTCTAGCTGTAATAAGGTCATAACCGTTGATCATCTAATTGGCTTGGCTTATCGCCCCCCTAAGCTTTATAACCTAAATTATTAGTAAAGAATAAAAATTTAAACGAAATATTATCCGACAGAAGATGCATTATATCCTAAATATGTAAAATATTATACTCGAACATACCTGGTCATTCAAAAAATATAACAAATACCACAATGCAAAATTTCCTTGAGCACTAGATATGGGATAACGACTTGAGCCCCGTATCATGCAAATTTTACAATATTTTTAGCACACACACTTTCATCAACACTGAGGATTAGTAAGAAGATTACACAAATGGTAATTATTTCAAGTTACACATCTCTTTTCAGCTTTTCACGGCTCGATAACGCCCGGCTTTCCGCGCGAAAATGTCGCGGTAAAACTTCGGTTCTCAGCAAGTGGACTAGTGGCTATATTCAGTGTTATTTTCTACTGAAATGAAATGTCACTTGTCATAATGTTTCAATTCACGCAGAAATAGTTTTCAGGCTATTTATATGAACATTGATGCCTATGAATTTCTATTCATCAAAATGATCAAAAACACAAACATGATAGCAAAACCTTTACAAGGTTTTAATTAATTACGCGCTTAAGACTCTATTTGTGATTTATAATGAAGGAAATATTCTAAAGTTATTATACTGCAACGAAAAAATGAAATTGACTCAACACAAAAGCTTTTTATGTGGAAAAAGTAATAATTCATAAATTAATAAAATATTTTTACAATACCTTTCCGTATAACGAAATTTTTACGTAAATTCAATGCTCGCTTGTGATTGGTCGATTTTTAACGGTAGCGCCATATTGATGGCGTTGGTAGCTGAAATTAGAATCTTGATGTTGGTCAACATGAAATTGCTAACTTCATGTCATACTACAGCTGGGCGCCAGCTGATAGAAAATTGAGCGAGAAAAGTCAATAAAGGTGCGCTATTTCTGTATTGATAACGTGGCGGAGTAGTAAGATTGCAAGAATATGTTACAATAACAGGTGAATCTGACCTATTTATGATAAATCGAGATGGCTGCACAAAATATTGCGGTCAAATTGTGCGGAGTGCTTCAGGCCCAGTCTGAGGAAGGTAGGTACTATGATAATAGCAATGTCCTTTCTGTTTTAATATGTTTCTGATTTGCTAAGGATGCTGAAACCTCTTTACAGAAGTAACTGCACACGAGTGGCGGTTATTAGGGCAGGAGCAGGATGGATCTCAAGTGTTGACATGGATCTCTAAAGATAACCACGATAAAGAAGTATTGAACATCGGCGTGTATACAAACAAAACTAAAACATTGAGTGTTCTTCATAAGTTCGATGAGAAATTGAATATCGTGCAGGCGTCAGTGAATGCTACTCGAAGCTTGTTGGTTTATGTGGTCAAGTTATTGCCTGAGGATGACAATGACATCAAGGAACCATTGTACTGTCCATATTTGATTTGTCTCTTGAATGAAAAGGACAGAGTACCAGTAGAGGTCGAGGAGAGCTCCACCAAACAGATTATGGTCCAGTATGTGTATGGGAAAAGCAATAAATACAGCCCGGGCATTAGAAATGATAGATTTCTGTTATTCAAACATCTTGAATGTAAGTATTTTATATTCTCTAGTTATTCTTCATATTACATGATTAATTTGTGGTTGACTCTCTGCCAGTCCATACCATCGAGCATTAAGTCCACCACAGTGCATTGTATGTATGTGTGCTAAAAGTTTAAATAAATAAATAAATTCTACTATAAATTTGTATTTTCTTAAAGGTATTAAGATTTACCGGAGCCCAATGTTCCTGAATGAATGTGACGATGGCACAGAAAAGTGGGGTTTTGATGGCATTTATACAGAACCTGAGAAGATTGTCAAGGTTTTTTCTTGGGCACAGTGGGATTGTGTTAATCAGGTAACTAATACTTCAAGAACTATACAGACATGTTAGATAATTATCTGCAATCCTTGATGATGTTTTTGTGGTATTATTATTAAAAAGGATTTGTTTAGAATTCAATTACATACTTTGTTACTAAAATTTTCACTTCAGCTGGCACAGAAACAGAAAATAAATTAGGTACTTCTGCAAATCGTAATACATTTATTATTTATCCTAAATTTATTTTCTGTGCTAATATTCACAGGTTCTCTACTACATCCACTACCGACAGCCTTCCCAGAGCTTTGCTGAGGGCGAAGAAGTGAAGTCACCATCAGAAATGACTCCAACTTTGTCGGCATTGCAATTTCATGCTGATTTGCCGCATGAGACTGTTGTATGTATTATAAATATTTTCATTTCATTTATAATTATTTTTAAAATTAACTTACTAATATCTTATCTTAGGGTGTCCCCTAAACAACTAATATTTTATATGAAATATATTTTGATCCCTATGCCTATTGTTTTTAGCTGAACATTCCCCTGAGCCACGGTAATAATATCATACAGTATTGTAACTTCATATAAACAGACGAAACGAGAACTGCGAGAACTTTCTTTCGAAATTCAAATCTCGGTATGCGCTCGGTATGCAAAAGTCGGGGGTGTCGCGAATGTGCCGAATGGACGTCGGTGCCCAAATGTTAAAAATGACAAAACTGATTGCATTTGAGTGACCGTCATTTACGGTCAAATTGTTCAAAAACTAATCAAATTGTCATTTTCAGTCAGTTTGATTTAAAATGAAAATTATATTGTATTAAACCNTTTTTTTGAAGTCGGTTGAAAATATGGCCGAGTTGGAATACTGTATAGATAGTATTACCGTGCCTGAGCCTGCCTCACGTGCCGAGCTCGAGCGAGGGCGCGGCTTGCGGCGCGTACGAGGATCTATCCTATTTTGATCTCTATGCCAGAGGGCTAACCCTATTTTGTGATCTGAGCCTATGTTTTTAGCTGGCCAATGGTCACTCTATTTTGAGCCCTATGCCTATTGTTTTTAGCTTAACATTCCCCTGAGCCTGCCTCACGTGCCGAGCTCGAGCGAGGGCGCGGCGTGCGGCGCGTACGAGGATCCATCCTATTTTGATCTCTATGCCAGAGGGCCAACCCTATGTTTTTAGCTGGCCAATGGTCACTTTATTTTGAGCCCTATGCCTGTTGTTTTTAGCTGAACATTCCCTTGAGTCTCCCCCACGTGCCGAGCTCGAGCGAGGGCGCGGCGTGCGGCGCTTACGAATGTTCATCCAATTTTGAGTCCTATGCTAAAGGGCCAACCCTATTTTGTGACCTGTGCCTATGTTTTTAGCTGGCCAATGGTCACTCTATTTTGAGTTCTATGCCCATTGTTTTTAGCTGAACATTCCCCTGAGCCTGCCGCACGTGCCAAGCTCGAGCGAGGGCGCGGCGTGCGGCGCTTACGAAGGTTCATACAAATTTTAGTCCTATGCTAGAGGGCCAACCCTATGTTTTTAGCTGGCCAATGGTCACTCTATTTTGAGCCCTATGCCTATTGTTTTTAGCTGAACATTCCCTTGAGTCTCCCCCACGTGACGAGCTCGAGCGAGAGCGCGGCGTGCGGCGCGTACGAGGATCCATCCTATTTTGATCTCTATGCCAGAGGGCCAACCCTATGTTTTTAGCTGGCCGATGGTCACTCTATTTTGAGCCCTATGCCTATTGTTTTTAGCTGAACATTCCCTTGAGCCTGCCACACGTGCCAAGCTCGAGTGAGGGCGCGGCATGCGGCGCGTACGAGGACGATCCCGTCCCGTTGCGCGTGCACGACTGCAGCCTCGACCTGCAGATACTGTGCGACCAGCGCGGCGTGCTGTGCATATGCCACCATTATCTGTATAAGGTGAGAGAACTATGCTCGTTTTCACCATCAATTCCTAATTTTTAAGTGCACATAACAGGAATTTTGTTTTCATAGGGGTCCCTTAAAAATTAGGGATTGATGATGAAAAAGGGCACTAGACTAATTATTACAGCAGTGTTCCGCAAACTTTGTGTTCAAGGTACATCTAGGAAAACGAAACTTTTTGCGTACACCACACATGAAAAGTAAATTTTTAAGTAATTACCTTTCTTAGTCTTACCCTTACTTACTTACTTGACCCTTCGTTAATTCGTTCGTTTCAGCCAAATGACGTTCACTGCTGGACAAAGGCCTCCCCCAAGGATTTCTACAATGCACGGTCCTGCGCTGCCCGCATCCAGGCTCTTCCCGCGACCTTTACCAGATTGTCGGTCCACCTAGTAGGAGGCCTGCCTACTTATCCTAACCTAAGATAAACTTATTTTTCCGAGGAACATCATCTAATGACCACGGTACACCCTTTGCGGAACACTGTATTACAGGTTAACCAAGACTTGTACGAAGGCCTGGTTCAGACACAGCTATAATCGGGCGGTTGCTGGGGAGTTCTCGTACATTTGCATCAAACCGTAACCGCACGCTTACCGCCTCATTGCCTCACCAATGATAACCACCAAGAAATCACGCGGCTGTTTGAACCAGGAGTACATACAGGTTGTGAATACAGTCGGGCTATGGTCTCCTTCATTGTACTCTAAAGCTTCAACAACATCAACGAGTGCAGATCGCCTTCGCCGGCGCGATCAAAAGCCGATGACAGGTCGTGCGACCTATGACAGTTCACGCGACTTGTCATTGGCCTTTGATCGCGCCGGCTAGGTGGAGGAGGAGGCGATCTGCATGCGTTGGTGTGGTTGAAGCATAAGGCTGGGCTGCACCATCTTACTTTAACTTTAACGAACGTCAAAAGTCTGTCAATTTTCATACAAAAAACACCGGTTAATAACGGTTAAAATAAGATGCTGTAACAGTTTAAAAATGTAATTTTATTCTAGCCACTCGACGACTCCACGACCTCCCTGGTGTTGGAAGACAGCGCTGACCTTAAAGACTCTGGGGTCAACTTCGCGTACTCAATAACGTTGCTGCAACACGGCTGCGTGGTGCATAGTGTCGTGCCCGACCTCCCCTGGGCACGAGCCAAGTCGCTGCGGCCTTCGTACACTCTTTACGCGGGTGAGTCACGACATCACTAATGTTGTAAGAAAGCGCTGTTCTCAAAGAGTCTGGGGTCAACTTTGCTTAGTCCATAACGTTGCTGCAACACGGCTGCGTGGTGCATAGCGTTGTACCTGACCTTCAAGATCAAGATCAAGATCAAAAGTATTTATTCAGTTTAGACCACATGTGGCACTTATGAACGTCAAAATAGTATTATAGAAATTAATAAAAAAAGAAAAGGTAGCCCTTATGGGGCACTTTACATGTCTCCTTATCTTTTGGGCCCTACCAGCGCTTCGAGACAAACATATGGCAAGTGCTGAGAAGAAACGCCGGAACAAACTCAGTCACCACTAATTGCCAGGAATTATCTAACGGTAGGAATAACCAAATTCGAGTACATCAAATATGTGAAGACTGAACTGACCACGCATCCTTGTCATCAATATAGTCCCCAACCTTCCCTAGGCTACTCCGAAAAACGTTAACTGAAGTTTTAAATGTTGCCATCCCTGCCACGTAAAGCGAGATGCCAGCGTGAGCGACGGTGACAAATAGACAATAAACTACTTACCTAAACAACACTGGAAGACAACTGGCGTAAAGCGATTGCGCATTATGTCCATAATAAACATACTGCTACTAGAATCGGCAATAAGGCTCAATGACAATATTGATTAGCATTGCTGTAATTCAAGTGGGCATCTAGAATGATCTAGATATAAGCATACTCGTAAGTTACTTTCTTTATATATTATTTGTGATTGTTACTTGTTGTGTATGCCTAATAATAAATAAATAAATAAATGGCCTGTTTTTACAGTAATATATTTTTTGACAGATAACCACCTCCTAGTCAACATCCCAATGCTGTTCACCCATCTAATCGACATCAGTCTGTACCACGAGCCATGCTGCCACATCGTGCTTCCATTAGAAGAGACAGAAGGCGGCCCATCCCTTGGACCCCTGCTGGGCTGGGGACCCCACGCCATGGTGGATCTGAAGACGCTGGACGTGGTCACCATGACAGTCCAGGAGAAGGACTTAGCAGCCACGTTCAAGAGTGCCACGGTGGTTGAGAATAAGCTGGCGATCATGCATTATTTGATCCTGCATGAGGGCAACTTTGAGTTGGCTGAAGAGGTATGTTGTTTGAATTCTGTAACATTAGTATCATTTTTACGTGGATTTTGAGTTTGGTAGGTAATAACCAAACATTTTAGTCTTAGATAAGTGCCTTCTGTAAATCCTCTCTCTGGCATATATCCTATCTACATGAAAGCAGCGTGATGCGACTGCCGTTAAAAAGACGGATAGATGACGGCTGGGGGAAAGAATGAGAGATATAAATGGAATATAAAGGAACTTCGAAGTTCAGGATTATGTGCAGTGTTAGGTCTCCCACTTATTGCACCAACGATCAAGTGAAGGTCGCGGGAAGCGCATGGATGCGAGTAGCGCAGGAGCGCTCGTTATGAGAATCCTTGGGAANAGTCATGTTAGATAATAATAAACTGTAATTCATGATGATAATTAGGTAATATTATTAGTTAATTTTATTAAAAAGGATTTGTTGAGAATTCAACTTACATTTTTACAAAAATTTTTACTTCAGCTGGCACAGTCTAACAAACAGAAAATAAATTAGGTAGGTAGTTCTGCAAATTGTTATACATGTATTATTTATCCTAACTTTATTTTCTGTACTAATATTCACAGGTTCTCTACTACATCCACTACCGACAGCCTTCCCAGAGCTTTGCTGAAGGCGAAGAAGTGAAGTCACCATCAGAAATGACTCCAACTCTGTCAGCATTGCAATTTCATGCTGATTTGCCACATGAGACTGTTGTATGTATTATAACTATTTTCATTTACAATTATTTTTAAAATTAACTTATTAATTAATATCTTATCTTAGGGTGTCCCCTAAACAACTAATATTTTATATGAAACATATTTTGAGCCCTATGCCTTTTTAGCTTAACATTCCTTTAAGCCTCCCGTCCATGAACTGCACATTATATTTTGAGCCCTATACCTATTGTTTTTAGCTGAACATTCCTCTGAGCCTGCCTCACGTGCCGAGCTGGAGCGAGGGCGCGGCGTGCGGCGCGTACGAGGATTCATCCTATTTTGATCTCTATGCCAGAGGGCCAACCCTATTTTGTGACCTGTGCCTATGTTTTTAGCTGGCCAATGGTCACTTTATTTTGAGCCCTATGCCTATTGTCTTTAGCTGAACATTCCGAGCATACGTGCCGAGCCCGAGCGAGGGCGCGGCTTGCGGCGCTTACGAAGGTTCATCCAATTTTGAGTCCTATGCTAGAGGGCCAACCCTATTTTTGTGACCTGAGCCTATGTTTCTAGCTGGCCAATGGTCACTCTATTTTGATCCCTATGCCTATTGTCTTTAGCTGAACATTCCGAGCATACGTGCCGAGCTCGAGCGAGGGCGCGGCGTGCGGCGCGTACGAGGATCCATTCTATTTTGATCTCTATGCCAGAGGGCCAACCCTATGTTTTTAGCTGGCCAATGGTCACTCTATTTTGAGTCCTATGCCTATTGTTTTTAGCTGAACATTCCCTTGAGTCTCCCTCACGTGCCAAGCTCGAGCGAGGGCGCGGCGTGCGGCGCGTATGAAGATGATCCCGTCCCGCTGCGCGTGCACGACTGCAGCCTCGACCTGCAGATACTGTGCGACCAGCGCGGCGTGCTGTGCATATGCCACCACTATCTGTATAAGGTGAGAGAGCTCGTTTTCACCATCAATTCCTAATTTTTAAGTGCACATAACAGGAATTTTGTTTTCATAGGGGTCCCTTAAAAATTAGGGATTGATGAAGAAAAAGGGCACTAGACTATCTATTACAGCAGTGTTCCGCAAACTTTGTGTTCAAGGTACATCTAGGAAAACGAAACTTTTTGATGATACACCACACATGAAAAGTCAGTTTTTAAGTAATTAGGTACCTTTATTAGTCTTACCCTTACCTACTTACTCTTCGTTCGTTCGTTTCAGCCAAATGACGTCCACTGCTGGACAAAGGCCTCCTCCAAAGTTTTCCACAATGCACGGTCCTGCGCCAAAATAAAATACAAAAAACACCGGTTATGGTTATAGTCACGGCTAAAATAAGATGCTGTAACTCAGCCTAAAAATGTAATTTTATTCTAGCCACTCGACGACTCCACGACCTCCCTGGTGTTGGAAGACAGCGCTGACCTTAAAGACTCTGGGGTCAACTTCGCGTACTCAATAACGTTGCTGCAACACGGCTGCGTGGTGCATAGTGTCGTGCCCGACCTCCCCTGGGCGCGGGCCAAGTCGCTGCGGCCTTCGTACACTCTTTACGCGGGTGAGTCACGACATCACTAATGTTGTAAGAAAGCGCTGTTCTCAAAGACTCTGGGGTCAACTTTGCGTAGTCCATAACGTTGCTGCAACACGGCTGCGTGGTGCATAGCGTTGTACCTGACTTTCAAGATCATGATCAAGATCAAAAGTATTTATTCAGTTTAGACCACAAGTGGCACTTATGAACGTCAAAATAGTATTATAGAAAATAATAAAAAAAGAAAAGGTAGCCCTTATGGGGCACTTTACATGTCTCCTTATCTTTTGGGCCCTACCAGCGCTTCGAGACAAACATATTTTATGGCAAGTGCTGAGAAGAAACGCTGGAACAAACTCAGTCACCACTAATTGCCAGGAATTATCTAACGGTAGGAATAACCAAATTCGAGTACATCAAATATGTGAAGACTGAACTGACCACGCTTCCTTGGAATCGGCAATAAGGCTCAACGACAGTATCGATTAGCATTGCTGTAATTCAACCTGGCTTCAAGAATGGCATGACATGCATTGTACAGAAATATATTTTTTCACAGATAACCACCTCCTAGTCAACATCCCAATGCTGTTCACCCATCTAATCGACATCAGTCTGTATCACGAGCCATGCTGCCACATCGTGCTTCCCTTAGAAGAGACAGAAGGCGGCCCATCCCTTGGACCCCTGCTGGGCTGGGGACCCCACGCCATGGTGGATCTGAAGACGCTGGACGTGGTCACCATGACAGTCCAGGAGAAGGACTTAGCTGCCACGTTCAAGAGTGCCACGGTGGTTGAAAATAAGCTGGCCATTATGCATTACCTGATCCTGCATGAGGGCAACTTTGAGTTGGCTGAAGAGGTATGTTGTTTGAATTCTGTATCATCAGTACCATTTTTACATGGATTTTAAGTTTGGTAGGTAGTAACCAAACATTTTAGTCTTAGATGAGTGCCTTCTGTATCCTCTCTCTGGCATATATCCTATCTACATGAAAGCGGCGTGATGCGACTGCCGTTAAAAAGACGGATAGATGGGAAAAAGAATGAGAGATATAAATGGAATATAAGGAACTTCGAAGTTCAGGATTATGTGCAGTGTTAGGTCTCCCACTTATTGCACCAACGATCAAGTGATGGTCGCGGGAAGCGCATGGATGCGAGTAGCGCAGGAGCGCTCGTTATGAGAATCCTTGGGAAAGCCTTTATCGAGCAGTGGACGTCTTTTGGTTGAAACGTGAACTTATTGTTTGAAGTTATGTATTTTTGGACCTTACTTATTGTCTTGTGTTCCCGCCAGCTGATCTCGTGGATGTGCGTGAATCAACGCGTGGGCCCGGGCTTGGAACGCGTACTGCAAGAGTTCCTGGTAGCCGGTGCCTTCGCGCTCACGCGGCGCACGTTGCCTGCGTCTGCTCTGCCACTCATGCGTATGCTGCCTTACACGCTGCACGCCAACTTTGCCGACGTCAAGGTAAGTAAGTATGTCCCTGGCAGCTGATCTAGGGTTGTGTATGAACCAACGCGTGGGTGTGGGCTTGGAGCGCGTACTGCAAGAGTTCTTGGTGGCCAACGCCTTCGCGCTCACGCGGCGTACGCTGTGTGAATGTGTTCATAGCAGCTGACTATTGTTGTGTGTGAACCAGCGCATTGGTCCGGGCTTGGAGCGCGTATTACAAGAGTTCCTGATAGCCGGCGCCTTTGCGCTTACGCGGCGCACGCTGCCCGCGTCCGCGCTGCCACTCATGCGCATGCTGCCTTACACGCTGCACGCCAACCTTGCCGACGTCAAGGTTTGTTACTGTGCGACTGTGTTCCTAGCAGCTGACTAGGGTTGTGTGTGAACCAACGCGTGGGTCCGGGCTTGGAGCGCGTGTTACAAGAGTTCCTTGTAGCCGGTGCCTTCGCGCTCACGCGGCGCACGCTGCCCGCGTCTGCGCTGCCGCTCATGCGCATGCTGCCTTACACGCTGCACGCCAACTTCGCCGACGTCAAGGTTTGTTACTGTGTGACTGAGTTCCGCAGCTGATTTAGGGTTGTGTGTAAACCAGAGCATTAGTCTGGGCATGAAGCGTTTGCTACAAGAGTTCTTGGTAGCCGGCGTCATCGCGTTCATGCTGCGCACGCTGCCCGCTAAGCTCGCTGACGTCAAGGTTATCTATGTTTACTTATTCCTCTGGAAATTCGCCATTTGCCACTGTCTCGTCATCTATTCTCTACTTACATAGATAAATTAACGGACGATTGGGTACAAAATCTTAAAGTGTTGAATCATCTAAAAGATCTCATTTTGTTGACCATCAGTGTTGTGTTGTGGAGCCATCCACACGTTAGCCCCAATGTTGAACCCAACATTCCTCGTCTAGCATGTAAATCTAGAAAATAGCTTATCATAACGTTGGAGCCAATACTACTAATTTCTAAATTCACACATAGGACAAATGGGACCAACGTTAGAGCCAACTTGTGATGCCGGCTTCAGAAGCAACAAAAACAAATGAAAATCATGTTTTTTTTACACTTCTTTAGGTTGGCAGCACTGTAGTGTCAGTGAGCCAAGAGAAGCTGTGGAGCGGCGCGGCCGTGGTGCTGGCTCCTCGACAGCGCGTGCTGCAGTTCGCGGAAGATGTTTGGACGCGCGTGTGGGCCGCGTTACATGCGCCGCCGCCGCCTCGTCTTGCGCCCGCGCAAGTGTTGGAGAAACTGCGTGTGAGCCTGCACTGCTACCAGGTCAGTGCGCCAAGCTAGATTGTAGGTTATGTAGAGGTTATAGATGCTACTTTACACTGTCAGTGAGTACGAGTATACTAAGGATGTGTGGATGCGCGTGTGGGCCGCGCTGCACGCACCGCCGCCGCCGCGCCTTGTGCTCGCGCTGGTTTTGGAGAAACTACGCGTGAGCCTGCACTGCTACCAGGTCAGTGCCAATAGTCTTAGTACTTCAAGCTATGTAGTTGTTATTCTACTTCACACTATTCGGAGAGTGTACGGAGGACGTCTGGACGCGCGTGTGGGCCGCGCCGCGCCTTGCGTCCGCACAAGTGCTGGAGAAACTGCGTGTGAGCCTGTACTGCTAGCAGGTCAGTGCTTCAAGCTAGATTGTAGCTTATGTAGAGGTTATAGATTCTACTTCACACTAGTCGAAAGACGTGTGGACGCGCGTGTGGGCCGCGTTACACGCGCCGCCGCCGCCGCGTCTTGCGCCCGCGCAAGTACTGGAGAAACTACGCGTGAGCCTGCATTGTTACCAGGTCAGTGCTGCGAGCTAAATGGTACTATATGTGGTTGTAATAGAAGCTACTTCACATTTCATTCTGGTCTTAAAAACTTAATTAATTTTAAATTACCTGTAAATTACGATTTTAGGTCGCATTGTAATTGAAAAAAGTAGTTTAATTGAGTTGAAAATAGTAACGTCACTTGCTCGTAGTGCCATACAAAATCTATGGGAGAGTTTCGTTTTGACAGTTTTAAAAAGTACGTCAATTGATTGGTGGTGTCAACATATTACTTGCAGCCAGAGGCGGTGTCCCGCTGCAGCACGCCGCTGTCGCCGAGCGGCGCGGGCGGCGCAATCGGCGCGGGCGCGGGCGGGTGGGCGCGGCGCGCGTCGGCGTCGGCGCAGGACCTGCTGCCGTTCTTCGAGCTGGATGTTTGCACTGCGAGTAGACAGGAGCACGTTATAGCCGCGGTGAGATTTGTTCTATTGTTGATTAGTTTTAATTAAGTCCAAAAACTGTTTTTATCTAGTGTACTTGACATGTTTCTTCATTTATCATAGGTGGGTAACTCAACCTCACCACTTAGTTTTCAGGCTTATCATTACCTTAAAAATTTAAATCACAAAATTTAACTCAACTCTCAAGGTATCTCGCGTAGCTTAGAATCTACGCGATCTAGGTGAGATCCACCTAGTGATTGACAGCGGTTGCGAGTAATGTTTAGAGCGGCGTGCACGCGGTGAATTAACGCTGAGCACGCACCTTGTCCTCGGCAACTAGCTGCCGACGATATTTAGTACGGCATGCAAGCAGTCATCGAGTGCGTGTAGCCACGTACGCATCTCGCGCATTAGTCCTTTGGATACGCAATCAATTATCGACCTTATTCCTCACGGCATAGAACCTGCGCGTAGAGAGATGCTTGCACGCTCCCTCATTAAATTGTCGACCTTATTCCTCGCGGCATAGAATCTTCGCTTGACGGCGGTTGCGTTTCCCATTCAGCTGCAATCAATTATGAACCTTATTCCTCGGGCATAGAACCTGCGCGAAGCAAGCGTGCACCTGATGCGGTCAGCGAGAGCGGGCGCGGGCGGCGTGGAGAGCGGCGTGCACGCTCTCTGATTACTGAGCCTTTAGCTGCAATCAATTATCACCCTTATTTCTCGTGGCATAGAGAGCGTTATACTGATGCGCTTTATGGCGATTGCGTTTAGCATTTAGCTGCAATCAATTATTATCAATCTTATTCTTTGGGCATAGAACCTGCGCGAGGTGAGCGTGCACCTGATGCGCTTGACGGCAGCCACGAGCAAGTTTAGAGCGGCGAGTGCACGCGGTGAACGAGCGTTGAGAACCTGCGCAACTGGACACATCTCGCGCAGTCCATGTTCAAACGTTCTATGTCTTACATGTGCATTCAATTATGAGCCTTATTCCTCGCGGCATAGAACCTGCACGGGGAGAGCGGCATACACGCTCTCTGATTAGCCTTTTTAGGAATCAATTATGAACCTTATTCTTTGCGGCATAGAAACTGCGCGTAGAGAGATGCTTGCACGCTCCCTCATTCCATTATCGATCTTATTCCTCGGGCATAGAACCTGCGCGAGGTGAGCGTGCACCTGATGCGCTTGACGGCAGCCACGAGCAAGTTTAGGGCGGCGCGTGCACGCGGTGAACGAGCGTTGAGAACCTGCGCAACTGGACACATCTCGCGCAGTCCATGTTCACACGCTCTATGTCTTAGCTATGCATTCAATTATCAACCTTATTCCTCGCGGCATAGAACCTGCACGGGGAGAGCGGCATACACGCTCTCTGATTAGCCTTTTTAGCTACAATCAATTATGAACCTTATTCCTCGGGCATAGAATCTTCGCGAAGTAAGCGTGCACCTGATGCGGTCCGCGGGCGCGGGCGCGGGCGGCGTGGAGAGCGGCGTGCACGCGGTGGCCACGCGCTGGGCGGCGGCGCAGCTGGACGCGTCGCGGTCGTTGTGTCGTGCCTTGTGCCGCGCGGTGGCAGCGACGCCGGCTTCCAACCAGCAGAGAGGATTCACTTTCATGTATAGATGACCCACGCTGAACTGTCCCACCAAACTCAATGACAGGGGGGCGTTACCATCGTTCAACTATATGGTTTCCAACATGGCAAAAATCGGAACCAGCGTTCCGGTTTTGACGGTGGCGCCCCACTGTCAATGTCATGCATAGGACAGTTCAGTATTTTGGAACTATACTTATTGCGTAGTATGGGGTTGGCAACGTAAAACTCTCACTCAAAACTCATTTTATTTCTTCTTCTTCTTCTTTTGTTCATGGCGATGAACTTGTGCCTTTTCGCCACTGTTCCGCCAATGTCACGTGAATTTTTATTTTTGCAAGTAGGCTTTACAGCACTTACACGGGCCCAGTATTAACCCTACCACTGCTTCGGGACAATAAATGGGCCTGTGCGGAGAAGAAGTAACCTTTACACGTCGCAAATATAGCTTGCCATACCACCAATTCGGGACAATATATCGGCTAGCCTAGCCTATAAGTGGTAGAAAAAAAAACCTCCTTTGTTAGCTTAAGCAACAGTAAATCTATTTATGAAGTTATCGCCACTATTGCTGCATATTCTTAACGTTTAAAATGTGAACTGCTGCTGGGATCAAACTTTTTTCTTAAAAACATTCTTTCAAGGAACTTGAAAACAAGGGCCAATAACAAGTCCTTCAGAAAACAAAATTAAAGTTTTTGAAATATTCAAAAATTTTTAAAATAAATATAAATACGTTGCCAACCTCTTGACTACGTTTAGGGCTAGTGTTTGGTCGCTTCTTGTGTCGTGGTTTTATTTTCGTTTTGTTTGGTTTTAGCTGTTGGTGTTTTACTATGGGTTTCAGTTGTTATTGGTTTATTTGCAGATTTTGTCTCGTTTTGGTTTTTGTGTTTGGGCTTTTTACACGCAGATATTCTTTCATATCTACACGCATTTTTACAATACTTTTTGGAGGTTTTTGTTTTAATTTTTGCACCGATTACATTCTCATATCTACATTTCTAAGATAATGTCAAAGTCAGCTCTGCCATTTACTTTAGTGTATATTTTTAACGTAATTGGGCTAAATGGTTGACACTGGCATTCCATCTCACTCCCACAAATAATGGTTTAATCACAGCTTACGGTTTGGGGGTACTATATCGAAATCTCATTAAACTTCATAAATTTTGAGACAGACACTCGAAAATTACTTAATGGCTTTGGTAAAGAAAACGTTTTACCCGTAATTTTCAACAGAAAAAGTTAAAAGCCTATAAGCACGTAAATCAAAGATCGTTGTTATAAGTGACACTTTTTAAATCGAAGCTTCATCAAGATTAATTCACTTGAAAATGATTTCGCAAACCAATTTCTTTCTCAGTCTGATCGAGCAAGATAGATTCGTTATAACCGTACCTTACGACTTGACGAAAGCGATGCTTTTTTTTGCTGTCTGTGAATTCCCCAAATTAAATACCCCATAAGGTTAATTTAAGGACAAAACCTCCAAATCGAGGAGGCCTCTAAGAATTAGTTTAACTTATCAATTACACCTCTCCATTCCAGTGACGAGATGGAACCGAGCCACGCGTTCATAGTGTTCAAAGTGCTCGAGCAGTACTATTTGGCAGCTGACTCGCTAGCCTTCCCGCTGCCGCAGGGCTTCAGTTCCTTCTTCACGTACCTGGGCTACCGCACGCTGCCCTTCCACGCGTTCGTTATGTACGTGCATCGGAACGTGTTCGAGCTGCAGATTGACGTCATGAAGGCTATTATTGCTTGTGAGTACTTGCTGATTTTGATTAATACTTTTTTTTTTTGCTTGCGTTTAGGTCATGGATCAGCGAATTAGAACTTTTTAAGCTTCTCATTTGTTACGTTACGTTTTGTTACGTAAGTGTGAGGTGGGACACAGACAGGCATGTTGGACGAGGGACTATTAGCCGTGCTATTAGATAATTGGGTCGATTATTGTCTCTGCTCGGAATTTATAACTCGAACTGATTTAGTGTTTATCTTGGTGTCACGTTTATGGTCTGACTTCGGAGGGTCGTCAAATAGATTCTATTTCGTTCTTGTTCAATATTCCGGATCCTAATTCTATGTCGAATTATAAACCAAAAGGGGGTTCAGGAAATATGGTCATTCTTAACTGCGAGAGCACAGCCCTATCTAATTTACCAGAGACAAATGAATGGATTTGTCCTACACTCTTCACGTAAGCTATAAGGGGTGGGATGGCTTATCTATTTCAGATTAAACATAAGGTCTAGTATACGCTAAATTTATTACTGATTGAATTTCTACGTGATGTCGTCGGTTCACCTTGTGAGTGGTCGTCTCACGCTGTGTTTTCCGGTACGCGGCTTCCACTCCAGAACCTTGCTGCCCCATCGGCCGTCAGTTTTGAGTACTATGTGCCCTGCCCATTGCCACTTGAGCTTGCTAATCCGTCGGACTATGTTAGCGACTTTAGTTCGCTTACGGCGTTGGACGCAGGCCGCTACCAACCGGGCAACATGGAAAGCATTGGGGGAGGCCTATGTTCAGCAGTGGGCGTCCTATGGCTGAGATGATGATGATGAATTTCTACGGTTTTTTCTACGGTGCTAAAGCTATATCTTTTGTCTCTATTCCAGCCAAAGACGACGACAGCAAAAACTCCGTGAACAACAAGCTGCGTCTAGTGCAGTTAGCGGGCGAGGGCCGCGCGCGCCGCGCTCTCGGCGCGTGGCCTCATCGCGCTGCCCTCGTGTTACGCGCAAGGGACCATGCCGCTACGTTGCTTAGTGGAGGAGCACCCGCTGCGAGGGATCCTGCGCGTGTGAGGCAGGCTGCGCACACTGGTTAGTACACCTAGCGTATTTATAGATATAGACGTTACGTGTAATTATTTTCAGCCAAAGATGACGAGAACAAGCTATGTTTAGTACAGTTGGCCGGCGAGGGTTGCGTACTCGGCGTATGGCCTCATCGCGCTGCCCTCGTGTTACGCGCGCGAGACCATGCCGCCACGCTGCTTAGTGGAGGAGCGCCCGCTGCGAGGGACCCTGCGCGTGCGAGGCAGGCCGCTCATACTGGTTAGTACACTTGGCGGTTTTGTAGACGTATCGGGTCCTTTCTAGCTAAAGAAGACAGAACTCCGTGAACAACAAGCTGCGTCTAGTGCAGTTGGCAGGCGAGGGCCGCGCGCGCCGCCCTCGTGTTACGCGCAAGGGACCATGCCGCTACGCTGCTTAGTGGAGGAGCACCCGCAGCTAGAGACCCTGCGCGTGCGAGACAGGCTGCTCACACCGATTAGTACATAGAAAGAACAAACGGTATGATTATAGACGTAACGCTTGTTACGTATAGTGCAGCTGCGAGCTTTCGGCGCCTGGTCGCACCGCGCTGCCCTCGTGTTACGCGCAAGAGACCATGCCGCCACGTTGCTTAGTGGAGGAGCACCTGCTGCCAGGGACCCTGCGCGTGCGAGGCAGGCTGCGCACACAGGTCAGTACATCTGGCATGTTTATAGACGTAGCGGGTGAACAGTCTTGTTCAGCCAAAGATGGCGAAAATAAGCTACGTCTAATACCGTTGACCGGCGAGGGTTGAGTACTTGGCGCTTAGCCTCATCGCGCTGCCCTCGTGTTACGCGCGCGAGACCATGCCGCTACGTTGCTTAGTGGAGGAGCGCCCGCTGCGAGGGATCCTGCGCGTGCGAGACAAGCCGCTCATACCGGTTAGTATTCGAGTAAATATCGTATGTACAAATGTAGTGCTTGTTACTTTTAGACTGAAGACTGCAAACCCTTGAAAAGGAGGCTGACAATAGTGACTGAGTTTCTTGCGCTGCTTCTTCTCAGCACTGGCCCATTTATTGTCCCGAAGCAGTGGTAAGGTTAATATTGGGACGTGTAAAAGTGCTTTTTAAAAGCCTATTTGCAAAAATAAATGAGTTTTATAAGTTGGCGGGCAAGGACCGCGAAGGCCGCGCGCGCCTCTCGCTAGGCGCAAGGCCGCACGCCGCCACGCTGCTTAGTGGACCCTGCGCGTGCAAGGTAGGCTGCTGAACAGTTTTTCTTAGCCATTGACGACGATAACAACAAGCTACGTCTAGTATAGTTAGCCGGCGAGGGTTGAGTACTCGGCGCGTGGTCGCATCGCGCCGCGTTAGTACTGCGTGCGCGAGATCACGCCGCCACGCTGCTTAGTGGAGGAGCACCCGCAGCTATAGACCCTGTGTCCTTTCTAGCCAAAGAAGACAGAACTCCGTGAACAACAAGCTGCGCCTAGTGCAGTTGGCAGGCGAGGGCCGCGTCACACAGGTTAGTACACCTAGCGTATTTATAGACGTTACGTGTAATTATTTTCAGCCAAAGATGACAACAAGCTACGTCTAGTATAGTTAGCCGGCGAGGGTTGAGTACTCGGCGCCTGGCCGCATCGCGCCGCTTTAGTACTGCGCGCGCGAGACCATGCCGCTACCTTGCTTAGTGGAGGAGCGCCCGCAGCTAGAGACCCTGCGCGTGCGAGGCAGGCTGCGCACACCGGTTAGTACACTTGGTGTTTTCTTAGACTTAGCGAGTGAACAGTGAAGACGATAACAACAAGCTACGTCTAGTATGGTTAGCCGGCGAGTGTTGAGTACTTGGCGCTTGTACTGCGCGCGCGAGACCATGTCCGCTACGTTGCTTAGTGGAGCAGCTAGAGACCCTGCTCGTGCGAGGCAGGCTGCGCACACAGGTCAGTGTTAGAACTAATAAACGGCGTATTCAAATACGAGGCGATTGTTACGTCTAGTGTAGTTGGCGCGCGACCACGCCGCTACGTTGCTGAGTGGCAGCTTCTAGGTATACCTCATACACTGGTCAGTACACCCACCATTTATGTATGATTTATTTATGATGTAGCTTGTGAACAACAGTCTTACTCCAAAGTTTCCACAACGACCAGTCCTTCGCTACCTGCCTGCGTTCCTGCGACGTTCACCAGACTGTCAGTCCACCTAGTGGGAGGCCTGCCCACAATTTTTTTTCTGGTCCGTGATCACCTTTCCGAGGACTTTTCTGCCCTAACCGCCATCGATTCTACGAGCTTTAGTGCCCCGCTCACTGCCACTGGTGACTGGTCAGACATATTGAGACATTGTGGTGTGCGGACGTAAAGATTTTTGAACGAAATCAGTTTTAAAATAGTAATAGTAAAAAAATACTATCATGTTGAGTAAAACGTAATGTTTTATTTTCAGGAATAGCAGCACTGCCGTCTGGCGAGCGTTTGTCACCGCTTGACACATTCCTCGACCTACTGACAGCCAAAGCGAGCCTCAATGAACTGGACTTCAACCTCATCATCGAGGCGACTCTAGCGCTGGTCCAACAGGAAACCGCTGCATGAAGAATCTATAGCATTCCATAATAATCTCCACTCTTGCCATATCTTAAAACATTCCAGTACAATTACGTCGTAGGATTTTTGTGAAGTTTATACCAAAACGTTATTTATTCATTTTATGTACTTAATTAGGATAATAGCGTAGGATTTAGTGATTGAGGGGAATATTTCAAATGCATGCCAAAATAAAGATGCCACGGCGCAGTTACTTATAGCTATCCAATCCTTCATTTCAGTGTTATTAGTAGCTAAGGTGTAGTGAAACCTGGCTATGCAGGATTTGTAGTANCATTTCAGTTTTATTAGTAGCTAAGGTGTAGTGAAACCTGGCTATGCAGGATTTGTAGTAATGGTCATATTTTTGCTAAGTAGGAATACCTTGGTGGATTGTTTATTTATAGATTTTGATAGGCTAGATGCAGCGTATTTAAATGTGACTGGCTGCCAAAGTTCTAGCGATGTATTACAAATCCCATAGTATTACAATAACTTTGTGATAAGCTAGTATTTTTGTTAGTACATATTTCAGACATTCCATATTATTTTAATTTATTATCATGTGATTTATAAACTTAGTGACCTGATTTTGTTCATTGTTCATCAAACCAAAGAGCACAAATTTTGTTTTTACAATTGGACTTAAAAGGTGTTTAACATTGTGTGCAATATTTCATAGTGCAATTTTTGTGTTGTAGTTACTTGTGCAATAAAAATGAAACTAAAGTAACATTATTATGTTTTATTTATTTGTAAACCAATAAAATTATCTAGACAATAATAATTATCTAAGAGTTTCCCCTAGTAGTTGAGCTAGATCAAAATTTTAGATTTTTTAAATTATTATTGGCACAGGTGCCAATATCTACCTTAATTATTGTGTCTAAATCAACATACAAGGGTAAGATACATAAGTGTATTATAGAGTTGCCGCGAATAGTGGTTATAGCGAATAGTCGAATACCGATTAATCGCCATTCACTTTGGCGAATAGTCGAATAACTCGACATTACTATTCGACATAAAAACATTAAAATTATTTCTAATTTATAATAAATAAGGTTGTGATAAAAGAAAACAATAAAGTTAAAGAAATCTGTTTCATGTTATACATACCTACATAATATGTAGTAAATTTTGGACATGTTTTAAAGAATCATCTATTGAGCAACCTACTGAAGAGCACCCCAAGAATGCCACTGCTGAAGAAATCGCCCACTACATCGCATTAGCAAAGGCTAACAGAAAAATAAACCCATATGAATGGTGGACTTTGATTACCAATAAGAATAGATTTCCTATATTAGGTAAGTAAGCTTGCTAAACGATACTTAATCACACCAGCAAGCTCTGTTTATTCAGAAAGAATATTTTCCGAGGCAGGTTTAATTTACGAGGAAAAACCAAACCGACTTGCTGCCGAACGTGCAGAAAAAAATATTTTTTTGCACCACAATCTGCCTCTGTTGGATTTTAAATATTAATTAAAAAGCCTAACTTAATTTCATGAATATGATAGGCACAGGTACATATTACAAATAATAATTGATATTGTGTATTGTTTTATTAGGGAAAATAATAAAAATATTATTATTTTTAACTCATTAGTTTTTTTGTTCACGAAAAGTTTATTTTAGACGACTATTCGCCGAATGCCGAATAATACTAGCTACCATTCGGTATTCGACGAATATCAAAAAAATGTCGAGTAATGCCGAATACCGAATAATAGCGATTATTCGCGGCAACTGTAGTGTATTATGCCCGTTTTCACCATCAATCCCTAATTTTTAAGTGAACCCTATGGTAACAAATAACAGGAATTTTGTTGTCACAGGAGTCACTTAAAAATAAGGGATTGATGGTGAAAACGGGCATTAATCTAAATAATAATGAGTGTATCAATTGTAAAATGGATTATAAGTAACCCAGTGAGCCCTCTGCTGCTCCTGATCTGTTTTGTGAGAAGTAAACAGAGACTTGTACACCTCACTTGACTGTGGGTCCTTTGCTATACTGTATGTTTTCTTAGTCTTTTTATATGAAGGGTCTTCCACAAGCTCCGTTGGATGTGCCCTTTTGCTTGACCCAAAGTGTCCCCGAGCTATCTTATTGGGATTATATTTTGGTAATGACAGTGGGATTGTATCAACCATTTCTTTTTTAGTTGCCTGGCTTGGTCCAGCTTGTGGTTCTTCTTTTACTTCATTTTCATTTTTTATGCTGGCATCGACTGAGGTAGATGAACTATCAGTGGTTGATGTGACAGTAGATGTCGATGGTTCAACTTTAATTTCAACTTTGCCTGCCTTGGACTTTTTACTGCTCTTTCGGTTGGCAACACGCACAGCCATCTTTTCTTTGTGTTTTTCGATGTCATCTTCTGTTCCGTTAAGTACTACAATGTCGTTGTCAGTGAAAGGTTGTTGACACTGAAAGTATGAAGTAATAAAAGTGTTAATTTCTCATTTTATTATTGGAGTATTGACCATTCATTATCCTGATAACAATAAGCAAAGTTAAATTGTACTATCTTGTTTTGAACTTAATACATTTGCATAATGGCTTTAACATTTAGAATGAAAATTTATTTATTTATTTATTTATTTAAGGCTCACAAAACAAGTTACAGTCATATTCAGGCACAGATAATATTCCATAGATTAATCTAAACCGCAACTCTAAACATGTGTGCACAGAATGAATTGAAAATGATGAAATAAAGAGGGTAAGTAGTGTTTAACTTATTTTATGCTTAGTATTTAATGTTAAAGTAAGTCTTACCATATGACAGATATTCTGCTTGACCTCCTTCAAAGCCCTCTCAGCCAAGACACAGCCACAGCTCCACAGGAACACGAAGCGGAATTTGCCCGTCATCTCAAGTCCACTGATCGGACAGATGTAGGGTGCGCTGCCATCTCCAACAGTGCCTTCAGTGTGTTCTGTTGCTACGTATGCTGGGTTTTTTACCAGCTGTAGGTCTTTGATATCCTGGAAATACAATGAACTTTTAGCGNTTTTAGGGTTGCTCAATTTACACCAATAATAAAACACATGTTCAATGAATAATTATGTGGGATTATTGGTTGGCATCACCTAGTTTGTCGAATGTCTGAAAATGATACTTGTATTATAAGTATGGGCAAACAAAAAAGAATAGCTTACCTTGAGATTTTTAATGTGATTGATAGATTCAGGTTTCGTCTCTTTGTCCAATAGGGCTTCAAGTACAGAGCTTTTACTGTAAAGCCTTCCCAGTCCACAGGCGACTATTGGCTCCTGCAGAGGCTGCTGCGACAACGCACAGTTGCGCCACTTGAATGAGCGTTCTGCATCTTTGTCTTTCTACAAATGAAAAAGATTAGGGTAATAAGATTCGTGGTCATATTCGTGGTATTATTGGGAAACAAGAGACTATGAAATATTTACTTACTTGTTCAGGCTTCTTTTTCATACGAACGAGTTCGTCTCTCCGAGGTATAGTACCACCATCGCAACCCATTTTTAAACTAGATTGATTATGAAATAAAGTAATTAATGTATATTATTATAATTCCTTTTTACAAAACACAGACGACACTCAATGCAACAATATGCGATTGTTTGTGAGTGACGTCATCGATGATCGATCGACTGTCAATGTCATTCATGTGTCAAATTTTGAAGTTTGCCATACTTTTTAAATAATAATTTACGGCTTTGGACAAAGGCTATTTTACCATTTCTTTGTTGAATATGGTTGCGCAACTTGCGCAGCGTAAGTTGAGGTGAACACATACCGTCCGAGAACCGGCATATGAAAGACTACGCAAGACATTAGTGCGTTGAGCATATTTTATACAGAAACCTACAGAAACAAATGTTTGCTTGTGATAATCGCCTCAATTCTTGCTGCACGACCTCTATCTAACACGACCTAAGTATATTGTTGCAAAGAGTTTCGGCCAATCGGAGGTAAACGTCACAGTGCAGTGTGATTCTTCGGATTCTCTCAAGTAGTCCACATGAAGTCTCATTAAAGCACCACAATCCCACTTGGTCTCATTTTGTAACTCGTCTCACTTGGCACAAATCAAGTTGGTCTCGACGTGTATTGCCAACATCAAAAAAGAAGAAAGGTCAAATAGACGACGTCAACAACGTCAAAGCAGTGTTGCCAGAAGGTTACTTTTGTAACCTTTTTGGTTACTTTTGAACTGCTGTGGTTACTTTTAGGTTACACTAATGAAAAGGTAACTTTTAGGTGATTTTTCAGAAATTGTAGAATTAACTTGACAGGTTATTCAGTAAAAAATATTAATAGTGACAATTTAAAAATTATGTCATAAAGTGCATTTAAACTTGAATTTTATTTATTATTTGTTAAGAAAAATGAGTTTTAGCGAATGTTTTTCGATAATAAAACGCAAATCCATGAAACGTTTTTATACAACTGGTCACTTTTCGTATTTAGATGATCAATTGTATTCATTTTCCATCCATGAACAACCTTTTACACAATCATCGCTCAGCACAGCACCCCCCCCCCCGTATAAAGGTTACTTTTTGTTCAAAAAGGTTACTTTTTTTTATATTTCTGGTAATTTCTGACTAGACCCGACTGGCAACACTGCGTCAAAGTCAAAAATTGTCAACAAAGCCACATGATTTTATTCTGGATTAAATCTTTTAAAATTATAATCTAAAAACTTCACATAAAACCTTTAATTAGGAAGATATTTAAATAATGTCTCCTGCCTCACGGGAAGAGATGGAAAGGGTGCCTGAAAATGGATCCGATTGTGGCACGAGAGACAGTATATCGGACTCAGAAAATGTGGTAAAGCAGAAGAAATTAAGAAAGAAAGGCATTATTTATTTATCTACCATCCCTCCCTATATGAATGTTGCTAAGATTCGCGAGATATTTGGACAGTTTGGTGATGTGGGAAGAATCTATCTTCAACCAAGTGGCAGTAAGTATTTTGAGGTTATCTTGATATGGTTGCAATGATTCTAAAATGATAATAATGCCGTTTTATTTTTTTTAGAGCCAGGGGAGAAACGTAAGCGTGTTCCTAACCAGTTCACAGAAGGTTGGGTGGAGTTTCAAAGGAAGAAAGTGGCCAAAGAGGTTGCAACAAAGTTGAACAACACAAAAATTGGGAGCAGGAAAAAGTCCCGGTACTATGACATGATATGGAACATCAAGTACATTCCAAGGTTCAAGTGGATACACTTGAGTGAGAGGTTGGCCTATGAAAGAGCTGCCTACAAACAGAGGTTGCGTGCTGAGATCTCTCAGGCTAAGAAGGAGGCACACTACTTGCAGACTAATGTTGAGAAAAGCAAGAAGATGAAAAAGAGAAAAGCTCTTGAAGAATAATACTAGTTTTATGTTTTAATAAATAGGATTTAAAAAAATATGAATGTTTCCTTTATTCAGAATTAATTTTTAGTGAGTTAAAGAATAGGCTAGAGAAATAAATTTTATTTCCAAATCTGATTAATATCATATGAGGAGCTAAATCAACTACTGAAATGCTTTATTTACCACATGAATCAAAAGGCTCCTTATTTTTCACTAAAGTTAACTCTGCCACTTATTATTTCTTCCACTCTCATTCTTTCATGGGAGTTCAGAGGGTCTGGTGTTAACTTCTGTATGTATCGCCTTGGAGGTATTTTGTGCGAGAGGATGCCCTGCGAGAACTCCCGGTGCACCCTCACTCCGTCCAGTGCGTTTGGCTGGAGTTTCTCAAAGCTGTGCAGCTCCCTCATGAATTGCTTGCGTTGGGCTACGCTAGCCCAATGATAACGATGGCGACAAACCACGCGGCTAAAAACAATCTCCTTTTCAGACCTTTTATTGCATTTAGGATATACAAATTGTAATCAATAATTTATGGATTTGCATACTAGTTTTAAATACAACTTGTTTTGGTTACATGACACTTACTATGCTAATGCCAATTTGGAATATGATGGGTAGATGCTGACATCAGATCTGGCCAGCTCAGGGAAGCCAGGGTACAGTGGCACCCTTCGTTTCTTTTCCTCTGGAGGAGGCAAAGCCATTTTTATATTTGTTATTATTTTTGAAGACCAGTGGTGCAGAAATGCCAAGTTATTTCAATGCCATTATGGTTACTATGGAAACAAACAACATAAAGTAAGAACAGATAATAAATGCTCAATGTATCAAAAAGATCTCTCCACATTTTAGGCTATGAACATAACAGATTTGCTTTTACATTTTCATATTTTCAGAGAACAAAATTAAAACACAACTTTAAATTAACAGTTTATTCATACAGTTTTAATAATATTAAATCTACATCCAGAGCCAACCATTCCAGAAATTCCGATATTTGACAGCTATTATTGCAAGAAGTCTCAGTAGACCATTATTTACACGACTCTACGCTCAGGAGGATGCAGTAACAGCAGCGACGCGACTTTTGCAGACACAGTCATTGAATTCATTCACTAGCACTGAACATGAGAGCGACTTATTGGGATTTGTACTGTAGCACTCAAGAACCTGGAAAAAACAAAGGTATTATGAGTAAATGCCTTCATTATGCTCTCAGTTGAGGGTTTTGTTAAGCTGTAATAACTGTACTGGATTTAAATTCTAAATATTACTTTAGTGGCAGTTCTAATATTAGATGTAAAAATTTTACCTTAGCTTTCTCTTCCTGACAAGGTGGTAATTTAGTGGCAACTTTGTCAGACTGTGTTAGCTCAAATAGCTCATTGGCTTCTTTCAATGTTTTTTGATATTCTAAAAGCATGCCAGAGTTGATCTTTTCGTGTGCCCGTTTTAAGTTCTCAATGCGCCGGGCCCAGTAGGCCTCCTCGGATGCATAGTCGGCTTGTCGTCGTTGATCGTACGAAGGAGGCGGAGCGTACTGAGGTGGCGGTGCGTATTGAGGCGGCGGCTGCGCTGGTTCAGATTGCTATAAAAAAACATGTGTCAGTAATATTTGTTTTTATTATGTAGGAGAATGTAGCATATTTGAAGGAGAATTTAAAGGTTTTCACTATGCTATTAGTACCTACTTGAAAGAGAAATAGCAATACACCCTAGATTTAACAAAACTAACCTACAATGCACAGGGCTCAAATCATCAATAAGATATTGCCAAACACAATTCAAATGGGCTGTATTGTTTGCAATAAAATTATTAATTAATAAAATGATGTCAAGCACTGTTATTCTTTATTTACTATCTCGTTCCGAGAGTTGACATTGATCTAAATTATGTAATGAAACATTTGTATTTACTTTTGCAGATAGTTGGGATTGTATCCGATCTAGCGCTTCTTGGGACACTTGTATAGCATTTTCATTATCCACAGTAACTTTTCTAGTGCTTTGAGAGCCACCCATGTTTATAAAAATGTGTTTCAAATAATGTTATCGGCAAAGCACCTCACGAAAATTCATTTTTTGACGTGTACGTCAACTTGTGACATTACAAAAAGAAATGTCATACGACGTTCTGCTCTATACTCTATGGTTACAATATTCTGAGGTTGGCAATTCCTTTTTTTTTTGGTAGGTTTTATCGTTTACCAATAGATGGCGGTATAGTCCAAAATCTTCATTTGAAGGTAGGAAGTAGGAACGACATCGATTTCTGTTTTCTCTTCTCAATAAAATTGTGCTTGCTCGTTTCGTTGAAACAGAATTGTTCTTCTCTTATTTTACTGCTGGTTATGACTAACATTGGTTGACTGATAATAATTCTGAGGTTTTCAGGATACGGCACAGCTATGGTTTCGTTCCATTTATTTGTAACTTCCATTAGTCACATTATACGGTGACTCCTAGTATCCATGCTTTTGCTAGTAGGATTTAAATCTTAGTTTCGGTTTACTCGCTATTTAGAGATAGACGGCAAAAGCGTTAGTAAGTTATCCTGCCGATACGATGAACATAAATATTGTTGTGTACAAAATCTTAAAATTTGTTTTAAATATTTGCTGACCTTATTAACTCCTGTGTAGGTTTCGATGTAGGTGTAGGTAACATAGTATGTTTCAATAAGCTCCAAATATTCGGTACGTAAAGATATGCCCCCGAATTACTTGGGGTACTCAACATTTAGGCGTTCAACTGCTATTAAATTCATTTGGTGTTATTTAATTCCCACATTTATGGCTTTCGAATTAAGAGCGCAGGAGTTTATGCGTGTTACAGCGGAGGCTGTGCTGTGGGTATGGCAAGATTTTATCCCTTACGGTTTTGGTTATAAGGGTGATTAAGGCTTGTCGGTGGAGAGTACAAAAACTGACCACAATTGGGTTTAGCATAACCGGTCGGGGCAGTCGGCCGCCGCCGCTATCATCCCGCGCCTGCGCACTTTCTTCTGTCTGATCGGCGCGCGATCCGGCTCGACAGCACACTCAACATTATTTTAGTCCACAGCCTCAATTTTATTTGAAAACATGTTTCAAAAGATGCAATTTCCTTCAACTTTGACTTTTCCTTATGACTTTTTCGCAGAAAGTTGCGAAAAGAAAGCACCTAAGCGTAGAAGCAAACCATTACTAAGCATGTAATACCTAAATAAGTTAACTAGGTAGAATCTCTCAACAGATTATCTAATTAGTGCTAAAACTATCATAATTTAGATTTAGGTACTAATTGCTTGTCCAAATATTAAATTAAATTAGGTACTTACACATAATGCTGAAGGAAACAGATAGGTAGCTAGGTACTCGTAGTTAGTTGAGTACCTACTTAATTTAAAATCAGCTCTATTTGAACGGATAAGCTGTAATAAAATTATTAATACTATTATAAGAGTAAATAAATAGATTGACTTGTACTCGGCAGCATGTGAACAAGTGCCACAGTTGTAGAGCGTCATTTAATGCACGATATAGAGTTCATCATCATCATCATCATTTCAGCCATAGGACGTCCACTGCTGAACATAGGCCTCCCCTAATGATTTCCACAAAAGCTAGTTGATAGCGGCGGCCAGCGTCTTCCTGCTACCTTTATGAGGTCGCTCGTCGGTCCACCTCGGTCGGTGGACGTCCTACGTAGAGTTTTCAAACCACAAATACCTACAAATTCAAAATTCAAATTATTTATTCAGTACATAGGCCCTATTTTAGGGCACTTATACACGTCCCAAATATAGCTTGCTCTACCACCACTACGGGACAACATATGGCTGGTGCTGAGAAGAAGTTGCGGAAGAAACTCAGTCTCCTTTACAGAAGGTTTGTGATAGAACGTCGAATGATAAAGAATCGAGCGATTAAGGAACTGATCTAACTAAAAATCTTCATTTGTTTTATCAAAACTTGTTGCTTTTTGCGTCTTGCGTCTTCGCGAGCCGGATCGCGACGCGGTCCACGCAGCCAGCGTATGCGCCTTACGACTACATTCGATACCAAACTCGATACCGCCGCCAAATTGAACTCAATCGAATGGAACTCGTTATCGTCTACCACGGAACTGGCCTTTTAATTATTGCCCTCAAATATCGTAACTTTGTCGCCTTGGCACCTATTTATGACGAACTGTGTCGTATTAAAAGATACAACATTAGAATTTATTTCATTTTTATTTTTACCTTAACACTTTATTTGACATTAATTTCTTTGTGCTCGAGATTTAGATGAGCAAGTTAGAGTTGAATTCATGTTATTGAATAGTGTAAGTAATTTTATTTTTACTAGATAATTCAGATATAGGCAAATGTTTGTATCGTGGCTATTTAACTGACAAACTCTACCAGTTGGGAATCAAAGTTCAAAAGCATTTGATCATTTTATGCTAAGAAATCTTAGCGTAATTACTACTTTACATACGTGAATGACTTGAGATTTTCATGTTAAGTGCAAAGAGAATATTAATTAACGCTCGTGTGAAGTGTTTCTTTTATACTGGACATCTCTACGTACATAATCAGCCTGTATTTTATCATCTGATTTGCATAGTTATTGCATAGCATTAACTAAGATATCCCACTTGACATCAAGTTACTATTTCGACTTATTTTAGCATTAACGAGGTCGGTCCAAATTTGAGTTCTGTAATTTAATGCTTTTATGCTATGTAATAGTATGTATGGAAATAAGTAGATGCCTTATTTATTAAGTTGTTTCTCTTAACTTCGACTCTGAGCGTTCAAGTTCTCCACGTTGCGTTGACTGCCAAAATCTTTCGAGAATAAACTTAACGAATGGTTTTGTATTTCTTACATACTATCACAAGTAAAAATTTAATAATATACCTGTATATAAGGTAAAAAAAACGTGTTAAGCTGAATGTAGAGCCCACTTCGTCTAGTAAAATGCTGAGCCATGTCAACCACCTTCGTTCTCCTTTGAATCTTATTATACCTCCTCATAAATATCATGTATCAAAATCATTTTGCGGAGTAGAATCTCAGGTAATAACCGGGGTTGTTATAAAATTAATAGTTGATAATTTCCCGCGTCGCGGAGACGCGGCGTGACAAGCGCTCGCGCAGGATATTCAGCATAATTGCGATTTATGCAGCAACGCGTTTATGATGTCTGTGCGAGCGCAGCTTGAGTAATGCGATCAGCGGGACCAGATTGATAAGCATTCTTGGTGATGTCAAAGGGCTGGATTTGTTCGGATGTAAGTCACGGGCCTGTTAGATCCTTCCATGATATTGCATTGAAATGCTTGATTTATAGCACTGACTCATGACTCAGATGTTTGCATAACAAGATTGTATTTATGGCTAAATAAAATAAATATTTATCATAACTTCTCGTATATAATTTTGTACGGCTTTATTTACATAGGTGCTTAGGTACGAATCTAGAAACGTAACTACATAATGTTGTGGTGTCAGGTAGTATGGTGTAGTATCATCATCCGTAACTTATTATTGTTATAGTTAGTTAGCAGTCCAGCTGTCTATCCGTTGAATCAAACATTCAAGTTTTATAATATAATGCGTTTATCTTATTGTGCGTTCGACTGACATCGAATAACAATCGATTTTCTACCTGCTTGCCCCGGGCTGTCAGTGGCCGAGTATTCTCACCCTCTATTCTTAAGGACTAATTTTTTAAATCACGTTTTCATCTCACAAAAATCAGCTTTAAGATGTTGTTCTAAAGTTTACTTTTGCTGGTTGGAGATATTTAATAGTTTTATTTGTCCAAAAATAACCAGTCATCGGAGTCATCGGGCCGCTTTTAGGCACAGGTGCTCAATAAAAAGGGCCAAAAGGACCTCTGATCCCGTCAATTAATGGATTATTACAATAAGAAGCGTCGATGCCGTAAAATGTGGTAACGTATTAACGACGTTCGGCTTTACAACCTCGATTTTTTGCAACAGACCTATAAAAGGTGTTTTTTTCAATCAATGCTACGTGTTATCTATTGCGTTTAAGTTTCGAATAAGGCATGCACATATGATTTGTTGCTCTTATTTTTTTAACAAACGAAACTATCTTTCAGCGATTCACTTCTATTAAAGGAGGAACCAAACCTACTTAAACTTTAGCTTCGTGAATAAGTTTTTCACTACCACGTATTTAATGTTGTTTGAATAAAGACAAAGGATCTTCCGTCGCAATTTTTTTCATTCGCACTTAATTTTTCCCTATTCCGTCTACAGATTAGATCACTAATAACCATTACGCTTGCAGATATTACTTTCAAAGGAACTATTCCGCGACATAAAGGAATTTTCTGAAGCGTTATTCATAAGCTGGCATTACAGGCTGAGGCTGGGGAGAAGTAAAGGCCCCCCGAGACAGAAGAGGCTAATGTAATAATTTGTGATTTACTGTTCCCCGCCCACCCGGGGTATTGTGCGGGTAAATACGCAGTTACATGACAATCAAATATTTTAGTAATAAGCAGAACCGAGCAGGAGTCAAAGCATTCATCATCATTAATCATACTAATGAATGCTTGCTATCATGTTTATTTCAGTGTATAGGGTCAAACGCATGAACGGCTACACCTTCAGGGTAGTTATTCGTTATATTATTAATATTCGTTACAGTCTACACTAATATTATAAACGCAATATTATTTACGTAATATGCTGTAAGAAATACTTTAAAAATATTAATCTTTCTATGACAGTCCGAAAGTTACGCGGTCGTTACCGGGGACATAAACTAGTTTAAATGAAGGGACCAAAATTTATCCTTAGTGAATATGTGCAGTCGCTCCTTTATAATTTTGATGAGCATAATTGCCATACTTTTAGAGACGCTTAAACATGGCGGCTGACTAAAAATAAAGCTCTACAAAATAAATAACAACGTGA
Organism: Ostrinia furnacalis; assembly: GCF_004193835.3. NCBI lineage: Eukaryota > Metazoa > Arthropoda > Insecta > Lepidoptera > Crambidae > Ostrinia > Ostrinia furnacalis. The sequence goes on along the minus strand of NW_021131446.1, from coordinate 405,999 downwards.
TATTAAAATTTTAATTTATTCTGTACTTATGGGCTCCGCCGAACGATGGAGACGCCGCCTAAACGGGCCGACCGAAACACGAGCAGCGAAATTAAAACTTTTACAATTATTGTTTGTACAAAGAAACCTGAGATTGACTTTGTTTTGTTGTTGCTTCGTTTGTGAACAGTATTGATTGTTTCCTTATTAAGGCAGTCTTCCGAAGTCGGCTGCAGAGAGATTCGGCTGTAAAACTTTTTATATTTCAGCAAGAGATGGTCTGCCCCAATGGTGTAGTTCTGTGATGAGGCAAGCTGTCCTCTCTTTTCCTTGTTATGTATCACGACCTGTTAATTAATTCACGTAAAAGTTGGACAAAGAAGAAAATGCATATTAGTCAATCAATCAATAGTTCGTCTATTGCGGAAAAAAAAGTGTGACGTCAAACATTCATGATATAATTTTTATTCTACACTTTTCTAGAAAATAACTGCTTCGCAAATTCGCGTCTGTTGTAAAACCGATTTACCAGCATATGTTTTTTGCAATTAATATCTAAAATAAGTAGTATGCGTTTGATTTTCCTTTTGCGTAACCTTTATATGCGAAGTGTAGGTTTTGTATGTAATACTAGCTTTCCGCCCGCGGCTTTGCGCGCGTGGACTACATTATCTACATATTTTACGGAACCCTATTTTTTTCCAAAATAAAATTTAGCCTATGTTACTCGTGGGTAATGTAGCTTTCGAATGGTGAAAGAATTTTAAAAAACGGTCCAGTAGTTTTTGAGCTTATTCATTACAACCAAACAAACAAACAAACAAAGTTTTCCTCTTTATAATATTAGTGTAGATTTATTAAAAGTTTCGTTTAGCTGCCAACAAAATGTCTTCGTTATCTACAGCTTAGGAGTGACTTTGTTCTTATGGAAATTAGTTTGCCTTCTTACTTATAGAGTCACGACGTCATTATTTTGGAGGCTCGACATTGATTTCGTGATTGGTTGGAAGTAAGGGTTAGGTCACATCGTCTCATCACCATTTTACAGTTTTTCTTAACTACTTTGACAGCATAATTTTCGAGTATTATTAAAACAAGATAGAGTGCTGACCAAATATACTAAATATCCTAGACCCAGCTTTAAAACCATTACAAATCAGTGATCCGCGGTGGTTACAAATGTTAGGGAATGTCACAGACAAATACCTACTTGTATTTTTAAAAGTTTACTTTATTATAATATTACATTTGTTTATTATTTAGAATTTTAGAGTTTCCTCTTTGTACAGTCGCCAACAGTAACTTTACCACAGAAATATACTAGTTTCTATTAAGCAGCATACGTTGTTACTTGCATTGAAATCATACTTCGCCCATACTTGGTTGTCACCTGGACTCGCTGCAGTTCCTCTTGGAATAAATTAGAAGGTAATGACGCTCACTGGGAACGGGGCCGACGCCGAGTCACGACGCGTCTGCATCAGGGGTCTACTCTAACATATTTCGATATACGAATGTCTCTCTCTCACTTATATCAGCATACAGAGCATGCGCGTATATGTATAGCGGAGGGGCTGGGGTGGCACGTCCCCCCAAAATGGACTAGTGAAAGAAAGAAAGAAAGAAAGAGAGAAAGAAAAAATATTTATTTGACAACTAAAAAGTACAAAAACAATGAGGCGGAGAAAAAAAAATGTTGCCAAAGAGGTCACCCACTCAGTATTATCTTGACAGTTGACATTTTACTGCCAAGTGCCAAGACACTGGTTTTCAGTGAAAGTGTGAAAGAATGTTGGGTTACCAATTTGAAGAGAATATGATAGTTGATAGTACTAAACCATGAAGAAGACATGGCATGTCAGGGCACAGCCCCCCCTGAAAAAGAAGCCTAGATACGCCAATGATACAGGGTGGTAACGCTTTAGAAGAAAAAAAACAGCCCCTATGCCCCTAGACTATGTGGTGGCTACTAATTGAGTAAGACTCAATAAATCCTTTTATAACTTTACATTACTTTGATCAATAAATTGTATGAAATAATAATCAAACTAGGTATTTCGTTCTACTACGAAAAAGAAGGCAAGTTCTAGGATGCTTTGACGCCAAGGCGAGTGATAGAAAGGGTCAAAAACGGATAAATTGGAATAACATTTCAGAGTAGGACCTCAGCCCTTATCCAGATACGAGCCAACACGACACATGTGCCAGCAACTGGGTTACGCAAGGCAATGATTTAAAACCCTCCACCATATAAAGGGTGAGCTGGGATCGCATTCTTGAAGACACCTTGTTAGCTGATTTTACCCAATTTGTTTTATTAAAATGTGTATTTATCTATTTTATGAAGTTTTAATGATGAATGAAGAAAATGAAACCCAGTAAATGACTTTTTTTTTTACTTTATTACCTACATAATTTTGGTTTAAATAAATAAATAATAAATAATAATAAATAATAAATCTTTGGACAATTTCACACAGCGCCAGCTAGCCCCAAAGTAAGCAACTTAATGCTTGTGTTATGGGTGCTAGCTTAACGGATATACTACTTATATACTTTTTTTTAAATACATACATATTATACATAGTCACATCCAGACCCGTCACAGAAATTAAAATTCATCATTTCAATTTCTGCCCGGCCGGGAATCGAACCCGGGACCTCTCGGCATAGTAGTCCGTTCTGAACCACTACACCAAACGGCCGACAAGAAGAAATAAATTATATTAATAGACAGTAGGACGATTGCAGATGAGAAGTAGAAGATTTAAGGGCTCCTTGTAAATTATATTTCAAGTAGTCCCTTGATCATTTCTAGTATTGAGAGAAAGAACACAATTACAAACAAAAAGTCATAATAGTACGACGCGACGAAGCGAGTGCTGTCGAGAGCGATGCGCGCGCGCACGTAGCGCGTTGATGTCTTTTGTTTGCTGCTACGGACGCATCATGTTTGCGTTTTGGAATCACAAAAACTAATTAGAATGATTTTTAAATGTTAAATTTCATATTTAAATCGGATTTATGATTGAATAATTTATAATTTAGACTTTTTGTTAACAGCAATGTGTCATATTTCGGATAAAAATAAATAACAATATTGTTAGAATATTCTTGCAACTAAGAAATAAAACATACAAAGCTTTTGCTTGAGCGAGGAATACATCGTCGAAGCTATTCGATATTAAAAATACATATTAATTTAATTTAATTAATAACTATTACAGTCGAAATGACGTCAGTGTCCTTGAACTTATGAAAACTTAAAGTAATGTATAACTAAAATTAATAACAATATGACTGGAATATCCGAGATTCCGACCGATCCTAGGAATTACGTCAGCCCACGAACTTAGGCTATAACCTAAACACGCGTTTCTCAAACTTTTGTGCCACGAAGTAAAAAAAAAAAACGAAGTATTTACTAGTACATTAATTTTTTAAAATTTATAATTTACTTATTTATTTCCACGTTTAAATAAGTCCATCTTGCTTTACAGATATTTCAACAAGTATAAATAATTTGTTAAAAATACCGTGTTATTTTGGATCGATCTTATAGTTCCAATCCACACATCACCCGATAATTTTCCCGATGGATTGTGATATTTGTGAATCTATTGGATTTATTATCTAAGATGGCACAACGTAACACCTATAAGATATTGTCAAAAGCGGCGTGCAATATTAAGCCAGTACCTAAACCTAGAAGCCTTTTATTTAGCCAAAATGAAAAAAGGGGAATGAATATAGTTACTTGATCCCGACTATAATTCAGAAGAAGCTATTCCATAATATCTAATACGACCATTTTTGTCGGCCGTTTAGTGTAGTGGTTCGGAACGGAGTACTATTCCGAAAGGTCCCGGCTTCGATTCCATGATGAATTTTATTTTCTGTGATGGGGCTGGGTGTTACTATGTTTAATATGTATGTATTTACAAAAAAAAGTATTTAAGTATGTTTATATCTGTTGTCTAGTACCCGCTAGTACAAGCTTTGCTTAGTATGGGACTAGAAGCGTAATGTAAAATGTCCAGGGATATTTATTTATTTATTTATGGTTGTGCTTTCGTGTTTATGTCTTCTGACATATCCCCTTGGGGGCTGTGGATGATAGTTTGAAAGCCGCTGGCTAGAACGTATTCAGGTCTGATCTAGCGTGCCTGCGGGGTCGTTGACCCGCGAGCACGACTCGCGATTTGCCACACTCATCCGCCGCTCATATATATCAAAAGTTATTGAATAAAAGATTCGTTGACCTCGATGACCTCGCGGTTAGTAGGCGGGCTAGACGAACGAGGTAATTTTTGTTTATATCTTTGTGCATCAAGAAAGCTTTTATCTGTATCGGCTAAAACAAGAAAATTAAGCTATATAGGGTGTAGCTCGCTTCCACCTTCGGCCTGTTCGTCACTTACCATCAGGTGATATACAGGCCAAGAGTTGTGCCAAGAGCTTCCTCGTTGTGGATAAAAAAAAACTGATTATGTTCATAAAGGACAATGTTCGTTCTCCATACATTGTTCGCCTAAGAACCAACAATTTTGACATATAACTACCCGAAANAAGATCTCCTCACTATTGAGGGTAACAAAGTAACATTAATAATCTAGCCATTAATTACATTTATTACCTATACGAGAAAGTAAAGCAACATGCGGTTTTATTTTAATTTGTAAAATATTTGTAACAGTTTGTTCTAAGTTTAGTTTTACAACAGTATTGCTGTTTCAGCTGTCACTGTGAAGCTTTGGGATAATAAATAAATAGAAAAAATATTAACATAAATATTTATTTAAGTTTTTATGTTCATTATCATAATATGCCAATTTAAGTTATAGATGACCCACGCTGAACTGTCCCGCCAAACTCAATGACAGGGGGGCGCTACCATCGTTCAACTATATGGTTTCCAACATGGCAAAAATCGGAACCAGCGATCCGGTATTGACGGTGGCGCCCCACTGTCAATGTCATCGACAGGACAGTCCAGTATTTTGGAACTANTTGTTAAATTTTGCTACTAATGGTTAAATATTAACAAAATGTTAACTGATAGTTTAAAAATGTATTAATAGTCAAGCTAACCATTGTTCGAAAAACATTTTTTTCTGATATTTAACCACTTGTCATTTGACATCTGTCAAATTTGACTATTGGTTATTTTAACTGCGAATCAAAAAACCGGGCCTAAGGCGCGTACAATACTAAAATAACTCATAATAAACATACATAATGCAACATAGATGTACACAAATACAGTAATAACTACAGATAAAATACTCTAACAATAATATTACATATACATAATACTAGCTGCCCGCCCCGGCTTCGCCCGTGGTACTTTCATGTATTATACATACAGTGTGAGTCACGTTAAAGTGGGTGAAACTAGACCTATTTTTATCGACAAAAAAGAGGTCAAAATTTTTTTGAGATTTTTTTTAATTTTTTATACATAGAATTTTTTTCTTCCAGTTATTTATTGTAAAAAAAAGTAAAGAATAACTTTTAAACTAAGAGGTATATCCTGATCAAATAAAAACAGTTATAATGCTAAATAATAGGCGATACTAAAAAAATACATAAAATACTCAGAAAATGCCAACAAATAATAAAAAATTATACTTTTTGAAAAAAATCTGCTTTTAAATTCGTGTTTTTTTGGTTATTTGATAAATTTCTCCAAAAAATGCCCCTATAACAGGTGGTTTTTGTTACTTTGTATTATTTTCTATCGTATTATCTTTGTAAAACCAAAAATCGCATGTCTCTATCGATATCATAACGTTTGCAATGATCGTTTGAACTAAGCCTCTCCGGGCGCGCCATTCAACGCTTCGTTAACAACGAAACTAAAAATGGGTCTAGATTTGTAATTTTGATAAATACGAGTTAGATTTCAAATAAAAACAAAAGATTTCGAAGTAAAATAAGCATTTTAGTTAAAATTAAAATTGTCCCTACCTGATAATAATGTTGTTGCAGGCCTTTGTTCAAACGATCATAGCAAATGTTGTGATAGGGATAGAGACATGCGATTTTTGGCTTTACAAAGGTAATACGATAGAAAATAATACAAAGTAATAAAAACTACCTGTTAGGGGCATTTTTTGGAGAAATTTATCAAATAACCAAAAAACCACAAATTTAAAAGCAGATTTTTTTCAAAAAGTTTCATTTTTTATTATTTGTTGGCATTTTCAGGGTATTTTATGTATTTTTTTAGTATCGTTTGTTATTTAGCATTATTACTGTTTTTATTTTATCAGGATATACCTCTTAGTTTAAAAGTTATTACGTTTTCTTTACAATAAGTAATAAAAAATTCTAAAAATTAAAAAAAAAAACAAAAAAAAATTTTGACCTCTTTTTTGTCGATAAAAAAAAGGTCTAGTTTCACCTAATTTCATATGTACACTTTAACGTGACTCACACTGTATAAACCTTCTTTAAGAATCACTCTATCTATTAAAAAAAAAAGGTGATTCTATAACCAAGTGTTTTAATTTTGTAATGACGTCAATTTTGGGAGAAGGGGGGGGGGTCTAAAATCTGAAAAAATCGATGACGTAATTTATGGACGGCCCCGAGCGAGTGTTGTCGAGAGCGGTGCGCGCGCGCACGTAGCGCGTTGATGTCTTTTGTTTGCGGCTACGGACGCATCATTTCTGTTTGCGTTTTGGAATCACAAAAACTATTTGGAACTATTTAGAACTATTAAGAATGATTTTTAAATGTTTTTCAAATTTAAATAGGATTTATGATTGAATAAATAATTTATTTTATTTTTTTATTTATAATTTAGACTTTTTGTTACCTCCTCAAGCTCCTCTTTATACGTCGCCGTTAGCAGTTATTAACACCAATGTGTCATATTTCGGATAAGATAAATAAATAATAATTATTGTTAGAATATTCTTAAAGAAATTACATACAAAGCTTTTGCTTGAGCGAGGTATCATCGTCGAGGCTATTGGATATTAAAAATACATATTAATTTATTTTAATTAATCATTATTACAGTCGAAATGACGTCAGCGTCCTTGAACTTATGAAAACTTAAAGTAATGTATAACTAAAATTAATAACAGCATGACTGGAATATCCGAGATTCCGACCGATCCTAGGAATTACGTCAGCCCACGAACTTAGGCTATAACCTAAACACGCGTTTCTCAAACTTTTGTGCCACGAAGTAAAAAAAAAACTAAGTATTTACTAGTACATTATTTTTTTAAAATTTATAATTGACTTATTTATTTCCAAGTTTAAATAAGTCCATCTTGCTTTACAGATATTTCAACAAGTATACATAATTTGTTAAAAATATCGTGTTATTTTTGATCGATCTTATAGTTCCAATCCACACAGCACCCGATAATTTTCCCGATGGATTGTGATATTTGTGTGATTATTCTGATCTATTGGATTTATATCTAAGATGGCACAACGTAACACCTAATGATATTGTCAAAAGCGGCGTGCAATATGAAGCCAGTACGGCTAGCACGAAAAACTTTCGAGTTCGAATCGTTTGAATATTCGAATCGCCATCAAAAGATTTAGTACGAAAACTACAACACCGCCCTTGTGAACGTGTCGTAAAGTGAACTTAGTATTAGAAATGGTTGCACGAAACTTATTTTGAGAATAAAAATTGTCACGTTATCGTTTAATTCGAAGGTTGAGTATCGAATTTTGTCGAATATGCAAACGATTCGAAGACGAAAGTTGTTCATGCTAGAGGTACAGTACGTAAACCCAGAAGCCTTTATTTAGCCAAAATGAAAAAAAGGGACTGTATGACGAACTATATGACGAGCTAAACTACATACATATCACATGTATGTAGTTTAGCTCGTCATATAGTTACTTGATCCCGACTATACCTAATTCAGAAGAAGCTATTCCATTTTTTATCTAATACGACCATTTATGGTCTTTTGATATCCCCTTGGGAGCTATGAATGATAGTTTGAAAGCCGCTGGCTAGAACGTATTCAGGTCTGATCTAGCGTGCCTGCGGGATCGTTGACCCGCGAGCACGACTCGCGATTTGCCACACTCATCCGCCGCTCATATATATCAAAAGTTATTGAATAAAAGATTCGTTGACCTCGATGACCTCGCGGTTAGTAGGCGGGCTAGACGAACGAGGTAATTTTTGTCTATATCTTTGTGCATCAAGAAAGCTTTTATCTGTATCGACTAAAACAAGAGTATTAAACTCTATTTACTGATATTTTCACAGAGTTTACAACAGGAATCCAGTCAACTAGATTTTAAATTTATTTGAATACGAAACGTTTTCATCACGTGGAAAGTCTACGAGTGTGCCCGTACAGCTGTGGTTGAGATTTTAATTTTAAAATTAAATAACTAATTGTTACATTAAATGCTGTAGTCACTAGTTAATTTACAATATATTACAGGTCTTTTCTTTTTTATGAGTTCCTTCAGACGAGTATCACAAGGCTTATAATAATAACATGTTGCGAGCCCAATCACTGGAAGATTCACATTGTCCGTAGTTTTGTTGCAGCTTGAGGGCAAGCGAGGGCAAGGCTAAGGGATATAGCAGACTAGCTACTTTTAGCATTGATGTACAACGATTTTGTCTCTTATCGACGCATCCTATATTCCCACCTCTTTTTCCCACTTCTGCAATTTCTGAAAAGCCAAGATGTTTACTAATTTCTGGTAATATTTTTGGCCAAATCTTCGACAAGCACTGGCTTTTCCTTGTCATAGCAAATCGGTATAATTAATAGTAGAACTAATGACTATGAAGCATATCGTCACATGCGGGTCTAGACAAAGTGCACATTATAATCGCAAACCAGTCGAAAAGTGGTCGAAAGGCCGTTTTTTGTATGGATNCACCAAAACGTCCGGAAGTTGTAATAGTATTATAGAATAAACGTTAAAAGACTTATTAATTTAATTTTTCAATGCTTAAGTGTCCATTAGAATGAAAGGGTGCTTAATGTATTAAAAAAAATAGAAAATAATTATGATGGGTTAATGTTTTTGGGCGGTTTTTTAGGCGGTTTCTGACAATGTCCTTTTACAACAGGACTCCAGTCAAGCTAGATTAAATTGGTTTGAATGCGTAACATTTTTATCAATATGGCTGTAATTGAGATGTTACATTTTAAAATTAAATAATTAATTGTTACTCTAAATGCTGTAGTCACTAGTTAATCTATATATATAAAAGAAAGTCGTGTTAGTTACTCCACTTATAACTCAAGAACGGCTGAACCGATTTAGCTGAAAATTGTCAGGGAGGTAGTTTAGAGCCAGGAGAAGGACATAGGATACTTTTTATTCCGTTCGAAATAAAAAAAAAAGTCTGCTTATTTATTGCCATTAAGGCGAAACAAAGTTCGCCGGGTCAGCTAGTTTACAATATACTTAAGGTGAGATTAATGCCCGTTTTCACCATCAATCCCTAATTTTTAAGTGACCTCTAGGGTAATAAGTAACAGGAATTTTGTTTACATAGGGGTCACTTAAAAATTAGGGATTGATGGTGAAAACGGGCATTATAGTCTTTTCTTTTTTATGAGTTCCTTCAGACGAGTATCATATCATTTTTAGCTTATTATTAGAAGACGAACAAGGCTAACCTTAGCTTGTCTTTTAATAAGAACATGTTTCGAGCCCAATCACTAGAAGATTCACAATGTCCGTAGTTTTGTTGCAGCTTGAGGGCAAGCGAGGGCAAGGCTAAGGGATATGGCAGACTTGCTACTTTTATCATTGATGTCCAACGATTTTGCCTCTTATCGACGCATCCTATATTCCCACCTCTTTTTCCCACTTCTGCAACTTCTGAAAAGCCAAGATGTTTACTAATTTCTGGTAATATTTTTGGCAAAATCTTCGACAAGCACTGGCTTTTCCTTGTTATAGCAGATCGGTATAATGAATAGTAGAACTAATGACTATGAAGCATATCGTCACATGCGGGTCTAGACAAAGTGCACATTATAATCGCAAACCAGTCGAAAAGTGGTCGAAAGGCCGTTTTTTTGTATGGAGNGTATGGATTTTTCACGGATTCGTTTTCGATTCAATCTAAAAGTGCACTTTGTCTAGACTAGAGAGTTACGTACGTACATACGTTCGATCACTGCATCTAAATCTCGTTACAGTGACTTCATTATAGCTGCATCGTTTTAACAGGTTTATACTGACGTTGTTTACAAGATCCCACAAAATTGGAAGATCGCAGTCACGGAAGTTTTGTCTGTACGCAGTTCAAAAAGTTTTACTGAAGTTTCACAAAAAGAAGCATGTCTGCCGTGGCCCTCAGTGGACGGGACTCGAGAGGTTCTTGAGAGTCTACAAACATCGCTCGTTACTGGACGGTGACGATGCACGTAAACACTGGAGCAACTCGTAGTTAAGTACGCGCCGTCAGACTCCTATTTTTGTTTGTTGGTTTAAGTTGGTCACTATTTTGAAAATTATTTTCAAAAATACATACCTACACAAAAGTTTTTGACTAAAACACTCGAAGAAATTAACCTAAATTTTGTAAAGAGCTTAAAGTTATAATATTTACGTAAGAAAATGTGTCATTATAAGTTTTAATAGAGTGAAAATTACGTAAAATCTTGACGAAACTTAAAATAAGTTAGGCGATCGTTAAAAAGGATTAGTAATTAATTTACTTTCTACTTTAAGAGTTTTGGAAACAAAGTTTAATTCCGCTTAGTAGACTAGTCTTGAACAATTTGAGGAATACCAAAAACAAAAGACGGATTTGAAGTTCTAAATCTTGTCTAGACCAACATTCTAAGAAGAAACCGTAGTTTATGTTGGCAAACTTTCTAATCCGTGCTCCAGACATATAAATCAGAGTTGGCCATTTTCTCTCGCCTTCAAATCTCGTTAAAGACTCGTGACGCGCAAAGGGCATCCGACGTGCGGCGTACTACTGCTCTTTACGATGCACTTTAAAACATTATATAACACCAACGGACAAATATAATCATTAGAGTAGCTGGTCAGCTTCTCAGGATGTTTTAAAGAAACACAAGAACGGAAACTTCCAAAATTCTATCCAAAAACACTACAACGAATAGGAATTCTTGGTATCATCATTACAAAAACATTAATCAGGAGGAAAAAAAAAGCTATGAAATGAAAAACCTTACTGCGGTATCGAGATTCGTTTGCGTGAGTAAATAATTTCCTCCATTAAAATGTCGCCAGCAAAAATCAGCTTAGTGAAATTAATTTCTCTTTGGGCGACAGGAGACCATTAAGCCAGCCGATATGTACCAACATTTCCACATAACACTTTATTTGTTTCGAATTAATCCTTCCGTGGTTTCGCGGCGGTTAAAAAACGACCGATCGTCGCTACATTCGCTACATTTGCGGCTGCTTGAGCTTTTGGCGTTCTAAATTATACTTTAATACATTTTATTAAGGTGGTATGGAGTTGCCGGGTGGTGGTAAAAGTGGTTGGCGCTGGTAGTAACATGTAGCGGGCAGGCGCGGGGCGGGGAAGGAATGCGGTCCTCTGAGATACCCCATAGGCTATATGCGTGTATTGATATCTGTATAAGCTTTTATATCGTGTAGGTGCTGGCTGATTGGGTAAAGCTCGGAGCTTGGAACATTATTGATCATGATAGAAATAGCTATAAGTTAATTTTGACGTTTACAAGTTTATGTTTGAGTGTAGTTACCGTAGCTCTACTTTATGTGTATTATGAATATGAACTTGTAAAATAAAATAAAATAAAATAAATAACTGACTTATACTAAAATTTCAATTTTATGATTTTCCTACATTTTAGAGTTCTAAATCGTGAACAATTTATACAATCGTAAATGTTTATGTTAAAACCATGCCCACTTCAGCTAAGAGTCAAGGTGTCACAAAAAGGTTTAAAAATGTTAGAAAACTGTCCACCGTAATTATGAGAATGAACAATACGAAAATTATGGTGACAAAAGACTCAAGTGTCTCAACTAGACGGCACACAGTATGTTATGAGACTGTATAATCGGACATTCTCATTTATTTGATGAACCGTATAGAGCTCAGTTATACAAACATGATAGTAAAACTCCCGTTTGAAAATTCCAAGTAGTTTTCGCGGTATAAAAATTCAAAGTTACCTATTTTTTTACTTCAAAATTATGCAAAAATATTCTCACTCGTTAACTAATAACATTTAATTCAGAATTGTTATAATACTTCATAAAGCTCTTAAAACCATACGTAATAAGCGTATTAAGTGCTTCATAAACGCATTCAGTTAATTAGGAAAAATGATTTTAGTGATTTTTGTTTTTATTTTTTTTCTCAATTATACCTTAATATATGCAAACATTTTTAATTGCAAGATATAGTCTGATATTTAATCTAATTGTATAAAAAAAATCAGCTTTAAATTCCGTGATATATTTGAGGAAAATCAAATTGAAAATATGCGCAATATAGAATTGTAAATTTCCCATCACTTTTTAATAGCAATATTTCTTTTGGATGTTTAAATATCATCAGCTCGATTGTACCAAATTATTGTATTGACATTCGATTTACATAGGTTTCAAATCGATGAGAAAATTATTAAAGGTAGGATAAATTCGACTTCCTAGATTTGTTTACATACTTTTTTAGTTAGTTACTTACATACAACTTAAGTTAATATAAGAGTGTTAAAAAAGAAAAAAGACTCGACTTGAGAACCTCCTCCTTTTTTTGAAGTCGGTTAAAAACAATGTGAATGTGACTTTTTAGAACCTTCAACACTATGCACATAACAGGCGGGATTTGAAACTTTTTAGACATGAATTATTCCTTCCAAAATTGTCGACCCTAGACTCGTAAAAATTTTATTAAGACGTTTTATGTTTTTTCTCAAATATATCACGGAGTTTAAAGCTGATTTTATTAATACAATTAGATTAAATATCAGACTATATATTGCAATTAAAAATGTTTGCATATATTAAGGTATAATTGAGAAAAAAAATAAAAACAAAAATCACTAAAATCATTTTTTCTAATCAACTGAATGCGTTTACGAAGCATTTAATACGCTTATTACGTGTAGTTTTAAGAGTTCTATGAAGAATTATAACAATTCTGAATTAAATGTTATTAGTTAACGAGTGAGAATATTTTTGCATAATTTTGAAGTAAAAAAATAGGTAACTTTGAATTTTTATACCGCGAAAACTACGTGGAATTTTCAAACGGGAGTTTTACTATCATGTTTGTATAACTGAGCTCTATACGTTTCATCAAATCAATGAGAATGTCCGTTTATACAGTCCCATAACACACTGTGCGGCACTTGAAAACGAGATGAATTTAATCGCAAATCTGTGAACACTAACTTATTCATAAGAAAATCAGAAAACGCAGCTATATGTATAACAGTTTTAGCTTTCGAAAGCTTCGCAAGAAGTTGATTTCGCTATGATAAACAAGCGGAGAAGTATTTCATCTAAAAATTGATTGCAGATTGTTGTTTTTTTTATGAATAAAAGGGTAATTTCTTGTGTAATTTTGTGCTTAGTCGCCAGTGTTCGCAGTCGCACCTTTCACATAAAGAGCGTAAGACCGCTCGCGACTCCAGCGCGGTCCAGCATTCGTTTTTTGGGCGGCGGGGTCGGTGACCCGCTTAGACAATCGACGGGTACGCGATTCATTTATATCACTGATTGCCAGAATAAGCCCACTCCGAGAGGTACAGTCGGCACAACAAACTATACACTTTTGCTGCAAAATTACATCTTATTACAAGCACGTAAGATGTTACAATATGTTTAGCTTGTGTCGTCGACGGTACAAGCAAATGATGCTGAGATTGGAGCTGTTACTTATAAAATGTATGTTCGTTGCCGTCTCTGAACGGTTTACTCTGGGTAACGGCTGCTTTGACATTTGAGATGACTTAAGATTAATTTGTGGAAGACAAATGTCTTTTTGAAGATTTTACATTACTTTTCAATCATGGGGAATTAATATCTGTAATTTATGTTTCTTTTACTGTCTTGCTCTTATTAGCTCTAGTCTACTCGTAATCTTTATGTGTAGGCGGTAGAGTTAAAAATACTAAACCCGATTTGTAGAAATGGATCTCTGGTAACTAAATAATTAACATAACATCTTACAATAAAAAGCAATTTAAATAAAAACCCGCATAGCAACAATAACATTCAAACAAACTTAATTACCACTAGGTATGAGAGCTTGAGACAATACATCGTAATTGTGATGTCCAACGGTATTCTATCTAAAAATAAATTGCCTATTTGCTACGAGCAGGTTTCCCTCATATGAAGAATTCACAGCGAATTGCCTTTTAATAGAGCTGGTTCTGACGCTCGGTCAATATTGTAGTGTAACTCTTCTCTTGGTAACCGAAATCTAAATATGTGATCTCCTATCTCAATAGTAACGTGAAAATCATTTAGTAAACAGTGATGACATAAAATGTTAAGCAAATGATGTAAAATCAACACAAGCGATTGTGTAAAAACACGAATGTGCGTCAATGGAAGATATCAACTGCAATTTTGTTCCTTTCTGTTTCACAACAAGGTTTTAGATAGATAGCAGATTCTTGAGAAAACCATGAAAATAAATGTTTGCTTTCTTTCCTAATCTTATTCCTTAGCCAAGTAGCCTGATGTATTGTATGAGGGTAGGCAGTAAACGTATTCTACTGCCTAATGCCTGCTGAAGTCACGCTCGTGATCGCGCGCGAGGCTATAGTCACGCGCGTTTGCGCCGAAAGCTTCAGCCAAACCAACGCGTGAAGATGGGAATGACAGGACGCGCGACCAATGACAGGACGCGCGACCAATGAAGGACGCGCGACCCATGACAGGACGCGCGACCAATGACAGGACGTGCGCCCTAATCGCACGCGCAGTGATCGCCATCGCCGACGCGATCTACACGCGTTGGTTTGGCTGAAGCAGAAGTTCGAAGAATGATAGCAGATCGTGCTGCGGCGTGCATGCGCTGACTCATACGAGGGGTTACTACGAAAAACGTTATCCAAAGAATCGAATTTTGCCATCCCTCTCACGGAAAGCCAGCATGAGTGATGGTGACAGATAGACCCGAAACTACGTAAAGACCGTTTCGGACGGTCTTTTCGGACAAAAATAACGTATGGTTAGCGGGAGGTGCAGTGAATTATCAGTGTTTTGATTTATTTTTGTCGGACTTTGTGTGGATAATGTTTTAAAGTCACGTGATTGGATTGCGTTCGGTTACTAAAGTCGCTAATAATTACTTGATACTAAATACTGAAGTGACTGGTGAATCGTTTACGCCTTTACCGTCATGACATAAAATAAATGAGGCTTGCCTAACATTTAGCTTTCAATTACATTTCTGATCTCTTGGCTCTTAATGCTCCTGTAATCAGAAGCTCGATCAGGTAGCATTTAACAGGTAGTGGAGTACCTCTGATTTAAGGCCCGTAATACCAATGCTTAAACTTGCCCTTAATTGTAATCCGAGCCAATGCAATGGTGCTAAATGTGGTTTATGGTGAAGGAAGTTTGCTCGAGGTGGTAACGGTTGATTTAGACCAGCGATCATTAGGCTGGATCACCATATCCGTCTGGGCCATAGACGAACAGATTGGACAGTTAATTGTCCATCTGTCGATATTGCCTAAGTTTTTGCTGTAGGTATGCGTCTCTCTCGTTTGCATCAGAAAGATGTTTTTGAATATTGGCAGTTCACAAAAAAGTTTTAAATTCGGTCTTTTTCATTACAAGTCTTTAGCATAGTGAGTGCAAGAAAGCTGTTTAAACATTTGTTTTGCAAAAAACATTTTAAAATATCTTGTTACCATTAATGTCCAATCTTAAGTTATAGTACGAGGGGCGCGGTGCAAAGCCTCGAGGTATAAATATAATATTTTATGGAGAGTACTAAAACTGCCTGTGATGGCTGTACTTAATTACCCTTGTTTTCTATTCTTTGCGTCGTAAATACCTCAAAATGGCTGACGTGGTGTTTTTATTGACCTTTGATTGGCTCGATCGGATCTGTCGGCTTCGATTTGTGTAATCGTTGTTTATGCGGTTTGTAAAGAAATACCATAAAATTGGACTTGGTAGTTAAAAATACCAAAGTAATAAACTCGTGTAAATAAGATGGTTAACATGTTTGTTCAAAATAAGGTAGTTACAACGAGAAAAATTTGTAACAGTAAGACAATTTTATAAAAGCTTATAAAAGCTTTCATACATATTAGACGAGAATGCTTATTTTGAGCTACCTATAAATACATACGGGAAAGCAGTATTAAAATGTTAACTACGTTTTCTATATGATCGAATAATGTTCTAAACTATTTAGAGAAAGCAAAGTTACTCAGTTCCACTGCGTCATATTTTAAATATTAAAATCTAAAGCATGTTCCCAACGTAAACGCCCAGTAGCTGTTTCATTTGCAATATTCTTCAATAAACGCCTTAAAATACACAATAAAGTTGAAAACGCCGTAAAATACGTGAATATTAATGAAAATTTGAAAACAACGAATAATATCGCCCACGAAGACATTTCACTTCAGCTAAGTGTCCTTTAGGGTTGTCACCTAGGACTAACATTTTAATTCCTTCTAACTGACTGACGTGAAAATGCTCTAATGACAATAGCTATTATTTTGTGAAGCCTTTTGTGTCTCAATAATTTAAATAACATTTATAAGCACCATTTATTCTAGTGAGTAAGTAGTGAAATATTTCAAACTGGAATTTAAGGAGGAATTCTATGAGCAATGCTTTCGTAGCCAATACAATTACAATTAATATCTACCTATTTAAATTTACATCTTATCTTTCGACTTGACATCACATCGAATGGTGACACGCATAGATTTAATGATGTCCTTCTTGGGAAATACACTTTTTTCTTAAGTTATCCCAAGATAATGCTCTCTTTTTAAACTTTTCTTTATTAATAGCATTCGATGGATAACGAGAACGTTACAATACGTATAAAAGCTCGAGCAAAATACCTATACTTTGCAATAAAAATCTTTTACTTCGTAATACGAGTATAAAAAATAGTAAATTTTCTATTTTTGCTAGCCCTTAAACCTACACGTCCTCGGTTTGTGTAAACTCTTCACACTCACTATTTGTCTATATCAGTGTGGCTTGCCATCACGCCATTCACGTTCTTACTACCCAGAATTAAGTGTCCAATTGGTATTCAAGTAAAGTGTATCGAAATTAAACTGTGTTTGGTGCCATGATGGGGCATTTCACTGGCATGGCCGAGGGCAAACAGGCTCGTATTGACATTGAGCCGTTTTGGACTTATTATGCACGTTTTGTAATTGCAGGGAGGTGTGAATAAGATATCACTCACTACTGCACGTTTTAATCAAGTCTTCAAATAATTAAGTTGTAATTTTTTTACTCCAAAATGCTTGTCTAAAATGTCTTAACATGCTTACTAAAATATTTTTTGTTTTGCTGCTAAGAAGTTAACTCAACATAAAATTAGTCAATATTGTACAGCTAAACTGTAAAATAACAAGAACAACTTTTAAGCCTTTTATCATAAGTAATTAAAAAATGTTATTTGTATTAGTATGTATATGTAATTTATGTGGGAGATGATTTTTTTTTCTTTCTTTTAAGTTTAATTAACGACGTATTCGCTCTTTAAAACTTTAATCTACAAGCTTCAAAGGGTAAGTTATTTTACCTGCAAAGCTTGCCTCTATCTCGGAACAAAGGGCTGACTTTACTACCACTATTATAGCTTCCTCAGTAAACAACTAATCGAATAACTACCGACTATACTCTAACACTTTTCATACTTGTTGCGGTCTGTAGGAAGATACTGCGATAGTGCGCTAGGGAGGGGAACCGATGGAAAAGTTATCGACAGTTTTCCACATTTAAGGTTGTGTATTTTTTATTTATTTATACTTTTGCACATAATACTGATGTACAGTGGCGGACTTAATTGTTGGGTGGCATTCTCTGCCAGTTAACCACAGTATATTCAGTAACATTGATTTTAAAAAGAAGTACATACTGCTGTTTTCTCATGTCAACAATTTATAGGAATAGTAATACATATGACGCATAGCGGCTTGTAAACATTCGTAGACATATCATATTATTCATATTCTAAAAATATTACTACTATAAAGTTTAAAGAGCTTTCGACAAAGCCTGTATGCAAAATATGTCCAGTGTCTGTTGCGTCGATTTATAAAAGTATCGATACACAACCATTGGCGTGCCAAGTCGCTTAGAGACATGCTCGCACAATGTACTATAAACTAACCTCTGCAAATGTGTCATTACAGTAAATCTGGCAGGGAATATACGAGGATATTTATTTAAACGGCCAGCCTGTATGTATCTATTTTGCATACCATCTTGGAAGCGGTCGGGACTTTGTTTGAGAGCCCTTTACACGCACGTCTAGACATTTGAACCATAAAATGTATTTTCATTTCAGCATTTATGAAAACGGATTCGGTTTTGTTTTTAAAGGCGATAGAAATATTTTCGCTGCAGAATAAGAAATATTATTGCTGTTTGAGTTAGACCGAGCCATTTATCAACACTAAGAAGGGATCAAGTTAGGTTCTTTAATGACGATCATAAATATGATTTGGTATTTCACTATTTTTATTTTATCCCACTTTATACTGAACTATGTGGCCCTTTTTAAAGGCACTTTGACATGTCCCTAATATATATAGAAGACGCAGCAGCATTTGTCTTTACAAGAAATACAAGTGATGCAAGTAAAGTCCACAGCTCATTTAAATACTCATCCACTTTAGTGCCTTTTTTCAATTATACCTTACATTTAGGCTTCAGGACAAGTCCGTATCAAATATAAACAGCTCAGGGAACATGATCGGTGAGCCTAGGCGCAGACCATCGATTTTTCGGCCGATAGTTTAGTCAGGCAGTTGATCAGTATGGGCATGTATAGAAGTGCGCACATTACACCGATTCGATTTGGCCGATTCTTCATACAATTTAAAATCGGGCACAACTATCGGTCAACTAAAAATCGGTGGTCTGCGCCTAGTCTTAGTGTAAATTTGGTGTCGTCGTAAAATCTATACGACGGATATTTTGTGCAACAGAACGTCATCTTCAAAGTGCAGTATGTACAGAGCTTAATAGCAGTGCTTAATGTTTGAGTTCTTTGGCTTATTTTGTTCAGCCTGTTATTTTTCAGATAAAGAACATTGGCGGAACGTGAAATTGTTATTGGGTTTTCAACCTCATAGACTTTATGGGTTTCACAGTTATTTTACCGCAGCACTACTTTATCAATTTATATCTACCCCTTTAATTTATAAGGACACATAATAAATGCATAGAAAGTGTGATTTTATACAAATTGACTGTAATAAAGATAAAGTGCGTTTTATTCAAAAGTTCAAAAATATAGTTCTAATAATGTTTGTCAATGAGTAGGCACTAGGCACCTAGGTTTTTTTATTTTAACTTTAGGAAAAATTTTTTGTTGTTCATTTCAACTAAAGCAAAGGTAAGTAATTATTTTTTCATGGTCCACCCACAACGTGGACCGTCGACATCATAAAGCATCAAGGCGCTGGACACAGGCGGTCAACATGGAAGTCATTGGGCCTATGTTCCGCTGTGGATGTCTATGGCTGAAATGATGATGATGATGATGATGTAGCTTGTCCTTGAACTACGTCCAGTATAGGGACGCAGTTCTATGTCAGATGTAAGTACATCCCTTCTTTGGTAGATTACCTATTTAATCGTAATTACGGAGGGTCTACCCTTGAGAAAGCTACCTCGCGCGTCTAAATATAAGTATGTAACTAAATCTTCGACAGTAACGATTGGAACATCGTTACTTCGGAGATGCGCAGGCGGCTGTGGGCAGACGCATTCTGAGAGTCATTCGACGTAATTGAGTGGTGCTACTCCAATTGCATGGCTTCCTCTATGTTCCAGATTAAGGTTTATTTACCTTTCCATTTTTGTTGTTCATTTTATAAAGTGGTAGTTCGCCATATAGTCATGCACATAGGGATTAAGTTATACGAAATATGTTGGTAGTAAAAGATATACTTAAAGTAAAAACAGGCATGGCACCTGCCATCGGTTTAACAACAATGTTATTGTATTAATAAAAGACTTATCAATATTGACTAGTAGGTACCAACTACGCTGTATCAAAGCAATTTATTGAATCTTATCGAAGCGTCTTACAAATTGAATGCATTTATTTATCTTTCAGTGAGAAATGAACTTCTTCGAATAAATGAGAGTAATATCTATCTGTGATTGCTACAATCAGGGTCCTTTAGAATATGGAAATGGAGGGCCTGATAAAAGGGTGTCGATACTGGGGCCTCGTCGGCGACTTGTCTACGTCACGTTCCCGCGTCCGGGGACCTAACCAAATGTAATATGAACATCAAACACGGCTTACAAAGCAATTTTATTTATGGCAAACTCTAACAGACTAAATAATATGTTCCAACGTTATTTAGAGACTTATCTCATAAGTACATCAAATGTGATACGCCTTTTGATTACAATAGAATGACTGACTATTAGAATAGGCTAGTTTCCTAAAAAAATGTTTTTAGTCCGTCAATTTTAGTATAAAAAAATATTGGACACGTATATTTTTAATTGTCAATCAAACAAATAATTACAAAGTTATAGTGCATTGCAGTTCCGCGCGACGTCACAAAGTGCTGCACTTTTAAGCACTCACTGACGTCACGAGCATTTTCTTTAGAACTTTGGCACGCTTTAATTCTTTACATTTTCATTAGTTTTAAAAAGTGAAAAACATGATGTGTTGAGTAGTTTTTGATAAGATAACTGTCGGACTAATTAAAACTCTTGCTTTTTTACCCAGGAAACATCCCTATTGGCCTAGGCACTTGTAGTTTTTCTGGATAACTACGTCATTTCTTCGCGGCCTGCAAGAAAAATGCTGGTGTATTTCACCTGGAGTAAATACAGACATAAAGGGACAAGTTTGTTTAGTTTCAATGGGCGGTTGGACTACCGATTCTTAATTAATTTTCACAAAAAGGTTTACTTTCGTGATTGTCAAGGAAATTCAAAGTAGTGTCGTCAAATAGCGGAGATTTGATAGCGACTGGTCGCAATGTCTTTACTTAATAAGGACGTGGATAAAGCACTCCACTTTAAACGCTATCTGTTACGTGTCGCGTGTATCCCGGGACCACTTTTCACAGTGGAAGTCAGCCAAGTTGTTTGCGCCGCCATTTGCGTTCCGAACGGTATAACTTTTTGCTAGTTCTGTAAACGATAATGTGATTTATGCACACCATGCTATTACACTGTGGTGGTGTGAATTAGATATGTTCGCACCTAGCTAGTTAGTTGTCAAGAATTGCTCGTAGTGTAGGAAAGGGACAGCGTCATAAGATAATGATAATTATCAATTAGGTAACATTTTTTAATGTCATCATGAGGGATGATACTCGTAGAAGAATCATTAATTAGTCTGGAATTTACATGATTGGCTTTCATGATAAAAACTTTACTTGAGGAGTCTGGGACCTTCGGCCTGATCATTGCTTTCCATCATCATCATGATATTATGCAGACTAAAAGCTATTTCGTTATAGCTAAAAATGGTGGATTTTTGGTTTTATCGAAGTAATCTAAAATTGTAACGTTTTTTCTAAGATTAAGTACTTACTATGCGTGTAGTAATGCAATATGTAGCTAATTAAAAAGACTGTTTTAGTTGAAGATACGTACAAACAACCCCGCTGTATTTTTTCTGAATTGGTCGGCAATTTTATCATTTGACACACTTTTTGCTTTAACTAACGCAAGGGCCACCTTTACCGATGGTATCTGGTTGCGTAAAGCGCAATGAACACGTATGAAGTCATAGCAAATAACCGAGTTATACCAATCTGCGCGCACGCAATTACCTCGTTAAGCCAAGATGCGGCCGGAGCGCCCGCGTTTAGTGCCAGTAAGTTAGTGGACATTTCGCTTGATTGGTTATCTTGTTTTGAACGGAATTACGCGTGTTTGGCTTCTTTTACATGGTGTTTGATTAAGGTGGCTGGTTCTGACTGTTACAAAAAATTGATAAGTCAATAGGATTTAATTATGGACCATCTCTGTAACTATCAAATCAGAAACGTCATAAGATTCATCGTAGTTGAAAAAGACCTATTGATTCTTTATACGCTTTAACCACTGAGTTTCTTACTGTTTCTTGCGCTGTTTTTTCTCACTGGACCATTTATTGTCCCGAAGCAGTGGTAGAGTTAATACTGGGACGTGTAAAAGTTCTTTTTAGAAGCCTACTTGCAAAAATAAATGAGTTTTATGAGTTTTTTTTAAGAGTTTTTTAACTGTAGTATACCAATACAAGTTTTCGATGGCAACTCATAATGGTAGAGTTGTGATCATAAATATTTGTTGTCTGATTGTGTGATAAGGCATCTCCGCCTACGCTATCCTGAAAGCGGATTATGGTTTAGACAGGTTAGTGTAACGGTCTTAGTTATCGCTCCGTTTCCTGTTGAGTTGAAATCTATACTAATATTATAAAGAGGAAAGATTTGTACCTATTTTTGTATGTTTGTAATGAATAGGCTCAAAAACCACTGAACGGACTTTGATAAAACTTTACAATATTATTGTTCATAATCCAGAATAACATATAGGCTATAATTTATGACGATCTGTGACAAACGAAATTTCACGCGTGCGAAGCCGCGGGCGGAAAGCTAGTATGAGATAAAATGCTTCAGGCGCAATGATAAGTTATGAAGTGGAATAATTTATGCCAGAGCATTTTACGCTAGACATACTAAATTAAAAGCTTGTCACATCACCTCATAATGATAAACTGTATCCTGATATGACTCTCAAATTGACGTGTACCTTCTCTAACTCTATGTTATTTACTAGTTTACTGGTACCTACAAGAGTAGATACTTGCTTTGAACTAATATCACTAATATTTAATTTCAGTTCAAGTTTTGAGTAAGTTAACAAATATTTAGAATTTAGTTTGCAACGTTAATACAGAAGATTAGATCTTGCCTTGTCTGTGTTGGCTTCTCGTGCGACGGCGATGCTTTGTGTACAATTTGCTTCGATAGTTTGAGTTCTGTTTTCTCTATTAGGGCTGTAGCTATGTACATTTTTCATTTTATAATTTTAACTTATAAGTATAATCGTGTTTTTTCCATGGCATGGCATTATAATTTTATTAAGAACCAAGGTTTTAAATTATGTAAGTACGGGTCTCCGTTAGTGAGTTTACTTTCAATTTTTATTCCAGTACGAATTAGTATTCTATTTATATCCGATACATTGATTCCTATAAGTACATATATACCTAGATATATTTTTCTGAGAACATATTTAAGAGAAGGCTACTCATGTATTGTACAAAATCGTTAAAATAACACATTATTTAATTTAACTTTCAGTGTTACCTATTCTTGACAGTTGTTTTAAACTTTGAACTTGAGGCAGCCCTACGCATAGTTGGTTGTTTGTTCATCGGAGGCTTGTCGTTAAGTTCCGTTCAGATTACACCTCAGATCATAGAAAGAGAATAGATATGAAGTCGCGCGTAACTACAACGAGAACCAGTGTCCCCACATTTCCCCCACCACAGCTCCCACACACACATTCAACTGTGTAAAAACAAAGCGACTGAGAGTCTACGACAACATGTGCAACCGGCTTAAAAGTAATGTGATTGGCCAGAAGGCGTGCCTTATGGCCAATCAATGGTCGCGTGACGTGACGCACACTTTGAAAACGCTAGTGAGAGAACAAAGATAAAATGGAGTCGACAAGATATCGATACTTTAAATCGCTAGGGGCAAGGCTCGAAACTGGTTTCACAAAATGCTTATGTATGAAAACCTTTTTATTATTATACGTTATTATTAACTACTATCACGCATTTACTTTTTAATTATGGCGATCTGCGTACCACATATGTTTATCAAAAATAATGCCTATATTAGGCTTTCAACTAGCTCTTATAGTAATTATATAGTTGACAGTTACTAATTACTTCTACTATTATTATTTTTTTTGTAAAATCTTATAATCGCAAGTAACACATCATTTTTTTTATTTAAAATTACAAAATAGAAAATTATAATTTACTTCTATTTATCGATAATAGGAAACCGCATTAAAACACGAGCACGGCACTATGTTACGACCGGCACATGCGGCCGTACTGTGTATTTTCACACGACAGTGGATATCGGAAGAAATTAAATACATTGCGCAGTAGTCGAGCATGACATAAAGTGGTTGCTAACTAAATCGTCAATGTACAAGTGTGTTAGAATTTTTATCACCACTGATTTCGATATCGCAGTAACTGTTACGGCACTGAATTCGTTAGTAAAAATGTTTAGTTTTTTTTATTTATAAGCAAAATACCAATGGATTTGCAATACTTGCATGTAGTAAATGACTCCATTGTTCCTGTAGTTCTTCGTTTCACTTGTTTTATTGCACGTAACGACGCATTATCCAAAATATCGGAGAACATTTCCTTAGTACGACTGAATCGCGACTAACCTAGCTACGCGGCCGATGTTCGTTTCTGGGCATATCGCGGACACACGCGCCACGCCCCCGTTTCACATCTATTCCCTTCTATGATCTGAGGATTACATAGAGTCTGGGGGTCTGTTCTGCACCAAATAGTTACTCTTTAGTTGTTTGATAAATCGGTTTTTTATCAGCGGGAAAAGTGTTAATTATAATTATAATAAAAATATTTTAAGGCGAGTATTTATACTAAATGTCATGGCGGTATTGCTTTTATATGATTTTTTGCCCTATTTAGATTACTAAATAGTTTACTATAAAATAACACCATAAAATAATGATAGGCACTAATAAAAGAGATAAATTCGTTTATTTACAGCTTCCAGCACTATCCATGTAAAAAAAAAACGAAAAACCCTATCAGTTCTTTGGGACAGCACCACCTGACAACCCTAGCTTCAGGCGAAAATAGTAACAGACTCTCAAGTCTAGACGACATCTCACGAGAAATAAAACACGCACCGGAATTCTTTATACGATCTAACAAGCTGAAAACCGGGACAAAGCTAATTGTTAGAGCAAAACTCAATCGCTGTTCAAAGGAATTACAAGCGCTCAGAAGTTTAATAAGGGCCTGAACCAGCGGCGACATGGGGCGGAATGTGTAATGGAATAGTGTTCGCATCTGGAAGCAAATACGTTTGTCTTGTCGAGAAATTGCACTATGCGTTATCGCAAGAAGCAGAAATACTAACGAT
This sequence comes from Ostrinia furnacalis, assembly GCF_004193835.3. Taxonomy (NCBI): domain Eukaryota; kingdom Metazoa; phylum Arthropoda; class Insecta; order Lepidoptera; family Crambidae; genus Ostrinia; species Ostrinia furnacalis. Next base: position 380,680 of record NW_021131446.1, on the reverse strand, counting down.
GCGGTGTAGTGCTGTGCGTTTCGGACAAAAAACGGGACAAATCATTGATAAGCGAAAAAATGTTTCCAACTAGTGAAAACTGTAAAAAAAGACTCTGACCTTGAATGGAATCTTACAGTTTCTTTTTAAAATTTTCGTTGGCAGATTTTTTTGTTTACAAGTTTATTAACACTACATACTAGAACAAATACGCTCTCCATCTTCAGTAGAACTATCTACCTCGATCAAACTTGTAATGATACGAAAATCGGGACACTATTCGCCGTAGACAACCTTATTATGTTTGATTACGTTGATCATGTTTTCTGTTACAAGAAAACATGATCAACGAGTAAGAATGAAAATTGACTAAAACTAAAATTCTTATGAGGCACTTTAACTCAGGCTTGAATCTACTTCTGACTTCAAGCGCCATTTCAGAATATGAGCTAAGAATACCGAATGTCCCCCATACCTTTTTACTGTCCCACAAATACCCGTAAAACTAGCAGCCCTATGAGCTGTGTTACAAGCAATTGCACGATTGTGCTTAAATAATTGTGCTTCGCCGGTAATGTCCATTCGTTCGGCCACTTCTCACGTCGGCGTGAGCAGCGGGGAGCGTGAGTTGCTACCGACTACTCTAGCGACTACTCTACCGACTACTCTAATCACTATTTACTATTGCTAAGAGCATATTAAAACCTTTAAATAGCATCCCAATGGCTACTAATACCAGCAGCATTAAAGAAAGACTTTATGAACATTAGTCAGTAGTAACGTTATGATTATTGCAGTATTTAAGTTGCAACTAATGGATATTACTAATAATGATGAGATGGAAACGAATGGGTTAACTTACAAAGTTAATTAAAATTATACTTTTAACTGTCGTTGAATTTCTGCATGCTTTTAATGTTTGTTTTGAAAAGGCTATTTAAACTTTAATTACGACCTAGCTCGAACTCATATAGGTACTCGGAATATAGATATTTAATACCTTGTAATGTATTTTCAGTAATATACAAAGAGACTAAGAAAGATGACTGCGTTTCTATCACCACTTTTTCTCAGTACTAGAAAATATGCTTCCCGAAGTACCTAGTTGGACAGGTTTTTATACTAGGTGCCAAAAACAACGCCATAAAAATAATTAACAACAATTTATGAGTAAAACGAGTATAAATAACAGCCTGGGAAGAACTCAAACAGCTTTATACTTTATCTTGTATTTTGCAGTAAAAGTTGCAATTTTCTCCTTAATACCCAAATAACATACTCATTATTTAGCTCTCTTTCAATTTTTATTTTTGTCAAAGTGCTTTTGAACATGCCTTTCGCAAAATGCAGTTAACGACACCAACTAACCTCATTTCTGCTATTTTCGTTGGTTCGCGTGCGTTTGCGACACCCGAAATCTTTAACGGTTTCGTTGAATTTAAAAATCGAAGTCCAATTTGCAATGGACGCTACGGCCGTATTACTCGACCACTTAAANGGGTTAAATGGCATGGCTCGACCGAAATGATCCGATGAAAAAATAAAAATTATCCTGGAATAATTTAGTAAATTCTTCTGCGAATGAACCGCTTGTTATTTTGAGTAAGTCAGCCAGATAGCAAATACTTTGCTAAAGGCAAGAATGTCTTGAAACGATCTAGCCTCTACTCTTCTATACTGTGGATGAAATGCAAAATCCTAATTAACATATTATTTGAATACGAATTGTTCTTTAATGTTAATAACACCCTTTAAATTGCATCTTTATATTGCATGCAGTAGTTGCGATTTCGTCCTGTTGAATGTAGGAAAAGTAGAGTCTGTGAAAGTGGCTTAACAGCAGTGGGCGTCCTGTTTTTGGTTGAAAACTCTTGTCAGAGTGGTCGTGGTTGCGCTGACGAGGTACATGGTGGGGTGATGTCATCTCCGAGGGTAGCTCTCCTGGCGATGTGCTTCCATTTCTTAAACAATTAATTCCTCTTAAAAATAAGTCCAAGTGGTTCCTTTGAAGTAGCGTGGCTATACCGGCGGCGGTCCTGGACCGGTTCCGCGTACCGGTCTGTTTTTTCGCAACCCGCTCCTTCCTGCTGGCGCGTTCTCACACGGGTTTTCGATACTGCAGTATATAGATAGCTGGGTATATGTATACCCAAGCATGCTGCGTTTATGCTTACGAAAAGGCGACGAAATGGAGATACATTATATGCTTACTTAAACCTCTTTTCTCGCCCAAGACCTGCATTTCTCTCGTCTCTGTTAGCCAAAATATGTCTGATTCAAAGTATAAAAAGCAAATGCAAATGGAAAATATCGCCAGAGTTCTTTATCACTAGTTAACAGCAATTCAGATTCAAAGCGTTAACCAGTTACAGAATTTTCCAAATGCGATTTCCATCGCATAAGCTTAAACTTTTCTGAAGTGAACATAGCTCAAACCGATGCCTCATTGAAGGATGGAATATTCCTTTGGACAATCAGATTGAGGTTTAGGTCTACAATACCCTCACCATTTGCAACTACCGCACGATGATTTCCATCTTCATGCTTCTCTTGGTAACCAAAGCCCTACCTACTCCATCAAAAGCTCTGTAAGCTCTAGACCATATTGTATGTTTTTAATCCCATGTTTTATCCACGAGTCAAATAGCAGAGATTATAATAAATTTTCTACCCACAAGCAAAGCCGCAGACAAAAGCTAGTCACTTACAAAACCGACACCACATTCTGGCCGCAATTTATGTACTTATACTGGTACCTCGATAATTGTATTCGACTTGGCCAAAAAAGACAACATGGCCGAATCCGCGGAGCGTTGACTCCGATGGACCATTTAGCCGATTATGTGTACGCCAAACCACACAAGTTGCTCGTTATATTATCATTTATGCACTAGGAAATAAGGGTCAGGAGTGGTCAACTAATGCGGCTGGGTGTACGCGTACAGAGCACTTATGTACGGAAAACGAGTTGTGGCGCGTTTCCGTTGCACCTTTACAAGGGATGCTTTTAAAGGACATAACAGCGACTTGTTTATTTACTTTTTTGAACACGTATGAAATTATTGAAGAATTCTCCTATTCATTTTTAGGTTGCATGACGAAGATGGTTTCATTAGCTGAAAGGGAATCTTTTACTTTTCCTTTGACTTTTACGAAGTGATTAATTTGATACATAAACCAATTTTTGATACCAAACTTGTCTCCATTCACTATTGTATCTAGATTTTTAGTCATTATTTCAGTCTTTTATTGAGAGGATACTTTATCATTCCTACACCATTAAATTTTAATTTGATACTTAGCCCGGGTGGCCAGTTCCTCGTATCATATTGTATGAAATTCCGCCGGAATGACGCCGGCTATTACCCCGCGAATGGAGACGGGGCGCACGCGCAGTGTACGCACACTACCACGAATCCACGCACACATACGCACGTGATACGAGAAGGGTTGTCACAAGATATTATGGGTATATATTATTATTAAGAAAAAAATATTCAGGAAACGTTTCGGGCAATTTTGTTTCATTATAATTATGAATATTTATGTGCAGATTGTATATAGAGTTAATATGTGACAGCTCAGAGATTCATTTGTAACAATTCTCTTCATACAAAAGTTTATAGCGTTACTAATTTAGGAGAAATGCTTTTTATATACTTTTGAAAATGAATATTCATTCTTGAAAGCCATGTAAAATATTACTTGACGATACGAAGATGCCATATAACCTTCGTATTCGTCTACGTAACAGATAACTTTAACACGCGGCATTATCAGTTATCTACATGATAAGATCTGACAAACCGCCTCCAAGTAGAAGCCTCCAAGCCCGTGGCAGCCCTAGGTCAGTCACGAGCGGGCCCGAGATTATACGAAGATTGTCTTCCGTTGTCTAGGCCCCGTCTATGTACTACATAGTCCAGGGATGGCGAACCTTTAAGTTTGAACGTGCCACTAATTAAAAAAAAATTGAAGTAGTCATAGACACGTGCCATTAAATTAACACCTAATGCTATCAAGTGGCACCACTGGTGAGTGACACGACCTTACTCTACAGTGGCACTAACTGATGACGGCAAATACGATAGCTCATAATCAAAACACTATTGAATTACTGAATTTGTGATTGGTGGCGTGCCCAAAATATTATGTCGCGTGCCATTGGTTCGCCAACCCTGATAGTCTATGTGCCTATTGTTCGCGATGACTCGTACAGTTCAATGCGAAAGGCATTCCATTGGAGATCGAGGTACAGCTTGATGATTAAGAGATGCTGTGCTGAAGCTGGCTCGCCAGACCACTAACTATGTCCATTGTTTTTTTCAATCTCATTTATTATATTGTGTAGATACTGTAGTTTTGACTTGTTTAATGCAAAGATAATACTCACATAACTCAGCAACTTGCAGATTTTCGAAACCTACAAAAAAGAAAAATTTTCAAAATTATACAGTCACCATACCATATCTGTAAAATAATAAAGTATGATAGGAATCAACTATTTTCATCTTTATGCAGTTGATAAATAATTAGAATCATTAGAATTGGCTCTCATCTCGGTATGGCGATACCGCGATAGTTATAAATGTAAAGGTTTTTAAAATAAAATAAAGCACTAACTAGAAATACATCACACTCTTTTTGTTGCACTCGGGTAGAAAGAAAGTCATCCTTTAGTTATGGTTGTCTAGTATAGTTGTTAAAACTTTTGGTCTCAAGCGTTTGATAAGATTTTATATATGAACTTTTAAAAGGGTTCAATTTTCTCAATACTTGTACAGAACTCTACAAGGCGTACAAAAGGCTATTAGCGGATCCCTGAAGCCAAGAAAGGGGAGGCTGAGGCACACCGGCTAAGACAAGATGTCAGGGGAGGGTGGGCAGAGTGGGCACAGGCACTGAGGAGACGTCATTCAACTCACCGCGCGTGTAATTGGAATTAATTGTGTTAAGCGAGCGCGTACGCAGACGATGATGTGACCACACGTTAAGGTTGTAAAAGCTGGCAGGGTTTGATAATAATTAGAAATCAGAATCTTTACATTACAGTAGAAGGTTTAATATAAAATTGATTTGTTTTAAGATTTCCATGTTTTATTAACTTTCTTTCTCGGTGACGCAAATACAAACACTGCATTGGATACCAATATGACTAAGGTTGAGTTGCACCATCTTATTTTAACTTTGATAAATGTCAAAAATCTGTCAACTCCATACAAAAAGCACCGGTTATTGTTATAGTTACGGTAAAAATAAAGTGGTGCAACTCAGCTTAGCCTTAGTCACAAACTAAGTAAGCTACAAAATTTAACTGTGGAAACTTAATTGGTTTATGTGTTTTCTCACTGCACCTAAGTTAAATTATATTGTAACTGTATGTTTCCCAAAAATAAATAAATAAATAAATAAAATTTAAAAAAATAACGAAATTTCATATCTAGTTAATTTAAAAGATTCTACTCTTCAAGAATTTTATCTATGATCTTACAAAGCATGGTCACCTTCGACATTTTTAAGCGATTTTTACGCTGAGAGCTGGCGTCGTTCTATATTTTAAGGTAGTTTATTACTGAAATAAATGATGTCCATAATAAACAATAATATAGGTATCATAACTTTGCCCATTTTAATATCCTGCATTACTGCTGTATAATTATAGTCATCCTACAAGTTCGCATTTGTTCTCTTTGAAAAAACTAATTGCATTTGCTTAACGACGGGAATGCTAAACTAGTATGGCCCGTAACTTGCATTCAGACTTGTAGAATATGCCTTTTCTGATTATCTTCTATTTTAGAATATTGGATTGTGTATAAAATAAGTTTTTTAGATTTTCGTACACGCTTCAGAGCAAGCGTTATGAAATTAAAAAAAAAAAGCTTTTGAGACGAATTTTGTAGTACTTTAACTTTTAAGGTTTGGTGTAATCCTATAACTAATAGATACGACGTGTAAGGACGTGGTGCCTTGAAAAGGGCCTATATAAAAATTAAATTTGAATACTTGTTCTTAAATTTTGGGGTTCATATTATTTCGATTCATAACTAAGATTAACTAAAGATGTAGCTATGAATTAATGGTCTTAATTGGTCAGTCTAATGTTACCTAGATGTAATTTGATTCTGATTAATGAGGCCTGTCACTAGCTAAGTCCTAATGATGCATTAATCTATCAACTAGATACGCTAAAAGGCTCAGGAAACTGATATCCCTCAAACCGAGAGCCATCTCATTAATATTCAACGCAAAATCTAGGAAGAAGATTTTAGTTACAACGACCACGGACAGATTTAATAATTATTTTCACCTGATTAAAGGCAAATATGTTTTCCAGTTAATTTAACTAAATAAATAATTCTGTAAAATATTATTTACTCGACCTTTATTTTAATCACAAGCAGTTTATTTTAATGTAAATATTAATGCGAGTCAGCAATTGGTCATACTCGTAGTTCCGAGTCGGATAAAGTCGTACATGGAACATAATTTATCTGCGACTCTTATGGTTACATATCGTAAATCCATTCGATAGTATTTTATTTATTTTGAATTAAGTTTCTTGTGAGAGATAACTTTAAACTTACCACCTTTCAAAACACGTATAAAAGCCAACTCTCTTTAACTGCACTTAAAATAATATATTTTTCCAAATGACGCCGTTATCTTCTCTCGAGCAATTGCAGTAAATTAGATCTAGACCCAGAACAGCCTATCAGTGAAACCTGCCTGCAAATTTATTCAGATATAAAAGCGATTTTACTGCGGCGCGAGCGCAGGGCGGCTAGAAAGTTCTCTAGGATAGGCTTTCTCAAACTTTTGAAGGTAGAAGCTGTCCTTTGTGTCCGATTTATTTACTTAACCACTAGACGACATAAGTTTTAAAGACTAATCTATGAAGCCTTGATTGTACAGATCCAGCAATTTCACAGCGATGTAAGATCGCAGCGTGTCCGCAGCGAGCACTTGACTTTATCACATAGTGGTAAGCAAGTGGCATTATACGCGATACAACTATATCTCCAAGTTAACAATACAGCTTGTTATTCCAATTATTGCAACGATATCGCTGCGTCCTAGCTACGTTTACCCTGCTGTGTGTGCTTACTCTGCGGAAAAATCGCTAGTGTAAAAAGCCTCTAAAATTTTGCAAAATATTACCAAAAGTTGGGAACCGTAGTACTAAAGCACGTCTCGCGTAGAAACGCTTCGGCAGGTTATTATGGGGCAGATTTGTCATAGTTCTAGTTCTTGGTATTATGTCGAGATGAACGCTTAATTACGACGTATTACAAAGTTGAATGAAAACTAACGTAAATTGAGCAGTTTGCAGAAGTTTGAGATGCAAACTTTCTACTTGTTTCGAAGATTTATGTCACAATTAAGGATGTAAGGAGGTCGATTGTCGAGAAATTGGTAATAATGTCTGATTGTTTCTTGTAATAAGTGAATTTCGAGTTTTTTAATATGTAGTTAGATGCGGGCTATTCCCATCTAATCATCGACTCTATGAAATTATCAAATCTGACATCAACAGAAACATTATTAGCGATCTTGAAATTTTCCTCTACTTCGAGTTGATCTGGTTTGCTCAAGAATTTGTTCTTCTGGACTCTCGACTAGGAGTCCTTGTAGAAATCCGTTACATTAAATCAGATGATGATAAAATTATGTACTTAAATGGCCATGTAACAGTCACGTTAAATGCCTGTGGCAGAGGAAGTGCCGAAGGCTGGAACATCTTAGACAGGATGTATATGGACGATTTCTTGTAGTTCACAATTCTTAAGTGTTGTTTTCCTTCATTTTTTAACTAAATTCAAGTGGAACTGTGGAAGATATTACAGCTAAATAAATTAAAATAAATGAACCAACAGTCAGTCGCCTTCAAAGAAATTCAAGCCTATCATGGATTTCTTTTCTTAAGCTTTAAAATCGGGCATCAGTTCATCTTCAACTTGACAGTTTCCCATTAAAAAAGGTGCCCGGAAATTTTTAACAGATTTAAAACAAAGAACGCCCGTTAATGGTGTACACACATCACATCGATCATAGGCGGTCAGTCTCCGAGAGCGATTACCGTGACCCTTTCCGTGGGGGCAAAAAATATCGTTAAAATAAGACCATCATTTATCACCAGGATCTAACGCTCGTGAGGCTGCAGTGATACGCCGGGCGCAGTGCGGCGACGGATCGCAGCATCATTTTGTAAAGGGAAGGGCAATAGAGGAGCATAATATTTTTTGGCAATTTTGTTCGTATATTTTAAAAATTAATAGGAAGACTACCACAAAGATAGATAGCTGTTTAATCTAAGCACTAATGCATAGAGTATAGAGGAATAGTACGTAAAGGTTTTTTTATGCATAAGAAGGCAGGTATTTGACCACAATCGCACCTGGTGTTAAGTGGGATGCAGTCTAGGATTAAAAGTAAAAAAGCTCTAAGACGTGAAAGTTTGCATAAAATCGATTTGAATATAGAGTTCGCAAATATTTTGTCGCAAATGCGATACCTATACATTATGTAAGTATACTAAAGCATTAGATATTCCGTTTACACGAATAACATCATTATTTTGAATGATTGACCACAACCAACAGCCCATATCAACAGCCAGAAAACATGTGGTCAATACATCTCAGTACCAGTTGTATACTAAGTTGTCGCATACATTTACTGATTTATACCTAATTCAGGGATAGAGCGATTAATAACTAAATAAATTCTTATTGAATGCTAAATATACCTAAATACCTATAGATCCAAGTAGTTTACTCATCAAAGGCAGGTAAAATTGTATCTTTAGTCATAAGTTGGAAAGCTTCCCGCTCAGAAAAAAGCGCGACATGACACAAACGTCATGTCGAAAAGCTGGTTTTCAGCGGGAAGAATTTTCAGAGGGAAATAAGAAGCTACAAGACCAACTTCAAGAGGTATCGCTTGGAGTCCTTAGCGACATGATACTACACCTACGTGGCCTTATGTCTTCGCATAAAATAGGTTTGGCCTATTGCCAAGTGACGCTAAACGAACGTTTCCCTGCAAGTTGTTAGAAATGAAAGAAAAGAAAGAAAGATACATTTATTACAAAAAGAAATGCTGTTGTTTCTTGCTCGTCAATTGTCATTTGATCCTTAGCCACAAGGTGCTATACTTACGTGGCTTTTCAAAATAGTTTTGGCATAAAAATGATTCTAAATGAACGTAAGTTGTTAGCCCTTGATTGACTCATCTCCAGGTGTAGACTAGAAATGCTGTTGTTTCTTGCTCATTAATTGACAGTTGAATCAGTACGTCGAATTAATCGCGTTGAATTATTTATGGAGCTGGTCGGACGGGGCGCAACAGGTCCGCATTGTGTCGGATGCAGGGGATGCGGAGTGCGTAGGGCTGGCGCCGATTGGAAAATAAAAGTATTTTTTCTTCTCAACTCTACTTGTTTTACTTGAATTAATTTATTTATAACTTTGCATACAAAAATGCGGTACAAAAGGCAAACTTAATGCAGTATGTCATTTTCTACCACTTGACTATTGAGCCAAACAGGAAATTAATATCTATGTCACGGAAAATATCTACAAACAGTTACAGCTTGTAGTCTTTAAAACGATCTCACTTTTTCATACGGTTTTATGCAAACAAAATATTTTTTCTGTAGTGATAAAATCAGTTGGTTGGAAAAACTATTCTATTTACATGCCATTAACTTATTGCATTTGTCTAGCTTTTGTCTAGTTCTGGAGAACCAGGTGAAACTTGTATGACTAAATTGTAGTTTCAAAAACAGTTACATAAATCAATCTCGCAGTGATAGATATTTACGATTACAATCGCCTGTTTATCAATACCCTGATTAGTGGACGCCCATTGAAATTACAGGTCAGTAAATCTGTCACATTGCATGTTTACTAAATTGATTTCCTTATTTGGCCGTTTGGAAACAGACGTTAAGAATGTCTAGCTAGTAAATTTTCTGACCTAAAATGCATAACTAGTGTACTTGTTGTACTAGTATTATACTTTCTGGGCAACCTAGTTTGTACGAATATTTATGAAGCAAATATTTGCGGGAACATTCCGCAAGATGTTGATTAAAATACGCAATAAAATCGAGGCACGGTGTAAAAACAAAAATAATTATTTTATGGACGTTAAAAATCGAGAAAAAAAGTTTGTGTCGGCACCCCTACGCATCGGGTCCGGGCGAGGGCGGCGGGGTGAGCGGGGGGTGCGGCAGGAATGCAGGCTCTTGTTCGTTTTGGGAGCGTCGGCGCAGGTAGGCGCGCCGCAGCCTCCCCTCTGCGCCCGCGCACGCCGCGTTGCTAAGGCTATACCCGGCTCGCGAGCTTTTTAATGTTTTAAGAGTCGAGCTTAGAGGCTTTACTTTAAGACATGGTAGAGTTATTCAAATATTAGGTATTTCAATAAATATCCTCACTAGACAGATAAATATATTTCATTTGATTTTCTTTTCAAAGCTAAGACAATGTTTTAAATAATTATGTGCTTTTATTTTTTATTCCTCCTCTGAATAACTTTCGTGTTCTTGGGGTAAATCTTACATTCATTTTAAATCCCTTTGAATATCGTTTCCCCTTATTTCGGTACATCGCATAGAAAATTCAGAATGTGTAACGCAAAAGAAGAGACGGTTAAATAAACGTACATTTTCCTTATAAGAAATCAATCTCGTACGCCGTTAACACGGGAGTTGAGTATAGTCGACGAGGCCCTTCAGTGTTTTTTACTCGTTCTCTGGCGGAGGTCAGTCGAGTAGTAAAAGTAAAGTATTGAATCAAAATAAAAAGCGACCGCGTATGGGAGCCGAATCCAGGTCATAAACGGTGCGGCCACTTAAACTAAACCCAGGGAAATGAGGTTTGTTTAGGACCGTGGTCGATGATCACTCTCATCAAGAAGACTTCTTGGCTTTATCAAGGGATGCAATGAAGTGACGAATCAAAAGTATTGATACTTACTCGAGTTCGAAAATACAATAGCAACATTAATATGCTGAAAAGTGAAATAAGGTGGCTTAGCACTTTTGTTCAATGAAGATGAGATGAGAAATGTATTCAGTAAGTGTAAGTAGTTGTACTGTAACAAGCTAATCTTTTTTCATCTCTATGTACTTACAAGGCTCAGATGACACGAAATTATAATCTTTTTTGTTACTTATTTTAAAGATTGTGATAATTATGTACGAGTACATTTATTTTAAGTACAAAAAGATATTAGTATCATAATAAAAAAAAACCAAGCTCTTCAGTTTTCGGAAATATCCCGGTCTTAGCAGTAGCTACTCGCGTAAATAGACGAATAAATAATTTTCCCAAGACCGTAGTTTAGGTAGCGGCCGGCTTGGGCAGTCAATGAGGTAAATCCGATTAAACATTATTAAGGATCTCCTTCCGAGGACTGTGTATCTTGAGGATTACACTTATTTGTTTTAGCTTAGCGGCTGTTTGTTGCGCTGTAATGAGCAAAATATTATTTTGTTCGCTTGATATTAGGCTTTGAGAGATTTGGGCAGTTTTGTTGAAGGAGTTTTTGTTTGGGATTGTTACAATATTCGTGGTATGCTTATTCGAAATCAATAGCGAAGGGGTAAAACTTAAGACTCTTTCATATAAAGTAGGGGAATCAAAATCAATTTGTCAGTGATTTCTCTAAATATAGGTCTAACTTATCGATCATTTTCTTAACAACATTGGGAGTATACTTACAATACTTCATGATATTTTCAAAATATTTATTAACAGTCCCTTCTTTCGATTGTTTAAGATTACTCTTAACATAAAACATATTTCTTTATCAATTTTAATTAATTTAACATTTAATTTAGTAATTTATCAGCGTTACGTTCGTGTTATCATTGTATCCTCCTCGTATTCAGAATTTAGAACCAAAGGGGTTCTTACAATTTATATGCCCTTTATAAAAAAGTGATTAATTTTAATTTTATCTAGTTTTCAACCGCGTGGCTCTGTGCGTATTAATTTAATTTTAAATCTGTATTCAAAAGATAGAATGTTTAAAAAAGATTTTTTTTCAATGCCAAATGAATCACATGCGAATGCGAATAATGTATAAAAAAGTTCAGACAGACACATCCCCGTGATATTTATAAGATACAAAGTATTCTCAAACACAGCCTTTCGGCTATGTGCCCCTCGGAATGAAAGTATATCGCTTCTTGTCTGAGGGGATCGTTAAAGATGCTGGTTTCATTTGAAATTGTAATTTCTTCTGTAATCCGACTTAGCAGCGCTCCTTTGAAATGTTTTTTCGGAACAAAAAGCTCGGATTTCGATTAATTGAAACGTTTTTTGGGGCACTTCGTAAATAACTAAGTGGAAACAAATGAATATTCGCCCGTTTCCAGTCTAGATTAATAGAATTACGCAATAACTTTTATGAGAATTTTAAGATCCTTCGATGAAATTATGAATAAATTATTGAAATATAAAGCTCATTATAAATACACGTGTATTTTTAAATCATAACGTACAAATGATTTAGTTCGATTTTACCAAAATCTTCATTTACTTATGTCTCACTGAATACAATTAAAATACGAGTGATTGATTGTAGTAAAATAGAGTATACAGAATGATATTTTAGACTTGACTCCATTATTAAAAAGAAAATAAACCCGTGACTGGTTTAAAATTACATTTCCATACTAAACCTCAATTTAAACTATTGATTAACGCGAGTTTAACTTTTTGTATTCATGGGGGATTAATCTAAGGCGTTGCACAACCTACAATAAATTTTAATCGTAACAATAACCGGTGCTTTTTATATGGAACTTGACAGATTTTTGACGTTTGTCAAAGTAAAAGTAAGATGGCGCATTTCAGCCTTAATTAATTTAAGAACAATACTGCCCAGTGCCTTTATACGTTACCTTTACTTTACAAATATTAAACTAGATAGCGAAAATAGACAAGCTTGTGTTCCCATGAAAGAAGGCAGTACTCGCCGGCCAGTAATGAAGTCATGTACGTGTATGCTATACTCGTACCGGATATTTTTAAATGCAGAGTAAAAATAGAGCCAAATAAAAACTAATCGCCGGGGTATCTGTACTAGGTAATTGTAGGGCCGAGGGCTAAAAATAGCAGAACCAGTCTGGAAGCGTGAATATTGCCATTTGAAGACGCTCCTTCGCATGTTACCAAGAGGTAATGGCTCCCACCATATTATTATAGTTCTTGACCTTGAATTAATATTTTAATTATTTCTTTATAGCATGTATGGTATACTTGTACAGACTTCTTTTGCCTTAATTGAAGGTTTCGGCATAGGTATTGTTAAAATCAACGTAGTGGCAATAGCAAGTCTTAAAGAATATATTTGTGGGAATGTAAAGCAGGTAGGAATGTAGAAATATTAAATAATGATTTGTCATGGATTGATTTAAAAAGCGCTATGGTGCAGTATCTTATAATATGAAATGTCAAGAAAAAAATTTCCGGTGCGCTCTTCAGACGGGCACGCTGTCAGAATGGAGAAAACTCAGTCGGTTTCTAGAGATGAAATGAATAGCGCTTTGGTTAGTTGAAGCAAGTGGATAGATAGGTAATCAAAATAAAAATAAAATATATCTATATTTCCGAAGAATAATTAAATTAATACTTTCAAATCGTCAAAATGCTCTTATGAAGCTTTTACGTATCTTTTGCCCTATCAGCGCTTCGGGACAAACATTTGGCGAGTGCTGTGAAGAAGCGCCGCAACAAACTGTCACCACTGTTTCGATATGCAGGGTGGAAACGATAAGTGATCTCACTCGATTATTTCTAAACATACAAGATATCGAAAAATTGATTACTGATCCTGAAAGTGCTTCACGAGCTCTTTCAAACGGTACCAATTATAGGTTACAGAATAAACTGGATCTATCCGAAAATTCAATGTTTTTTGATATCTTGTATAGTTTACAATCGAAAGAGATCACTTATCGTTTCCACCCTGTTTAGATATTAAAGCTAAGATATGCATTACAGAAGATATTACATTAGATACAGACAGAACGAAAGACCAAAATAAGTGTCAGATTATTAGGTCCCTGAGTTAAAAGAGTAAAATATTTTTCCAATAGCAAAGGTCTAATAATATTGCTTATTGCATTAGCTGGTGACTGGCTCTGGCGTCGCGCTTCCTTACTAAGATTAATGACTCTCCCAGACGATATTACTATATTCATCTCGGCTATTTCATTTCATTTCAAGCAAATTACGGGGTTGGTGTGAGCTTCCTTACTTTCGCTACTTCGCCTGTCTATGTCACTGAAGTAAGAGTGATGATCAGTTAACTTGCCTAGTTAATCAACATAATATATCTTTGGATTCTAGCTATTATGTCTTTGATATCTTTAGGTAGAATCGTAGGTACACGTTTATGTAAATTAAGTTTGGACGTTTCGGTAAAGGTGAGTTTCTGTATAAATGAAGTCATTCATGAAAAAACAAAGCTTTGTAAAAGATATGGAGCTGTATGAACCCTAGTACCTTACCAAAATATATTAAACAAACTTTTAAGAGAATCCATGAATTACATATTTTGATGTTTTTTACAGTATCAGTTCAAACCAAGAATTGCCTAACTCCGTGAGTCCTTGAGACGAAGTAAAAAGGAACCCAACAGGTTTCTGCCACCGTGGTAGTAAACCGCCATGATTGTACTGCCCCAGACAGACGCACTATTACGGGTGCTTGCGGTGGGCAGGGTGGGCCGCCCTTTGTTTTACGGTGAGATCTGAAGAAATCGCCATTTGCTCTAATTTGCTAGCATATTTGAAGCCGAGACTTATAATTTTTCATGTAGGGACTTAAATTAAAAAAAAAAACGTGGATTGCAATAAATAATTGAGTTTTGAGTATAGATCTAGTTTCTTTGTAAATAAATACATTTTGGCACAACACATTATGTAGCGACAGACGCACATCTTCGTCGTATTTTTTGGTCTAAAATACAAACTGCGTAGTCTGGAAACTGCGTAGATTTTAAAAGTAGCTTGTGTTGTCCTTTAGTAACATTATGACATAAAATGTGGCATATACTGAAGTTTATACAATTCCAACCACTGTACGTCTACTACCACAATCATTATACTTATGCCCGTTTTCACCATCAATCCCTAATTTTAAAGCGACCTTTAAATAATATTAGGTAATACCTAACAGGAATTTCGTTTTCACCAACACATAAGGGACACCTTAGGCCTTATGGGATCACTTTAAAACAGGGGCCCGATTTTCGGCCGCCTAAGTGTTAGGTGACAGTTATATTGTCAATCACGCCTATACGGCAGAATGGAAACTGAATTAAATGATTTTTTGGAGCTTTTTATGCAATTGAGACAGTGTAAACACTTTTTCACTCAAGTTTATTTAGGCGGCCACCAATGATATTATAATAACTATAATATCATTGGCGGCCACATAATAATAATACAGGATTACATACGGTATTAGATATTGGTCACTCATAACTTATCTCATAACCAAGCTATATTTCTGGCTTCGTTTGTAGTCCCTAGAGCCCTAACAATACCTTATAATTAGATAAAGGCCAGTATACTGAAAGCATGATAGGGTTAGATTTTTATGAAAAAAATCTTCTATGGAACATGACAGGAAATTAGAACTTTTCATTTTTAATAAATATTTGGACTTTATTTTAATTTTTCTCTTGTGAGAATGAATCTTAAATGGATGTTTGTTATGTTTTAATAATTAGAAAGATGGCCGCTGGGGCAGAAAAGTTCTTGAGTGGCGACCACGAGCTGGAAGACGTAGCGTGGGCAGGCCTCCCACTAGGTGGACCGACGATCTGGTGAAGGTCGCGGGAAGTACCTGGATGCAAGCGGCGCAGGACCGGTCTTTGTGGAAATCCTTGGGGGAGGCCTTTGTCCAGCAGTGGACGTCTTTCGGCTGAAACGAACGAACGAACGAACGAATTAGAAAGAATGAAAGAAAGAAAGAAAAAAATATATTTGCCAATAAATTAAATCATCTCTATGTTCATGTTTCATACATTCATTGATATGAATTTTTCTATTTTTTACACATAAAAGCAAATTCAGAACAATTTTTTGTTGTTATTCTTGTTTCTAGGTTATAAAGCAATAAAAATAAGCTATGCATAACCCGTGCGCAAAAATACTGTAGACAGTTGTTATAGGTTACAGAATAAACTGGATCTATCCGAAAATTCAATGTTTTTTGATATCTTGTATAGTTAAGAAATAAACGAGTGAGATCACTTATGGTTTCCACCCTGTATAGATATTAAAGCTAAGATATGCATTACAAAAGATATTACATTAGCTACAGACAGAAGAGAAAGACCAAAAGTACGTGTCAGATTATAAGGTCCCTTAAATAAAATATTTTTCCAATAGCAAAGGTCTAATATAATATTGCTTATTGCATTAGCTGGTGACTGGCTCTGGCGTCGCTTCCTTACTAAGATTAATGACTCTCCCAGACGGTATTACTATATTCATCTCGGCTATTTCATTTCATTTCAAGCAAATTACGGGGTTGGTGTGAGCTTCCTTACTTTCACTACTTCGCCTGTCTATGTCACTGAAGTAAGAGTGATGACCAGTTAACTTGCCTAGTTAATCAACATAATATGTCTTTGGATTCTAGCTATTATGTCTTTGATATTTTTGGATATAATCGTTAGTACGTTAAATGTTAAATGTGAATGAAGTTTGGACGTTTCGGTGAAGTTACAATCTGTTTAGCAATCTAGAAATGTCTCAAATAAGTATTTTTCTTTTAGTGAGTTTCTGTATAAATTTTTCTTTTTATTTATTTTTTCTTTATTAAGAAAACAAAGAGCATGAATTGATACATGTGAACTTAAAAAATGAAGACATTCATGAAAGAACAAAGCTTTGTAAAGTTTTTAACCAAGTTTTATTTAAAGATATAGATTTGTATGAACCATAGATACCTTACCAAAATGTATTAAGCAAACTTTTAAAAGAGAGTCCATGAATTAGTATGATGTTTTCCAATACCTTCAAGTTCAAACCAAGAATTGCCTAACTCCGTGAGTCCTTGAGACGAAGTAAAAAGGAACCCAACAGGTTTCTGCCACCGTGGTAGTAAACCGCCATGATTGTACTGCCCCAGACAGACGCACTATTACGGGTGCTTGCGGTGGGCAGGGTGGGCCGCCCTTTGTTTTACGGTGAGATCTGAAGAAATCGCCATTTGCTCTAATTTGCTAGTATATTTGAAGCCGAGACTTATAATTTTTCATGTAGGGACTTAAATTTAAAAAAAAAACGTGGATTGCAATAAATAATTAAGTTTTGAGTATAGATCTAAGAGCGCTATGTTTCTTTGTAAATAAATACATTTTGGCACAACACATTATGCAGCGACAGACGCACATCTTCGTCGTATTTTTTGGTCTAAAATGCTAACTGCGTCGTCTGGAAACTGCGTAGTTTTAAAAAGTAGCTTATTTAATTTAATTTAATTTTCTTTATTAGGAAAACATACAGCTTATATTATGATACATGTAGAATAAAAATAATAAGTCTTACACAAGCCTATGAGTTTTCACTGAAACCTAATTTAAAATTGAAAAGACAGATTCACAATATTTAATTATCTAACTTAAACATTTATAAGCCATGCGCAAATCTTATTTGTAAGGTGTATTATCTTATTTATACACATTTTATGCCTTTATTAGACCACGGAACCGCATAGGCCTCTCGTTATGTTATCCTTTAGTAACATTTTGACATAAAATGTGGCATATACTAAAGTTTATACACTTCTAACCACTGAACGTCTACCTACTACCACAATCATTATACTTAGTCACTTTCTCTAGGTTCAGCATTAGGTAGGCAGTAGGTAGGTAATGACGCATGAAATAGAGGGATAAGTGGGTTTGGATGTCCTCGGGCTAACTCTAGGCCCCTCGATTCAGAGGTCTGGTCAAATTATACGTAAGAATCTACTCGTATAATATTATGAGCTTTATATGAATTTTTTTTATAGTTTACTCGTAGTTTTGCATTATCCTCCGAGACTCTTTATGTTAAAATAGGGTCCTATTTTGTTTAAATTCCACTCTTGATGAATATAATATTGTAGATTTTTATCAAAGTGACGTTTTAATTTATAAAAATATCCGTTGATTATGACGTTATGTTTTTGCGCGATGTTTTTGCCTGCCGTGCGTTTGCGCAGACAATAGAAAATCAATTGTTTGAGCCGTTCTCGTGACTCAGATGATCGGCAACATTATAATACCTGCCTACCTAAACTGACGAAGATTGTATATTCCACAAAATAATGTACCTACTTAAAATAATATGCTTGATGAAGTCGAAAAGTGTTATACATTTTTTTTTCTGTGTGGATTAGCTTGACAATATGTTTTTATAATTGGTTTACTAGGAGAGCCGCACTACATGCCTTTACTCATGATAAAAGTTTGCGACAAAGTAGAAATGTATTTAAAATATATGGCGCACCGTATTTTTACCCGCACTCCTGGTTTGTCATGTACCTCAATACGAAGTAGGTAGATTTAAATTAAAAATAGTAAGGCTTTGATGCTATTTGATTCTCAGCGGGTCTTTGCATTTCAATGGCATTTAAGATAAAAGTCAGTGGATCGCAATAGATCACCGAGATACGGGTATCTCGAACACGGACAAAAATCACTCGAAAGGTCACAAAACTCCCATGGGCGAGACGAATGGCCACATTTATTTATCGGTTTATCTGAGGATTTAATAATAAATTCAAGTAAGCATCGATAAAAAATATGGTGTAGGTACTTTTATTGCATTCTTACGGTACTTGTTGACAGACCTATGTTGAAACTGCATCTCGCAGAAATGTGCATGACACACAGAGAAAGTCTGTTCATTATTTTTTAATTTAAAAGTATTTCACGTGAATACCTACTTTGCATAACATCGTTGTCTCGTTGATCACATACAATCGATTCGATAAGAGAAAGACAAAGTTAAATCCTCTAAATTTATAGCATGGAATCGCAGCTCTGTTTTTGCTTAATCTACGAGCAACATGATTTCTTTGCTATTATTTTTCAATCTCACGCAATTACTGCTATCAGACTGAACAGCATCTATGTCCCTGCGCAGAATCGCGCCTTATATCAGATCGGCCGCCAGATACCGACACAATATACACACAAACACATCGAACTGAATAGTGGTATCGTCGACTCGCGAAAAGGTAACCTTGGTTTAAAAATATGTGAGTACGATCAACTTCGACGATACAAGCCTCCCATTCAACTGTCGCCTTTATTGCTTGTAGGATAAAGAGCAAAGGTGTGGTAGAGTGAGGCTGCGACCACAGGCGGGGTCTGCTTTTTATTCGTGTTTTTTATCTTATTTTTTTTTCACTGGCTCGCCCTCACAGAAACGGCCGTTGAGATGCTGGGGCCACAGTGCCTTGAGATGAAGTAGAATGACTAAATAATATATTTAATGCATAGTACTGGACTCAAAAGTTGCTTCACAAACGATGCTTGCTTATGTGAAGCAGCAAATTGAACGCACAGCGTTGAATAGAGCTCTGTGATTGGTTCATGTGTCACCCTTTGCATCTGCGCGCACTGTGAGACCTCATAGTAATGTTTGTGAATACGGGCGTTATTATATTTTGTAGGTACTCGTAAGTCCGCTAATATATGAAGCAACACTATGCACTCGTAGTTCTTTGTTAATGCACTGAAAATGTTGTTGATTGATTGTCTCTAGGTATCTACATAATATTTTTTTAGGTAGGTATTGTCAAAATTAACATTCGCTTTTGTTTTCTTTTGACTCTCCTATTGAACGTCAAAATACCTTGAATTTATAAGCAAAAATAGTCACAGAAATTAAGTTTTAATGTTTGAATAAAAGAAACCGCATATTCAGAGAAAAGCTACTATTTACTACCTTATTACACTATGGCGGAGGCTATTATTGATAGATTGTAGTTACAAAATAAAGAGTTCTTTACGTTATGTGCACGAACGAAACTCTAAAAAGAAATAGTAATAGTTCTGTTTAGATTTATGTTCCTTTGTTCGGTTCGTAATTAATATAATATGCTAGTTTTCCCCGGCGTATGGAATCAATCAAGTCATTGCTGTCGCTCCTGGTCCAGTGAATGGTATACCATTCTTATGTCTATAGACTTATTGAATTTCATAGAAATGTTAAGAAATATTTATTTTAATGGGCCTTTTTATTAGCAGTGCATTTAAAATGTTGACAGAAACTTTGTACAATTTCTATTATAGAGACTAAATATACAGCTTTTAGCTATTAAGTTACATGTTGAAAGCTAAATTCCAATATTAAATTTATTAAATCTAAAAAGTTGAGCATTTAATTCAAAGTTTAACGACTCCGTTTCTTTAATAACATAGTGGTAACAGTTAATAATTCAGTATTTTATTAATTGCCTAGTGTTTTGTTCATGTTGCCAGCTAAGTGTAGTTAGTTAGGGAGGCAATTACATGGTGTGATGGTGGGAAAATGTTTTTTAATAAAATATTTCTTATTAAATCTTCATTATCATCTTACTGATTAGGTTGTTCATGCTCTAGTGGTTAATATTATCATCGATAAATATTATTTCTGAAGTTTTCAATGTACCTACTAAATCCTACTGATATAAACGCGAAAGTTTGTATGGATGTCTGGATGTTTGTTACTCTTTCCCGCATAAACTACTAAACGGATTTTGATGAAACTTTACAGTATTAATGTTTATACCCAAGAATAACATATAAGCTATAATTTATGACGATCTGTGACAAACTAAATTTAAAAAATAAAGGGCAAAAGCTAGTACTCTAATAATATTGTCCTTAGTGATTCTGTACTTCATGGCTAGAATATAAATTGTCAATATTTCTACTTATCACTTATCAGATTGTGTGATCTACTAACACATTTTCTTAGTACGAGTATTAATTAAAAGGCAATTTTACATTGAGTAGCGAACTCTAAGACATCAGTAATAATGTAGTTGGTTTTTATACAGTTCTTTCGCGATCCGTTAGATTTCGGTGATTCAGAAAAAATCCCCAAATATAGCCGTCCTAATAGAAATTATAGAGTTGGGGTAAAGATCTCCACTATCAATATCCTACATCCCCACTCCGGCATTTGGTTAGTAACGACGGTCGTCGCAAGCCTTTTTAGCATCATCATTCATTACTCCGCTTCTTACAGCGTGGATAGAAAAACTCGACGGCCCGACCTTGTTGGCGTAGTGGGACGCGTATGTTAGGGTCCAAGAGTCGCATTAAGGGCGGCTTGGGGCCTTGAACATGACATCTTTCATGCTTAGCATGCGAGAATCAGATGTTTTAAAAATATAACTATGTAAATACCCAAAAGTTTCTTAAATAGAGACAAGTGAGAATCTCACAAAGTAGCGTTAAAGCTCCCCGACTTTGAACCACACTGCATCGGATAACGGCGGATATTTCTTGTACCATTTTGTCCATAGTGAGATTGTGAGAATATTAGAAAATTACTATATCTTTTGCTTTAATAAGCCTTGTGCCTTATATTCTCTTGATTTTGCTTGTATGTTGGTCCTTGGCGTTAACTTTATGCTTAATGTTGATTACAGGTACGAGTATATATATCTATTCATACGGTATTTTCGGAAATGAAACCAATACAAGAATACATACATTTTATACGTATAATCTTTATCTCAGAATATTTCCCATGGGGCCGTTCTCGTTCATGGGGCCCTTTACCCCTAGTGCATCCCTGTCAACCGCCATACAAAGTATCTAGTGTAATTACGACGTCAGATGTGTAACTCAATGAAATTAATTAGTTTTGTCGATTGGCGAGGAATGGCGGCTAGTTCGGTTCATGAATATGCTCTATGGTGCCAGGTGGGCAGCTCGGGAGTTTTTGTTAGCTGAACGTGTTCATGGGTTATGGGATACAACTAGAACTGAATGTTGTTGGTACAATTGTAATCATAATAGTAGCTTTGTAGGAATTTTCTTTTGTTATGTATGAAGTGGCTAAAGTGTTCACAGTGGAGATATAGAGCGATTTTTTTTATACAGTGTGAGTCACGATAAAGTGCACATATGAATTAAAGTGAAATTAGACCTATTTTCATCGACAAAAAAAGATCAAAATTTTTTTTAGATTTAAAAAAAAAACTATAGATTTTTTGGTTGTTTGATAAATTTCTCCAAATAATGCCACCATAACAGGTAATTTTTATTACTTTGTGTTATTCTTAGTAGTATATTATACTACGAATTTTTTAAATATGTGTATTACAACTTTATTAAATTAAAAAAAAATCTCAAAAAAATTTTGACCTCTTTTTTGTCGATAAAAATAGGTCTAGTTTCGTCTATTTTCATATGTGCACTTTAACGTGACTCACACTGTATACTTCCCATGGTGGCCAGATGGGTTGGGAAGACCTGATATTTGTATATTTAACGTCATCTCGAGAAGATTGGGCAGACGATAACCTAACTCTTCTGCAAGTACATTACGTACGTTAACTAACGGACACAAAGTACTCCACATTCAGNGCTCGTACAGTATCCTTGTGGGCAAGTAAAATTATAACCAATTTATCTTTTTCCTTGAGGGAAAAATTTGCTTCATTTCTTTTTTCCATTGTCGTTTTTATCGTTAAATCGCAACTACACACAGAACTCAACAAAATATCTATCAAAATCAATATGTACATTTTTATTTTCATTTATTGTGGTGCAGCAGTCATCTTGACATTTACTTTTTTTAAGGCAAAGGAATTACATTATGCACCCAAACCACAGATTACATAATAGCCCAAATATCTTTTTTGTCTTTAATAATAACTCAAAAATACAAAAAGACATCAGTTTTGGTCAACTATTTCTTAGTTTTACTTTTATTTCATTTGTTTCTGTGAAATACGTAAGATATTCCCAATAAAATATTTTATCGGAAAGTACCGGTTTTTCAAACGTCACTAGGCGCACGAAGAAACGCCACCTGACAAAAGAGTCCCTACTTAGGTTTACTATAGCATGGTGAAAACGAACTTAGGTTAGTGGGCAGTTTAGGCGATCGTTTAACCAAAGTGATATTTAGTTAGCAAACGCTTAAGGGATCGATGGTGAAAACGGGCATTAGTCACTTTTTCTAGGTTCAGCATTAGGTAATGACGCATGAAATAGAGGGATAAGTGGGTTTGGATGTCCTCGGGCTAACTCTAGGCCCCTCGATTCAGAGGTCTGGTCAAATTATACGTAAGAATCTACTCGTATAATATCATGAGCTTTATATGAGTTTTTTTATAGTTTACTCGTAGTTTTGCATTATCCTCCGAGACTCTTTATGTTAAAATAGGGTCCTATTTTGTTTAAATTCCACTCTTGATGAATATATTGTAGATTTTTATCAAAGTGACGTTTCAATTTATAAAAATATCCATTGATTATGACGTTATGTTTTTGCTCCATGTTTTTGCCTGGCGTGCGTTTGCGCAGACAATAGAAAATCAATTGTTCGAGCCGTTCTCGCGGCTCAGATGATCGGCAACATTATAATATCTGCCTAAACTGAGGAAGATTGTATATTCGCAATTCTAAGGGCACGATTCCACAAAATAATGGTGCACGATGAAGTTTGATTGTGATTGATAATAAAGTGTTTCTTCGTGGAGTAGCTCTAACATATTATTGCTATTGGTTACTAAGATTATTTTTATGTAATATATTTGATAAAACTCTGCGACAACGTGTAGTCAAAATATATGGCGCATCAAACATTTAACCAGCACTCCTACTCGTAGTTTATGATGTACTTCACTAGGTAGTTGATGGATTTTAACTCCAAAATAGTAAAGCTTTGATGCTATTTGATTCTCAGCGGGTCTTTGCATTTCAATGGCATTTAAGATAAAAGTCAGTGGATCGCAATAGATCACCGAGATACGGGTATCTCGAACACGGACAAAAATCACTCGAAAGGTCACAAAACTCCCATGGGCGAGACGAATGACCACATTTATTTATCGGTTTATCTGGGGATTTAATAATAAATTTGAGCAAGCATCGATAAAAAAATATCGTGTACTTTTATTGCATTCGTACGGTACTTATTGACAGACCTATGTTGAAACTGCATTCTCTTGCAGAAATGTGCATGACACACAATGACACAGAGAAAGTGTGTTCATTATTTTTTAATTCAAAAGTATTTCACGTGAATACCTACTTTGCATAACATCGTTGTCTCGTTGATCACATTAAATCGATTCGTTAAGAAAAAGACAAAGTTATCCTCTAAATATTATAGCATGGAATCGCAGCTCTGTTTTTGCTTAATCTACGAGCAGCGTGATTTCTTTGCTATTATTTTTCAATTTCACGCAATTACTGCTATCAGACTGAACAGCATCTATGCCCCTGCGCAGAATCGCGCCTTATATCAGATCGGCCGCCAGATACCGACAGAATATACACACAAACACATCGAACTGAATAGTGGTATCGTCGACTCGCGAAAAGGTAACCTTGGTTTAAAAATATGTGAGTACGATCAACTTCGACGATACAAGCCTCCCATTCAACTGTCGCCTTTATTGCTTATAGGATAAAGAGCAAAGGTGTGGTAGAGTGAGGCTGCGACCACAGGCGGGGTCTGCTTTTTATTCGTGTTTTTTATCTTATTTTTTTTTCACTGACTCGCCCTCACAGAAACGGCCGTTGAGATGCTGGAGCCACAGTGCCTTGAGATGAAGTAGAATGACTAAAAAGATGTAATAATTTAATGCATGTTGGACTATGTCGTTTATTTAGTTCCGTAACTAGACGATATTATATTACATTTTGTAAGTTCACTAACGTTGCTTACGCTACAAATATGTAATAATAATAATATGTACTCGTAGTTCTATAAAAATGCACTGAAAATATTGTTAATTGGTTGTCTCTACATCACATTTTTTTAGGTATTGTCAAATATTCGCTTATTGATTCGCTTTTGTTTTCCTTGACTCTTCTATTGAGCGTCAAAAAACTTTCAATTTATAAGCAAATATTAGTCACAGAAAATTAAGTTTTAATGTTTGAATAAAAGAAACCGCATATTCAGAGAAAAGTTACTGTTTACTACCTTATTACACTATGGCGGAGGCTATTATTGATAGATTGTAGTTACAAAATAAAGAGTTCTTTACGTTATGTGCACGAACGAAACTCTAAAAAGAAATAGTAATAGTTCTGTTTAGATTTATGTTCCTTTGTTCGACTCGTAATTAATATAATATGCTAGTTTTCTTCGGCGTATGGAATCAATCAATACATTGCTGTCGCTCCTGGTCCAGTGAATGGTATACCATTCTTATGTCTATAGACTTATTGAATTTCATAGAAATGTTAAGAAATATTTATTTAAATGGCCATTTTTATTAGCAGTGCATTCAAAATGTTGGCAGAAACTTTGTACAATTTCTATTATAGAGACTAAATATAAAGCTTTTAGCTATTAAGTTACATGTTGAAAGCTAAATTCCAATATTACAATTATCTCTATCTAAAAAGTTGAGCATTTAGTTCAAAGTTTAACGACTCCGTTTCTTTAATAACATAGTGGTAACAGTTAATAATTCAGTATTTTATTAATTGCTTAGTGTTTTGTTCATGTTGCCAGCTATGATGAAGATTTATCTTCATCATCATCTTACTGATTAGGTTGTTGATGCTCTAGTGGTTAATATTATCGATAAATATTATTTCTGAAGTTTTCAATGTACCTACTAAATCCTACTAATATTATAAACGCGAAAGTTTGTATGGATGTTTGTTACTCTTTCCCGCAAAAACTACTAAACGGATTTTGATGAAACTTTACAGTATTAATGTTTATACCCAAGAATAACATATCAGCTATATTTATGACGATCGGTGACAAACTAAATTTAAAAAATAAAGGGCAAAAGCTAGTACCTACTCTAATAATATTTTCCTTAGTGATTCTGTACTTCATGGCTAGAATATAAATTGTCAATATTTCTCCTTATCACTTATCAGATTGTGTGATCTACTAACACATTTTATTAGTACGAATATTGATTAAAAGGCAATTTTACATTTAGTAGCGAACTCTACGACATCAGTAATAATGTATAGTTGGTCTTTATACAGCTCTTTCGCGCTCCGTTAGATTTCAGTAATTCAGAAAAATTCCCCAAATATAGCCGTCCTAATAGAAATTATACAGAGTTGGGGTAAAGATCTCCACTATCAATATCCTACATCCCCACTCCGGCATTTGGTTAGTAACGACGGTCGTCGCAAGCCTTTTTAGCGTCATCATTCATCACTCCGCTTCTTACAGCGTGGATAGAAAAACTCGACGGCCCGACCTTGTTGGCGTAGTGGGACCCGTATGTTAGGGTCCAAGAGTCGCATTAAGGGCGGCTTGGGGCCTTGAACATGACATCTTTCATGCTTAGCATGCGAAAATCAGATGTTTTAAAATATAACTATGTAAATACCCAACAGTTTCTTAAATAGAGACAAGTGAGAATCTCACAAAGTAGCGTTAAAGCTCCCCGACTTTGAACCACACTGCATCGGATAATGGCGGATATTACCCGTATGTTAGGGTCCAAGAGTCGCATTAAGGGCGGCTTGGGGCCTTGAACATGACATCTTTCATGCTTAGCATGCGAAAATCAGATGTTTTAAAATATAACTATGTAAATACCCAAAAGTTTCTTAAATAGAGACAAGTGAGAATCTCACAAAGTAGCGTTAAAGCTCCCCGACTTTGAACCACACTGCATCGGATAACGGCGGATATTTCTTGTACCATTTTGTCCATAGTGAGATTGTGAGAATATTAGAAAATTACTATATCTTTTGCTTTAATAAGCCTTGTGCCTTATATTCTCTTGATTTTGCTTGTATGTTGGTCCTTGGCGTTAACTTTATGCTTAATGTTGATTACAGGTACGAGTATATATATCTATTCATACGGTATTTTCGGAAATGAAACCAATACAAGAATACATACATTTTATACGTATAATCTTTATCTCAGTATATTTCCCATGGGGCCGTTCTCGTTCATGGGGCCCATTACCCCTAGTGCTTCCCTGTCCACCGCCATACAAAGTATCTAGTGTAATTACGACGTCAGATGTGTAACTCAATGAAATTAATTAGTTTTGTCGATTGGCGAGGAATGGCGGCTAGTTCGGTTCATGAATATGCGGCTCTATGGTACCAGGTGGGCAGTTCGAGAGTTTTTGTTAGATGAACGTGTACATGGGTTATGGGATACAACTAGAACTGAATGTTGTTGGTACAATTGTAATCATAATAGTAGCTTTGTAGGAATTTTCTTTTGTTATGTATGAAGTGGCTAAAGTGTTCACAGTGGAGATATAGAGCGATTTTTTTTATACAGTGTGAGTCACGATAAAGTGCACATATGAATTAAAGTGAAATTAGACCTATTTTCATCGACAAAAAAAGATCAAAATTTTTTTTAGATTTAAAAAAAAAACTATAGATTTTTTGGTTGTTTGATAAATTTCTCCAAATAATGCCACCATAACAGGTAATTTTTATTACTTTGTGTTATTCTTAGTAGTATATTATACTACGAATTTTTTAAATATGTGTATTACAACTTTATTAAATTAAAAAAAAATCTCAAAAAAATTTTGACCTCTTTTTTGTCGATAAAAATAGGTCTAGTTTCGTCTATTTTCATATGTGCACTTTAACGTGACTCACACTGTATACTTCCCATGGTGGCCAGATGGGTTGGGAAGACCTGATATTTGTATATTTAACGTCATCTCGAGAAGATTGGGCAGACGATAACCTAACTCTTCTGCAAGTACATTACGTACGTTAACTAACGGACACAAAGTACTCCACATTCAGCGTAAGTTTCCTGCATTGTAAACCTAGGCTTTTATTATAACTATTCCCACTTCTCTTTCCCACCGCCGCAACTCTTGTGTAGCTAGGATCTACAGCTTGACCGTCAATCAAAACCCAACCAAGTGAAGGCCAAGTTTGTCCCACCCGGGGGAAACTTAAACAATGAGTGAGTGTGGATTAGCAAGCTGAAGTGGCAATAGGCAGGGCACATATATGCAGAACTGACGGCCGATGGGGCAGCAAGGTTCTGGAATGGAGGCCGCGTACCGGAAAACGCAGCGTGGGACGTCCACCCATAAGGTGGATACGATCATAAAGGTAGCAGGGAAGCGCTGGACGCAGGCCGCTACCAATCGATCAACATGGAAAACATTGGGGGAGGCCTGGTACAATAAATTGTAATCATAATATTGGTAGCTTTGTAGGAATTTTATTTTGTTATTTTATTTTGTTATTAAGTTGCTGAAAAGATCGCAGTGGAGAAAAAATAAAGAGGGATATTTTATGGTTCTGATTGGAGAAACATACAAGCTCACGTAAACAAAACATATTTTTTTATCCTAATCTGTCAACATTAATTAATTTAATTAATCAAAATAACTTAGTTTCCTATTGTCGTCGAAATCTGATAATAATAATAACTAAGCTATACTACATTTTTTATTACTAGTGTACGTAGAGTACTTGTTCACAAAGAACCCTGAGGGAGTCAGGACGGCTTAGAGATTAACCGGCGTACAATGCAGAAAGCAGTAGCAAGTCCATAAGTACATCATAGTCTTTACTGCCAATGGTATGTCATCACTTCAGGAGCACGACCCTCTCTAACTTATCAGGTGGTGGTAAATATACTTCCCATGTTGGACAGATGGGATGGAGCCTGATGTTTGTATATTTTATGTCATCCGCATGAAGATTGAGCTGACGATAACCTAACTCTTCTGCAAGTACACTAACGTTAACTAACGGGCACAAACTACTCAGCGTAAGTTTTTTGCATTGTAAACCTAGGCTTTTATTGCTATGGGACTATTCCCACCTCGTTTTCATTGCTGCAACTCTTGTGTAGCTAGGATCTACAGCTTGACCGCCAATCAAAACCCAACCAAGAGAAGGCCAAAGTTAAACAATGAGTGAGCGTGGATAGCAAGCTGAAGTGGCAATGGGCAGGGCACATAGTACGCAGAACTGACGGCCGATGGGGCAGCAAGGTTCTGGAATGGAGGCCGCGTACCGGAAAACGCAGCGTGGGACGTCCACCCATAAGGTGGATACGATCATAAATGTCTTTCTTTCTTTCTTGTATGCATAACAAGGCAGGTATTTGACCACAATCGCACCTGATGTTAAGTGGGATGCAGTCTAGGATGATACATATCTGCCCTATAAGTGCCTATTCACTCTCGCCTTAAAAAGGCCCGGATTATAGTCTTCGGGAAAGACAGCAGCAGGCAGCGAATTCCAGTCCCTAGTTGTTCTCATTATAAAAGAGTCATCGAAACGCTAGTGCGAGCTGGTGGAATGAGCAATAGTGGAAGTCCTATGGCTGAAATGATGATGATGATTAGTGTGTTCTTGATGCACGAACTATAGTAAGGCTTCTGTCTCTTCTCCTATTATGGTACCTCAGCAGAGATTAACCGGCGTCGGCGCAGCGCCGGACATATTCAATAAGAGTCCCGTTACGCCGACCCGGAACTCGCGCTAATAGCTATCAGCCGGCCAACAAAGCCTACGGTTGACGATATGGTAAATGCAGCGTGTACGGCTTAAGGCGATGAGTAAGTGTGCATTTTTGTAGAGCTAACGGTGTTGGTTCAACTTGAAATGAGGTCTTCATTAAAAAGTGTCCGAATTGAAAAACCTAAAAAGTAAATGAATAATTTAATCCTGAAACATGAAATCTAAGCAAAAGGATGGAAATGTTGAGTTTAAAAAATTAAAATGCTGAATATCGAAAACATTACACAAATTCATTAATCATTCTCCAGCTGAGTAGAAAAGTTTTATGACGTAGTTAAACACATAACGCAGTTTCCAAACAGGCTAAGCCCAGACACGTCCAACCAGTTAAACGAAGGTTATTTAGGGCTCAGGATAAAAATAATATACCCTACTGAGTAAATCCTGACAGATATTCTTCAATGTCAGTGAATTGCGCACTATATTTTAACTAATGATGTTGCTGCCATGAATCAAGGAGAGAGTTGAGACAAAGGGATGGTTTATGTATAACTTTATGGTTTAAGTATAATTTTCACCGATGAAACCAAGCAAACATTGTGTTAAATTGCAAATTTAATTAAGTGCAATTAAAATTTAGTATGCTGAGTGTAATCCTTTTAGAACTTTTGGTTCAATTTTAAGAAAAAAAGCATTTAACGGCTCCATAAGACTGACTCTGACTCCATTTTTTTTTATCAATAAGTTAATAAAGTGACGGGATCATAACGAAATATAATTTATGTCATGTTTATTTTCCGAAAGACGTTCAATAAAAGTTGTAGTTAATTGTACATTACACAAATAAATTAACTTTATTATGCCATCAATGTGTCACATCGCAAATTCCGGCTTAAAAGGGATTTGGTCAAAGCGGAGCAGCAGCCAGCAGTAAAATGCAGGTGGGTTGTTCAATAAACTTTATGAAGACAAAATTTTGTATTCTTGGTCGCTTAAAGCACATCCTCATTCCTGAGATAATTCCAGGTAAATTATGTAAATTATTCTGATGTCGAGCCTAATTCAAAAGCAGCATGCCCGAGTTTATTTTAATTAAGTCTTAGGCCACAATAAAGATAAGTATAGTGCTTTTAGTCCCTATCTACATTCGCTCAGATTTCTTATTAGCCACCATTATAGGCTTACACGCTATGAATAAATAATTGAACCACAATTAGGTCTTTTCATCAATCTTGGACGTAATCTGTTCTTTAGTTAAGATTGAACAAGTAGAACATTTGTTTGTCATTTTACAATTTAGAAAGAAAAATCTGCATATCACAGCTCAAGCTTTGATCAAGCATTCGATTTTACATCATTCGTAAATGGATCAACTAAAGTATGTAAAATTTGTGTCCGTACCAGTACATCTAGCATGAACAACTTTCGACTTCGAATCGTTTGCGAATTCGATAACCAAACATCGAATTAAACGATAACGTGACAATTTTGATTCTCAAAATAAGTTTCGTGCCACCATTTCTCATACTAAGTACACTTTACGACACGTTCACAAGGGTGCTGTTGTAGTTTTCGTACTAAATCTTTTGGCGATTCGAATACGCAAACGATTCGAAATCGAAAGTTTTTCCCTTTTCGTGCTAACCGTACAGTTTATTTCATCAATGGGGGTTATTCGGATGTATGCAATGATTAGTTTTTATTGAAGCAATCCAAGGATTAGAAGTGGCCTTACTGTTTTTATTTATATTGTATCTTAGCCACACCAGGGTGGTCCGAAGACGCGTGGTGCCCTGTCGGTGTGAAGCGGCTCAAATCGCTAATGATACCACCAAGGGACAATACACCACCTTCACATATCGACCCTTTGGGCAAAATCCTTATTCCATCTTAATAAAGGTCGAAATAGAACAAACGGGTCAATTTCTCTGCATCGATATTGCATCATAAAATAACAGCATACAGTACTCTCGTTAATTACGATTCTATCGATAGCAATTATGTCGATTATCTAGAGAGACAGTCTAATCTAGAATAGTCGAGAACCACTCGTATAGTTGAGGAAAAACAATTTCTACAGCAGTCATACCTTATGATCGCGATCTCTCTGACCACGATCTGTTATCCCATTTTAATTTAATATGTACTCTATTTCATGACATAATGTCATACGTACAATATTTTAACAGACTAGACACAATTTCCGAAGCTAACTTTTTCCTTTACGACTTTGTGTCTTACCCTAGGAACTCTATCTCAGAGATTACGACTTGCCCGGTTTATTGGTTCAACTATTTCCNTGTGCATTTTTGTAGAGCTAACGGGGTTCAACTTGAAATGGGTCTTCATTAAAAAGTGTCCGAACTGTAGAAAACTAACAAGTTCTTCATTTTCAGCCAAATGACGTCCACTGCTGGACAAAGGCCTCCCCCAAGTACATTAAATGAATAATATCAACATGCTTACGACTAAATATCCAAATATTATGAAATCTAAGCAAAGGTATGGAAGTGTTAAGTATAAAAGCGTGTTTATAAAAATTTAATTATTATGTTCAATATTCTGGCTGAACGAACATCGAAAACCTGTGGCTGAGTAGAAAAGTTTTATGACGTAGTTAAACACATAACGCAGTTTCCAAACAGGCTGAGCCCAGACACGTCCAACCAGTTAAACGAAGGTTATTTAGGGCTCAGGATAAAAATAATATACCCTACTGCGTAAATCCTGACAGATATTCTTCAATGTCAGGGAATTGCGCACTATTTTTCAATTAATGATGTCGGTGCCATGAATCAAGGGCATGTAGGAGAGAGTTAAGGAAAAGGAATGGTTTATGTATACCTAACTTTATGGTTTAAGTATAATTTTCACCGATGAAACCAAGCAAACATTGTGTTAAAATGCAAATTTAATTAAATGCAATTAAAATTTAATATAATAGGACCGTGCATTGTGGAAAACCTTGGAGGAGGCCTTTGTCCAGCAGTGGACGTCATTTGGCTGAAACGAACGAGTGTAGTCCTTTTAGAACTTTTGGTTCAATTTTAAGAAAAGAAGCATTTAACGGCTCTATAAGACTGACTCTGACTCCATTTTTTTTATCAATAAGTTAATAAAGTGACGGGATATAATTTATGTCAAGTTTATTTTCCGAAAGATGTCCAATAAAAGTTGTAGTTAATTGTACATTACACAAATAAATTAACTTTATTGTGCCATCAATGTGTCATATTGCAAATTCCGGCTTAAAAGGGATTTGGGTATAGCGGAGCAGCAGCCAGCAGTAAAATGCAGGTGGGTTGTTCAATAAACTTTATGAAGACAAAATTTTGTATTCTTGGTCGCTTAGAGCACATCCTCATTCCAGAGATAATTCCAGGTAAATTATGTAAATTATTCTGATGTCGAGCCTAATTCAAAAGCAGCACGCCCGAGTTTATTTTAATTAAGTCTTAGGCCACAATAAAGATAAGTATAGTGCTTTTAGTCCCTATCTACATTCGTTCAGATTCCTTATTAGCCACCATTATAGGCTTACACGCTATGAATAAATAATTGCACCACAATTAGGTCTTTTCATAAATCTTGGAAGTAATCTATTCTTTAGTTAAGATTGAACAAGTACATTTGTTTGTCATTTCACAATTTAGCTGAAGAAATCGGCTAGCATGTCACAGCTGAAGCTTTTGTATCTATGTATTTTTTACATGATAAATGGATCAACTAACTAAAGTATAGAAAATTTGTGTCCTTTAACAGAGCGTCAATTTGACGGCACGGCTGCTAGGTGTGCAGTTAACGGGACTGGGTTGTAAGTACCTACCTATATGCTATTTATTTCATCAAGGGGGGGTGCAATAAAATTAGTTTTTATGGGAGCATTCCAAGGATTAGAAGTGGCCTTACTGTTTTAATTTATATTGTATCTTAGCCACACCAGGGTGGTCCGAAGACGCGTTCCCTGTTGGTGTGAAGCGGCTCCAATCGGTAATGATACCACCAAGGGACAATACACCACCTTCACATATCGACCCTTTGGGCAAAATCCTTATTCCATCTTAATAAAGGTCGAAATAGAACAAACGGGTCAATTTCTCTGCATCGATATTGCATCATAAAATAACAGCATACAGTACGCTCGTTAATTTTACGATTCTATCGATCCTAGCAATTATGTTGATTATCTAGAAAGACAGTCTAATCTAGAATAGTCGAGAACCACTCGTATAGTTGAGGAAAAACAATTTCTACAGCAGTCATACCTTATGATCGCGATCTCTTTGACCACGATCTGTTATCCCATTTTAATTTAATATGTACTCTATTTCATGACATAATGTCATACGTACAGTATTTTAACAGACTAGACACAATTTCCAAAGCTAACTTTTTCCTTTACGACTTTGTGTCTTATCCTAGGAACTCTATCTCAGAGATTACGACTTGCCCGGGCTATCAGTCTAACTATTTCGATTAGTTTTCGAACAATGTTGTCAAATCTTGAAAGCCAAAATCAGTATGCAGAGAACCTACTACAAAAATAGCACACCGTCTTACAACTGGAGTAATCCAATAGCACCTTTTGCAAGGCATAACAAAAGCTCTTTTAAAAAAAACCCTACGACATTTTATCTTAACGTTTTATTGTAAGGTCATGAGGCGTTATTTTGACAGCTCTAGAAAGTGCGACGACCTTTGGTTGTTGTTTTTTGTTATAACATTTTATTGTTCATTCTCGGCGATCATTATTCTCAGTTGGAATACTTTTTGTTCTACGTTACACCGACTTATTTGATGAAAGTGTGGTGATATCTTCTACCATAGCATACCAGTGTATTTGTGGAACGAATTTTGTTAGAGAAGATCAGTTTCAATTACATTGTCATAAGCAATTTATTTTGAAGCCAAATTAAACGATTCACAGTAAATTGAAGAGTCCATAACACTTGAATGAAATGCAATAAAGTAAGTGATTTTCTTTGTCTATTTACGTTTTGCTTTAAATATCTTTAACTGCAACACATCCATAGATTTAGTTGAAGAAATATTTCTTCCAGATTCGAGTTTTAGTACATAGCTTCATTATATTTTCATCAAAGTTTGTTTTTTGTAATATGAACTATAATTTTGATTTCAAACAAATACATTTTCTTAACAAGTTGAACAAACTCGTATTTTAAGCGTCAAGCTATTTGAATATAAACGTCGTTCAATTGGAACAAAACAAATAAAACTTTATATGCAGGGACAGATGATGTTAACAAGCGTGGTCAAACGCTTAGTGCTTATATGGTGGTCTACACAATTACGCTGCGGACTTGTGTAAAAAGCTTAGCGCTTTTATAAGGGTACATTTCCACTGTAAAACTAAACCTCTCGTTCCCACCGCTGTAACTCCTGTATAGCCAGTATAGATCATTTATGTAGTTATAGACAGCTCGACTGAAAATAATAACTCGACACTGAAGTTGAGGACAAGTTTGTCTCATGCTAAAGTAAAACTGTCATTGGATCCGTAATTAAATTAATTTCTAGGTAAAAATAGGAAGGAAGAGTTTGTAGGTAAAGGATTTCCCCGATGACAGATGACAAAGAAAGTTAACATTAAGGCTGGATTGCACCATCTTACTTTAACTTTAACAAACGTCAAAAATCTGTCAAACTCCATACAAAAAACACCTGTTACTGTTATAGTTACGGTCAAAGTTAGGTGGTGCAACTTAGCCTAAGAAGTATTATCAAAGAACAGTACATACAAAATTAGCGGGGTCTAATGGCAGACTATACATTATATTTTTCACTCTGCTACAGTGGAAACGCACTCTTATAAGGGACTTAGAATGGTATTGTGGCTTGATCGTCAGGTGTTTTTGTAGTCTCCTATGATAATGGGCCGGGTAAAGGACGTGACAATTCAGTCTTTATACAGTTGGTTAGTGGTTCTTGCCACGTTTTCATTGGGTCAATTATTTAGAGGCGAAAGTCAAGGATTCCTAGTTCAGTTAAGATTCTTCTTAAGAGAAGGCGCACACCGTTGATTTTTAGTTAGCCGATAGTGGTGCCCGATTTCAAATTCTATGAAGAATCGGCCAAATCGAATCGGCGTAGTGTGCGCACTCCCATACATGCCCATACTGACCAACAGCCCGACTAAACTATCGGCCGACGAAAAATCAACGGTGTGCGCCTACTCTAAGGGATAACGTTTTTAGAAAATCACCACCTGGCGGGCGGAGATTCTCAGGCCAAAGCCATGTACCTAGTCATATCGGTAGATTTAGTTGATATACGTACCTAAATCGATGGTTTTATGGTAATTCATATCACAGTATTTGATACCATAAACTATACATACTTTGTTGCAATTTACTATAATGTCGATTTTATACTCTTCCTTGTTCACGTAGAGCCCTAGATTCCTATAAGTTGAGCTAGAAAGTCGTGATAAAATAACGAGTGCGCTATTACTAGATCGCACGACTCAGTCCGGCCTGGGAGATTTTTCGCGTATAACTGTACCAAGCAGTGGTGTTCAAAGTTGTATTATGATACCAACAAGAAAGATTTCACATGAGTTTTTTTATTTGATTAAAATTCTTTAGTAATTCTTGATACTAGTCGTCTGCACAAACATAATGATATGTACACATTTATCAAACTAGCCCGTGAGTCTATACTCTACCAGTGATATATCTTTAACGCACTGTCACTACGAAAACTTGAAAATAGTGCAGTTACTAGTGCGATATTAATAAACTCAAGTGATATAGCGCCCGCTATTTTGCAAACACCCTGTACAATCCCCGCTAGTTTCAAATTGCACGCATTCTCTCGGTGATTTAGAAACGTAGAAAGATATTTTTAATGCTGTTGTTGTAAGGATATATGGGGCACTTAGGGAACTCGACGTCGGCTGCGATTTGCTTGAATTACATAGACAAATCAAAGCTATTGTACTGCAGCAACGTTTTTTGAAATTGGTCTAATGTTACATTAGTAAAATGTTATCACAATATCGCATTCCAATGCGATGGCCGTTTCACAGTGCTTATACCTAATATTACTACTTAATGTGTTTAATGATGTCTTCTTATTTATATCTACACGTATTAACAAATATGACGTGATGATATAGGTACAACTCAATGGGTTAGAAAGTTTTCAATATTCAAGCTGTTAATTCAGTTTTGTGTTTGCAATTTCACCAATATAGTCAAGACAGAAATGAACTTGCCTTTAATGGCTCAGTTTATAATTACAGGCTTATTGACTTCACTCGAGAATTTATCTCTCGAGCGCGCGAATAGCGCATCTTACTCGCTATCTCATAATCGCGTCTGTCCGACAATGAGCCGTATTCTTTATAGACAAGATTTTTTCAAGAGATTTTAAACTTTATAACCTAGGAGCTAGAGTTTCACGATCCTAAGTGGGGTAATATACGGCTACAAGTTGTTCTGAGATTATAATCTTGACGCGTATTGTCCTATGGACTTGAGTTACGGCCCCTTATAGTTGCGCTGTAAATTGGCACTTCAGTCTATTTTACGATTGGCCTTTATCGATATTCTGCGCTGTTGTGCTGGACATTTAGAGAGCTTTTACATGAGACGGTTTAGGACGTTCTAGTGCGGCAACAGAAGACGAGTTGTATGTACAAATCACAATGCTTCATCGTTGCATTTTCAGTTTGATCCCAAGCTATTATCGCAAGTTTCGCGATTGTAGTACGACACCACTAATAATTGTTTATGTAATATGATAATACACACCACTCTGTTATTGTATGTAATATGATTCCCAGTCGAAGTAGAGTGACTGAGTGACCCGCTACATATCACGCGTAGTAGCCTCATGTGAAAGCGCTCTTACTGACTCTACTCTCTTACTTGACTGATGTAAGTTAATGTTTTCCGACATTAATATTTGATATTTATGAGCAAATCTTATGTTCAAAGCGTCGAGCACAATGCCTATTCGATGAACGAACAACAGAAAAATAATTATACATTAAGTACCTACCTAAAATGTAGGCATCTTCTAGCACTGGATTTTTGGCAGTTTGGATGAAATTCTTTATCAAATCAGGAAAAATATTTATTGCAAAAATACGTTCCATGATTTTCCCCAATTCCCCATTTATAAAAGTAAAAATACAAGTTGGTGCAGAGCATGTTGACTTTGGCCCCTCAAGCGGGTGGCAGGCAAACATTATTAGTGCCGGTTATATTTTGATAGGGGCAAACGGGAAATAGGATAATATCAGGTGCGCGTTTTTGGCAGCTTTATTGGTTGTATTTTTTGGAAGGTCGAACGAATTTCGGTACGTGTGTTAGGAATTTAGGATCATCGGAATAAGTGGACTTTAGTCGTGTATTTTTTGGGCGTTTTCGCTTAGTTTATGGTTAGAAATAACTATAGTTAGTAAACCAGGTAGTATTAGTAGGCACCTACCTAACTATGAAAATCAAATACGAGTAACAAAATACGAAAACACGAGAATTTATCAAAACAAATAAAGAAATGAAAGCATAAAATATGGCTCACTTTATTTCATTGGGCAATTAACTGAACTTCGCAAGTCGTGACTACTAAAATTCTTTTTCTTCTTGGACATTCGAATAGCAGGATAATGAACGCGTTCTAATTACTCAACTATGCCGATGAACAGTTATTAACGAACAGTTACATTTGGACTGATGTCCCAATTACCTAATGTCTTAAGTTGATTGAAAGGCAACTGACGAGTACGTATGACAAAATAAGCCTCAGATGGTCAAATATCAGACAAGTAAGACCGCGAACTGTCATAGACCATCTACAAGAATGATAAATGGGCGTGGCCTAATCAGTTTTCCATCGTGGCTCCTCCTCTCGGCTGTCACATTTCGTTCGGTTCCAGTCATACAATTAAATGATTATCGAGAATTCGCGAGGTCGTTGAACCTTTGAAGTTGTGAGTCAAGCTGGGTCCGGTTGTGTCCGACCGATTGAAATGCAAGATTATTCGGCCTTTGAAAACTCTTGAGCTGGAGTGGTACTTATCGTTCGGTAATTCCTGGCGCTTGTCAATTGTTTTGTATCTTTTTCTTGAATTCTAAGAATTTTCGTGCACAATCATCCTCGAACACTTCTTCGCTGATGAGTCAACATTTTTCTTTCGCATTGATTGAATATTAAATTAAACTCTCATTGAATCAATAGGTACTCGTATAAGGTGGTTCAGAGGTGCGTGATTCTAGTAAGCCAATATTTCTGGTAACCGTACCCAACAAATTTGATAGAGCATTTGAGAACTGCATCCTACTAATATTATAAATGCGAAAGTTTGGATGTTTATTACTTTTTCACGCAAAAACTACTGAACGGATTTTGATGAAGCTTTACAGTATTATTGTTTATAACCTAGAACGATTTGTGACAAATTAAATGTCACGCGGGCTTTTGCCAGTTTAGCTTTTGCTAGTAATAAATAATTCCACATGGCTCTATAAAAGGCTGAATTTCTCTTGTTTAGTTCCAGGCAGTAATTTATCTAGGCGGCAATTCTTATGCGCAATGGACGGGCGCCCACGCGTCTCGGTGCGCCGGCGCAGGAACGACGCAGGATTAGCTTTTCATTTGAATATTTTCTCACGTCCAAGACTGTCCTGCTGGTGTTAAGTAAACCATTCCTAGGCTGCAATGTCCATTAAGCTAAATAAAATAGTTACAGTTATAACGAAATATGTTTATTCAAATCTTCATTTAACTCAAGTACAGTACGAAACAGCTAGCTGTATTGGGTAGGGTCTCTGTTCACATACTTTTTTCAGTGATGATGAATATTGATTGAATCGATGAGCTATGTATTTTCTAGAGATAAAAAGTAACACGTAAGTCAGGATTTCAATTTGTAAACTCGTTGAATAGGTCCAAAGATCGCTAGAAATTAAATTCAATGAAAAGTGATGCATAGTACTCCTAATGCTAGACTTGGGTAGCAATTTGATATTCCCTTGTTTAATATCTCCTTATAAGTCAAGTTCAAACACACGATTAGGCAAGAGTCGTTATTTTTGCCAAATCACGTGCTCAGCTCGGTTGTAATGCGCCTACGCATCGCCTTTGCGGTCGCGTATATACGTGCTTTGTATTACTGAGTCCGTTTTCCTATTCGGCATTACAGACTACTCTGCAAAACGATTTTGATGCACACAGCTCTGCCGCTCTCTTTTACTCACCTTGGGGTGCTGGTATAAGTGTAAGAGACGACTGAATGATGATAAACTGATGTGCAATTGATTTTCAGAAAACATCTTGTGTATTTCGGAACAAATGTTCATTTAATGGCTTACAGGGATGTGCTAAGTGTATTGATTAGTACTACTCACGTTCCTATTTGAAAAACACTTTCATAAACGCTAATCTATGTGATAATGTGTTGCATTTGAGTGTTTGGGAAGCTCAACTTTTAAAACTATATTTTTATGCAGACCTTAGGTATATAACCTTAAATATACGACTCATATTTACCACTTCTCTAAGAAAATCGGCATAATTTCAAAGACCTATCAAAGGAATAATGGTAGGGATTTTATTAAGAGGACGCTTCTAAGGGCGTTTTTATGTTATCCGTTGAAACGAAGATAAAAAGCTCCCACGCAATTTATAGAATTTCCATAGCAACATGAGGATTTAAATAGATCGATATCAATTAACGGTCGTCGATCAATCTTGATTCTGAACGTTGGAGCTTAAACTGTATCATAATTTGTCGGCGGATCTACGAGGTCGCTGACTTCAGACCTGTTTGGCAGAGACTGGCCTGCCAGTTGGCACACTTACATAGTGTTCAATTATGATATACAACATTGATGTACAGTAGACAGCATAGCAGACTATACATTTGTTCCAAAATAGTATCTATTGCAACAGTACAAGATGCCAATGTTGATTGCCAAACCTCGATGAGCCGTCGTCTGTAGGTACATACGGTACATACTTATACTTACATACCATCTCTACATGTGGAAGCCCACCGTAATGAACAAGTTTGTACCTAATTGTAAATTATTAGAAAAAATATGACAGAGCTTTTTATATTTTTAATTAAATAATTTGGACGTACCTAATTCACAACAAAATTATTTGTCATTTGACACAAGTTTGTTTTCTTCCTGGGTCCGATTTTTTCCCTCGAGTCGTGAAGTCCGAGAATAAATAAAAAATAAATTACATCAATCTTACCTATGAATTTCCAGAAAGACCTTTATTAAGTTCCCCAGGGTAGTTGTTCTACTTTTGTTTTGAGCAACTTCAGGGGCTCGGGCTGTATATTGTTAAATGCCAAGGAAAAATATTTTAAAAGCGGACCTTTACCAAGTCGTAAAGTAACAGTCTGGAATTTTCTTTGAAAGACTTGAATGGAAAATACCAGCTTATGTAATTTGCATTTCAGGAGTTTTTTTGCTCTCTTTAATTCTAACTAGGTTAAGGATTTTTTGTATTTAGTGAATTAAACCATTTTTTTGTATCAATAAACGTCCATGATACTGCGCTATAAAGAAATATTGGCGGCAAAACTCTTCTGAAACTGTTATGCTAGATGTAAGAAAAAAAGAGAAGTTAGCCACAGTACATAAAACTATAAATTATTGCAGCAAATAATTCATACTTTTTAGATTTTTTTATGAAATGTATGCCATTGTGTAAAGTTTCATATGCTGTCATTATACAAACTAAATATTAAATAAATAGTAAATCTTTCTATCTTTCCAACGCGATAATGTACTCGTACGATGTAACTACCTATTGCTTTGTTTTTCACTATGTAGGTATTCAAGTCACTGGCTCTATACTCTGCTAAATGCATAATGTAGGCAAAACAGCTTTTGTACGTTGCAAATAATGGTCGGGATTCCTCGGAGAAAGAAAAGGAGAGATAATCTCATAAGAATAAGGGAAAAAACAAGCAACGCCGCGAGGCAAGTCAGTCCGCAGTGAAATATAGCTTCGCTTGGATGCCTACAGTGTAAGGCTGTGTGCTCATTGAGATTGTATCCTTATATTCTTCATAGTTTACTCTATTGAATCACACGAAATGTCTAAAGTTAAGAGGATTTGAAGAAAGACTAAAATTGATAATAATGTTAATAAACTTTAAATTTGAATTCAAAAGTTTTATTAAAATTTTCCAAATCCTTAGTAACAAACATCATTTAATCCATCCTCACAAATCTAGTTTATATTATTTGCATTTGTAATTAATGACCATTGAGAATTTAGAATTAACAAAGAACATTGGAGGGTGTTGGCTCTACATTTATATTTATGTGAGCTGAGTTTTAAAGTAGGTGAGTTTCAATTAAAACAGATGTTAACAGTCATGATAGGATTTAGGTCTATAATAAAATGGTTTTAATACTAGCATGATATTGTCGATCATTGTATGTTAATAAAATACATGCGGACCAACCCCGCCGTACACGCGCCTTTAAAACTACTATTGTACTGAACCGGATTTCTGACAACTAGTTCTACTAACCATCGATATATTATAATCATACGTATAATAGCGTCGGATCTAAATACGGATATTATCGAATGACTTAATTATAATGGTTTCTAGCATTTTATGGTACACGTTTTGGTAGTCAACAGGACGTAAATAAAAATTTGGACGAAAAAATTAATTGATATCTGTGTTCTCACTGTTCAAGTGATACAATTTATGAAGTTCATGCACTTAAAAGAGTCATAAAATTAATTTTCCGGAAATAGGCTTTTACACACAGAGCTTGCCAGTTTCACGTAGATACTACTATTATCTATAATTAGATAAAATTATCCTGAGTTTATTTATATAAATAAACCTTAACTTTATTCTATGTTCCTTAATCTATGTTTGCGTTGGAATCTAATATGCTATTGCAAACTACAAGCCATAAAAAGTACATACCTAAGTAAATAAACATCTACGTAATAGTTTACGTTTTGAAAAGGCTTATCCACATTCTTTCTTACACTCATAATATTTGCTATCATATTTTCTGATTCGTGATCATATATCTCTACCAAACATAGCTTTACATAGTTTTTAATCTCAAAATAGCTTAGAAAACTTACCCAGCCTAATAAGGCAGTTATTATCACACTGTATAGGCAACATGGAGTTATATTAAGCTTTCTACTTTACGNAATAAATTTCCAGTCGTTTTGTAGAATAGCTCAAATACTAATAATACAATGCAAATAAAATATACCTTAACGACCTGTTTTTTCTTGTGTTGGAAAATAACTGAAAAAGAAGTGAAAAAAATCATGTCTTTTTCTAATTCAATCCATTCTTACTTCCATAAAATGTATGAAACTTGTGTCCGTTTTCTACTTCTACTAATAGATAATTTTATTGACTATCGCATGATATCAAATATTTGCTTATTAATGTTAAGTTACCCACGTTTTCACTTGTTTTTGAAGGAAGAGGTGAAAACTAAAAATTAAAAACTTAAATCCTCGTAATTTTGCGAAAAATGGGTCAAGCCCCAAATTTGAAGTATTTTGATCGATAAAATTGTCTATAGATTACGCCATTAAAGTTTGATCACTCAGCCCGGACACACTGTATAGTTTTTAATCTCAAAATGGCTTAGAAAACTTACCCACCCTAATAAGGCAGTTATTATCACACTGTATAGGCAACATGGAGTTTATATTAAGCTTTCTACGTTACGTCAGATAGAAAGGCGCCGCCTACGACTCGTATCAAGCTGGCTGCACCTAGGTCAAGTTAGAACATTGGTTCTCAAAATGATCCAGACTAACCCATTAGTGGGGGCTGATTATAGGGTTCAAGTAGGTGCCTACGCAGATACAAGATCTGGGACTCGTCGGTACTTTCAAGTAAAATGTGAGTGATTTTTATGATGCACTACTATCTATATTTAAAGCCAGTGCGTTAGGCATTTGGTTTCACAAACTTTTAATTATTTGGTATCACCCTGTTCGATCAATTACCACGAACTATAACGATAACCGTTGATTTTTGTAAGGAGTTTGAAAGATAGTACTTAATATTACAGTAGAATCCGATTATATCCGTTATTTCTCAACAAATCAACCAGCCAAATGAAAAAATATATGCATCGCTAAAAGCGGTCGGTTAGGCGTTATTATTTCTTATAAAGTTTGGGAAGCATATGCCACCAACCTAGAGCCTAGATTGCCAGTATCCTAGTGAGTCACGACTCTGCCTACGCTAGGATGTGGCTCAGCCATTGTATGCATAGTTGCAATTGCAGTTTATTTCGGGAAAGCGACTGGAGAATGCTGAACCATTGTTCAGCTAACCGTAGCTTTGACGTCAGTTTGAATATTTACATGTGCAGAGGTGGGAGGTTTGGTCTTTGAGTAGAATCCTGATGACGTTGTGGTCTTCATGGAATAAGTGTTTTCAGAAGCATTACGACTCTCCGACTATTCGCCATTTCATTCGGTTGCTGACCAGAGAGATAGAAGTATTTAAAATTCTTTTTAACTGGTCGAAAGTAGAATTAGGTAATGCCAAAAGAGTGGTAGGTATAAGGCTACTAACCATGTGGTTTAATGTTGTCTATAAGTAATTGAATTAAATTGAAATAAATTCTTAAAGAGACCAACTTCATCAAATTACGTTCATGATCTATCTTATTT
Source organism: Ostrinia furnacalis (assembly GCF_004193835.3). Classification (NCBI taxonomy): domain Eukaryota; kingdom Metazoa; phylum Arthropoda; class Insecta; order Lepidoptera; family Crambidae; genus Ostrinia; species Ostrinia furnacalis. The sequence continues at coordinate 336,373 of NW_021131446.1, read as the reverse complement.
TTTGTTTTTAAATAAATGTATATTTTATACATAATAGTTTTGTATTAGATAATGCTGGATCCTTATCACATTATGCTTTTCCCAAAATACTTCTAGTTAGATACCACAAACTGGTTCTATTTGTCTCCAAAATTTTAAATTATTCTTGCCATCTTCTTTTTGTAACTGGTTTTTTGCATTTATAAATAAAATCATAACAGTTTCTATTCTCTAAAAATATTTTATCCTTGGCACCTAGGCGCTTTATGGCATTATTCATTTACTTTAAATTCTTCTAGATTTTTCCATGCTTGCCACCATAATTTATAATGCTTGTATTTGTAGCTTATTAAAAGTAACAGAATAAATATTTTTTTTTTGCAATTAATTAATGATTTCATTCAATTATTTTTGTACATAGAGTACTTGAGATTATGGTATCTTTATCGTGCGTTCCAACTGAATAAAAGTCTACCTTTAAATAAAATATTCTATCGTAGTTCATAGAAGATCATCAAATCAGCATTCAAAAGACTATTGTGCATATTGTAGAGTCGACTTTGCAACATAAAGCGGCCATAAAAAGGGAAGATAAGCATCGTTCAATATAAAAGGAGGCTTACGCGGGGTCAGCTCGGATTGACCTTCAGGTAATATTGCATTTTCCGCGAACTTAATAATAGCGCGAGTGAAAATCACGTATCGTCCTTTGATACTTTGTAAATGCGCGTATGCGCTTGTTATAATATGCTCGGTAAAGGTCAATACCAATCAGTTTTATGTGTAGACCATTATAAGTCAAAAGTCAATGTTAGTGCGAAATTTTTGAAAAGTTTGTTAAATATATTTTCATTGGCTGCCCAATGCCACTTCACCTTGCTAATCCGTCAGACTATGTTAGCGACTTTAGTTCGTTCAAGGCCAATGGGGCTGCAAGGTTCTGGAGTGGAGGCTACGCAGCGTAGGACGACCACCCACAAGGTAGACCGACGACCTGATAAAGGTAGCAGGAAGGCGCTGGATGCAGGCCGCTACCAAACGTGGGATGTGGAAGGCATTATGGGAGGCCTATGTTCAGCAGTGGACGTCCTGAAATGATGATGATGATGAAGGATTACGTGCTTAGGAGTACATTTAAGCTATTGATTTCGGTAACTGTCTCTTCTTTATAAATAACGTCAGATGTTCAATACAAGCATGTCTCATAGAACTATCAGCCTTCACAATCATAGTTCATTGAGTAATGTTTCGCGTAGAAGTCGATTTATCTGTACCCTATCTAAAAGTAAGTAAGGATGTGTATACTAGAAATGTGATTGATCTCTGCCGCACTTAGATATTCTCAGAAATGAGCTACAGTTTATAGCTAGACTAATCTTATGAATGACTATTTTGAGATTGAATCTTGCAATCTCATGAAATTGACTTGTCGGATATCGCAGAACCATTTCGGGCCCATAAACTCTAATGAAGATATACAGGGCGTAAGGTTCAGCTTAGCAAAAACTAAAACGGAGAGACCATGTCACTGTCCTAGACTAGATATCATTAGTTCGTTTTTGTCCAGAAATAAACACGCAGGCCATAAATGAAAGTCCTTGCAACTTTATAACACGATATGGTATTCACACTCGTATATTGTTAATACCAGTATGAGTTTCAACACCTGTTGGATTTTCCTTAATAATTGATATTTTCAGGCGGTTTTTTTACTAGAATTCACTAGATCAACAGAACATAGTCTAAAATTATTTATTTCAGTTTTTCAAAGTTTTTACATACACCCTGTGTTATGGTGGACTTAATTAATGTATGCATCTAGTTGCGTTTGCGACTTTTGAGCTTGTAGAAATCGTTGTACTTGGTACAGCCTCATTATTTACGATTATATTTCATGTATGTAACTATGCCAGAAGATAGATCGATTTGAATTAAAATGACCCAGATAGAGTCCACCAATCCAAACCAATTTAGGTTACCATAAAATAACAAACCAGGAACATGACTACCTTTTTCTGCGACCAAAGCATAACCCAAAAAAGCACGCAAAGGAACATTCGAGTAATCTCATACAAAATTTCACGTTCCGGAAGACTTGAGTGGACTTCATTGTTCCCCAGTCGGTTATTAGTACTCCCACGACCGCGGGGCTCGAGTTTCGGTTGTTTTGGGGATCCGCACACGAACGTGCGAGAACGTGCCAATCGCGCGGTTGTGCGTACGCGCATGACTAAGCGGATCCGTAATTGATTGGCTTTGTACTGCAGTGCGGGTGCAGGGAGCCTGGTCATGACCCGGTTTATGAATTGAGATTTCATCTTTTACTCAAGGGTGAATATAATGTTTAAAGTTTATACTTGATTAGAAGATAAGCACGCTCACTTCAGAGTCAAGTAATTCTGTTGAACCAGTTGTTAAAGTAAATCAGCAAGATAAAATAAATAATATTCGAGTATAGGTAATATAAAAAATAGAAGTTTTAGTCGGGAGGGTTTGTTAGTCTTCACATTTTGTTACTGTTTTCTGAAAGTTACGGTGGTGGTACCTACTTATACCTAAGTAGCTTTTTGTACTAGTATTGCATATTATAATTTACCTTGGTCTCTTTAGTCGCGTACCTACATACTTAGTGAATACTGAATACCTATGCTAAAATTCTGCAATACAGAATAAAGAATCTGGCAATTTTCAGGAGTTTCATTGTTTTACACCTAATTAGCTATCATTTAGGTTCATCTGTGGTGAGGACAACCAATTCTCGAACGAGGTGATATTGAAAAATAGCCTTTAAATCTACGGAACCGCTAACAAGTCTACGCACGTATCATCAAGCATGGCCGCAAGTGTAGCGAGACGTGCACCTCCGTGACGGTTCACATGCCCACGGCCGGTGAAGATATTGGGGGGGCATATCAAGTGCACGCCGAATTAGAATAAACGTACACGGAAATACAATGCGAAAGAATCAAATTAGAGGTGATAAAGTAACGCTTCTGTGGTCAAGCGGTGAGTGCCGGTGAGTGGACTCTCTCGATTCCGTGATTCATAAGGCAATATTTTAGTCTGTTTATCTAACGGTATAAAGCAAGCGAGTGGAGTAAAAGTCCAGGCAACGCTTATTGCTAAGCTTTCCTAAGTTTGGGACTAAATAGTACTGTATATCCAAAAATATGGATAGGGCTATGTAAAATTGCTGTTTGACATTTACATAGTTGACAGTTTATTGTGAATCGATTGTGAAACTCTCACTGTAAAATGTCTGGGATTATGAGGATAAAGTTGACGACTTTTCTTAGAAATACAAGATGTTCTAACTAGCTGTTTAACACAGGATTTCGCTAACGAGTGTATCAAACAAAAAGAAACTAAGTCCAAGGGCTCAACAGTCTCGCCAAATCTATAAAATTTAGATTACGTGTTCCAAAATCCGTTAAAAATATTTTAAATAGCGTAAAAATACAAATAAAGTTCGAATCGGGACTAGACGTCTAGGCGTTTGGTTTTTTGCGGCGTTTCGGCGCTTTGTGTAACGGCCGCGGTGGCCTTGGCTAACCCGTTCGTCGGGCACGTACAGACTTGCATTTGTTTGTTGAGTAATATTTTACCTAATTCTTTATCTAACATTTTTCCGATTCTAGAATCTTATTTCAGTGGTCTAGCGATAAGAGAGTTAAAGGTCCGCTTTGGATTGAAATTTCCGTGAGAAGACGTCACTTATTACAAAAGTTCTTTCATATCACACACCTTTCTGGAACTTGAATTTGTGATGATTGATGTAATAAATAGAATAAATACGTGCTGAAAAGTCTTACATTATGTTTCATAAGTTATAATAATAGTAAACGTAAAAATGTTTTAGTATCAGTTTCTGAAACATAGTGTTCATTAAACTAAACGTCTGAGTTCAGAATGTCCAAGCAACATTATCTATTTACAGTTGCACCGCGCTTTGTCCGTTGAGAGTGATTCAGTGAACTAAAATATTATACAAGCAGTTGTATGTCTTAGTTTTCCAAAAAATACTCATCAAAATTTTCACAAATTGTATGAGAATTATGTATGTATGTATGTATTATTGCAAGTCTCATGCGATTTAAAAAACCTTTTTTCTGTAAAAATATTCTAAAATTGATACAACACAAGGGAAAATAATTTGGACCAAAACTTTAGGTAAGAGAACATGCATTTCGAGTGAAGTCATTCTTCTTTCTTCGCAGTCCTACTGCGTGTAAGGTAATATTAGTTCCATATTTGAGGCACCTAGAGTCATTTTCAGAATCATTGATGTGATGGTTGATGGTTATAGCCGAAAATAATGACATGAAAGTGCAGCAATGAGACGAGAATTTTAGCGTGAGTTCATCGTTATCTTTTCGTGGTATCCTACGATAGTCAATGAAAATCGTATGGTAGTTTCTATGTTTCCCTCATTCTCCAGAGTGAGTCGAGCAAAGACTATAATTAAACGGCCATAAACTTTATCTCAACTCTCAAAATGCATCATTGTTCGCCGCGTATAATACGACAGCAACAATGTTGGCTTTAAAAGATTTCCTCTTTTTGAAATGTCATACCTTTTTTTGTTAAAACTATCTTCGTGTAAGAAATCTGAACAAAATATATATGTTACGGTCAAAGTGATAAATGTGAAAATTATGAATAATCGCCGGTTATTATGAATAATCACCGCATGATTTGGTAAATGTGATTAATATGAGGTCATTTATGTATGTATAAAACTAAATAGGCGGCTTAGGGGTGGCCCAAGGGCCACCCCCGCCGCACCTTAACCTATTTTTCACTTTAAATCAAAACATTATGTTATAGGCATCATGGAAATGTAATATTATGCAAGAAACATTCCAAACTCTTTATGCCAAATTATATTAAAATATATTATATCAAAACGTTCAAATGTTTGGCTGTACACAAGCACGTACACAAGATGTTGTTCTCTTTTATGAAATTTGTTAGTACTAAGGTTCAATTATTAAATAATCACTGTTAAATGTGATTAATTTATCACTTTTACCGCGACTGTCGGTAATTATTCATAATAATCGGTTATTATTAATAATTTTCAATTTATCACTTTAACCGTAACATATATACAAAATAGTTAACAGGAAATATTTTTAACCTAGTCTCAAAGAATGCGAACATAAGTACTGAAATGATTTGTGGAGGGTCCATTACTGAAAGAGTTCTCTCTCTTCGGAAGGTACGATGTATTTGTTAATGGGAATATTTAGTGTTTAAAAATTAATACTCGAATATACTTTTTTGTCAATTTACAGTTAAGTGTTAAACTTCAAATCTAATACGGCCCTATACAGGGTGGAAACGATAAGTGATCTCACTCGATTATTTCTAAACTATACAAGATATCGAAAAACTAGTTGCTGATCCTGAAAGTGCTTCACGAGTTCTTTCAAACGGTACCAATAATAGGTTACAGAATAAACTGGAACTATCCGAAAATTCAATGTTTCCAGCTTCCATACATTTGGTAAAGTTACATAATATTAAAAACTACATAAGATATCGCAAAACTAGTTACTAATCCTAAAAGTGCTTCATGAGCTCTATCTAACGGTATCAACAATTTCTTACAGAATAAATTGGATCTATCCAAAAATTCAATGTTTCCATCTTCCATACATTTAGTACTATCACAGTCATGGCACTCATTATCTTGATAATATTATAGCAAGTAAAGCCTAATACTAATGTTTTCAACAAATCATTTTAAATAAGATGCAAGTTACGAGTTTATTTAACCGACTTTTTAAGTTTATTATTAAACAAAAAATAAATTACACTTCTAATATTGTGTGGCTGGCATACATTTAGTATGGAAGCTAGAAACATTGAATTTTCGAATAGTTCCAGTTTATTCTGTAACCTATTATTGGTACCGTTTGAAAGAGCTTGTGAAGCACTTTCAGGATCAGCAATCAGTTTTTCGATATCTTGTATAGTTTAGAAATAATCGAGTGAGATCACTTATCGTTTCCACCCTGTATACCAAAACAATAGTAACTACTTAAGATATAACTTGACCCCAAAACTGCACGAAGTCCATAATATAAGTACGTTGACTGGACAACGATTTCCACGCGTTCCAATTCACGGGCGCTGTTAGTAAATAAACATTTGTATCGTGAAAGAGAATGGAACTTACTGAATAAACCGATCCCTGCCAAGATACAGGGTTGGACTTATCTTGTTCTTGTCAGTTCGGCTGACTAAACGGTTAGTTAGTGGTTTCTTACAGTGTATCGAGGCTTTATCGCAGACTGGCGTAGACATGCCTTGTTCGGAAAGTGCGGTGTACAGTCCGAGATAAAAGTACAATATGTAACGCTAGCTTTGTATATATACTTAAAGTGTTGGTAGTCGCTTTTGTGGTGATTTAGAGTGCAAATCTAAATATATAAAAAGAGAAACTGACTGACTGACTGACAGATCAACGCACAGCCTAAACGGCTAAACGTAGGCACTTGAAATTTGGACGGGACGTAGCTTAGGTACCGTAGAGGTGCACTAAGAAAGGAATTCCCGAAATTCCCACGGGAACGGGAATAAGCGGGAAAAACGGGATTCACGCGTACGAAGTCGCGGGCGGCCGCTAGTACTTTATAGAGTCCTTAAAATCACGTCTTTGGTAGAGACCTATAGAAAAAGCAATTTAACTTTTGAAATAAACAAGCCGAAAGAACTAAAAGTACTCGTAGCAAGTTTTAGCTGGACAGCCTCCAGGGATATACTTTTATTTGAAAAGTCATTGCACTAGAATGAACCACGATATACCCTTCAAATAAATATTTCGTCTAACGGCAGAAGGCATTCGAGTGGGTGGCGATTCCAGCAGCGATTTGTCGTCGCTACCGTGCCGGAGATCGTCGATAACCTTCCCGTTATTAAGTGCCATGGAAAATAAGCGATTAATTCAGGAATAGGACCCGGACAAAAGCCCGGGCCTGTAATATCACGGTAGAGAAATACACATTCATTTGCGCTTGCTATCTAAGCAATAAATCTAAATTATTGTATCCATCCCATCAAACGAGCAAGGTATTTGACAATTGCGGAGATTCTTTCTTACTTAAGAGAAAAAATAAGTTTGTTTTCATACATGTAAAGGAATATTGGGTTCTTTCTTGATGTAGATGTAGCACCAAACATATAAGCTGACATTTATCAGGGTCAAAATATAGTTACTAATAATTAACTTTTTAAAAAAATAAAACCGACTTCAAATGCGTGTACACAAAAAAAACTATAATTAACTTTTAAAAAAAATAAAACCGACTTCAAATGCGTGAACACAAAAAAAAACTAAAAATTAAAAATATTGCGTATAAAAAAGTTCATCCCCAATTTTCCACCCTTGGGGGTGAAATATTTTCTTCAAATTCGCATGAAACCACCCTTTTGATAATACCTATTCAACAAAAAAATAATCGTTCAAATTAATTTATAATCGGCGGAGATATTACGTATAAAAAAGTTCATCCCCAATTTTCCACCCTTGGGGGTTGTTTTTTCTATTATTAAATTTAAATGGGACCACCCTTGAGGTATTACCTATACGCCGAAAAAAGATTTGTTCAAATCGGTTCATAATTGGCGGAGTTATCGCGTAACAAACATAGAAAAAAAAAAACATACGGGTCGAATTGAGAACCTCCTCCTTTTTTGAAGTCGGTTGAAAAATTAAAAATATTGCGTATAAAAAAGTTCATCCCCAATTTTCTACCCTTGGGGGTGAAATATTTTCTTCAAATTCGCATGAAACCACCCTTTTGATAATACCTATTCAACAAAAAAATAATCGTTCAAATTGATTTATAATCGGCGGAGATATTGCGTATAAAAAAGTTCATCCCCAATTTTCCACCCTTGGGGGTTGTTTTTTCTATTATTAAATTTAAATGGGACCACCCTTGAGGTATTACCTATACGCCGAAAAAAGATTTGTTCAAATCGGTTCATAATTGGCGGAGTTATCGCGTAACAAACATAGAAAAAAAAAACATACGGGTCGAATTGAGAACCTCCTCCTTTTTTGAAGTCGGTTGAAAATAATATTTCGGAGAGTAATTTCTTACTGTATTAATTTTGGAATAGCTGCAGAATAATTTTGGTATAACTACTGGCGACTCGTCCAAATGGAAATACGGTTCTCTTCCATTCCAATCAGTCTTTGGAAGCTTGCCTAGAACTAGCGGATTTGGCTTTGCGACTGAGGTCTTTTTATATTACATATTTTATGATTATTTAATATTATGGTAAGACGAAAATACATTTATTTTTATTAACAAGTGATCGGAAGTGGTTTAAAGATGCATAGATTTATTTTACTAGCGTCAATATCATAGGAGTAATAAATCTATGTTTAGAAGTGGTTTGTTTTTGAGTAAAAAACTCAACCGTGACATTGTACTTAGTAAGTAATCACTGCATCACCGTTTAGAAAGTAGTGAAGATTGGCTAACGAAAATTACTAATTTAGGTAGGTAAGATTAAGATTGTCCGATAAGAGAGATGATTTCTATAGGCCATAAACTGTTTATTTTCTTTGGGCAGTTCACTCTTGTTGCATGAGTTGTGTCAGGTACCTCTACCGGCTTACAGCTGCACTTTCAGTCTTTATATTTTTGTATCGATTACAAAACATATTTTCTTTCATATTGTAGATACCTGTTTGTTAATTAAACGTGTTTCGGATATCGCGTGCGGCTACTATACGGAGTGAAGTGGGATGAGATTAATTTCAGTGGCGCTGCCTTTCTTGAAATGGTCCTATAGATACTATAGAACAGCAATAAAGCGGAGTATCATAACACCATCTTTGGGAGACTTCCACTAGCAATACTCTGGCATCTCTCCATCTCTCTATTCAATCATATCATTTTAAAAGCAAAGGTTATGCAAACATCATAAAACCTACTTGTGGAAATTATTTATCAAGTGTAATTTTTTTTGAAATGCTTAATCCATCAAAATCATATCAAGAATACGCTCTACAAACGGTTAGACTGCTACTAAAATTATGCGTATGAGTACAGGACGGACATGATTACAAGTCAAAAGCTGGAACTCACCAAATTCATACTCGAATGAATATCTTTAAATCTGATGATTAGACTGAATAAATGACAATGCATGCCAGAGTTTAGCAGATAGATATGAAGATCATCTGAACAATAAAAATTGGAAACTCAACTCATAAAGCCAAGTCAACCAATTCAACGTCACACCAATTCAACTTATTACGTGTGATAATAGAATTGGTTCCCAAACAATCTACGTAAGAGCTGGGCGCAGCACGCAGGCTGTCAGTCGTGTCAGTGGCTCGGTGGCGCGAACTAGCTTGTAACGAGCACCCAATTTAAATGCCAACAAAAAACATCTCAAATCACCTCGGATTTAGTTCGAAAACCCATTGTGTAGGCGGACTTCTTACGAACTGGTTGGGTGTAAGCACAAGCGGTAGCGATTGTGAAAGATTAGGTTTTGAATAAATTGTCTATAATGCAGTAGATAGTATACTCTAGTAGTTACCAGCATTGAATCTGTCCAAAAAGTGTATTAATTACATAGAAGAGACATGTATTTGTGAAAGCCACATATTTGGGTGTGCAACAATTAATATACAACAATTAAATAATTGTTAAGTTACTTATTCTGTTAGGTTCAAATTAATTGCTTAAATTGAATGCTTCTTTTCTTATGCTAGAAATAAAATCATATATGATCTGTACCTTGTAGTTTTTATGTAAGGCCACTGACTCTACATTTTATATTACGAGTATAAGAGGGGACTTATCTGCTCATGGGTCATCTGATGATAAGCATAAGGATTATCACTTCTTTTAACCAAACTCTTGGCCTATATCTCAACTGATGGTAAGTGATGATCAGGCCGAAATTGTTTATTTTAAAAGAATCGTAACCGTAGGGTTTAGCCAGTGAATTTGCCAGAATTTTTCCCGCTACAGCTTATGACTTGCACCTGGTCACGTGGGAGGTTGTAACACTACATGTGAAACGGCCAACGCATCTCTGCACCGGGGTCGTCGACCGCCGTTTGGATTATAACGACCACCGAGAAGGTCACACCGCGGGTTCGGCAACGAACGTGCACTCATGTCAGGGTTGCCAGCCTAGACCACAACTGCTTCAATAGCCTTGAACTGACAATGGGCTTGAGAAGAGTTTGTGGTTTTAGAGTTAGTCTATGGTGATACCCTAAGTAGTTTATGTCGAGCTTTAAGATTCTTGCAATCTACATGGGTTCTTGGACCACGATAATGCCATGGAATTTTGTTTTCTTCGAATGAAATAAAATAAAAGGTCACAGATCACGAACTGAAAGACAGGCACTTCTCACTACGAACAAAATAATTCTGCATTCAGAATTCCACCATTTATTTTCCGCGAAACACGCGCATTGATGCTGGTGTGCAGTTTCTTTTGATTTTTATCCCGTGTACTGGCATTTTAGTAAATTGTCAAAGCGCTGCTCATACACGGGCTTCAAAAATGCAATTTAGCCCTAAAAGTAAACATCAAAGGTCCAGGCTCGCAACCGATGTAATCCGATTTGATTTTGACGGCACGTGACGCACGGAGCAAAGTGGACATACATCGATAGTAACATACTTATTTTCCTCTTGGGAGCGGTCAAATTGATGTTTTTTTTCTTCTTGAATGACGTAATCGTTTCTCTAATGTTCGTTACGCACCAAGTACTGGGAGAAGGTTGTCTGTCTTCTGAAAAAAGAAGTACCTATGTACTTTACATCTTTTCTGTGTAATTTAGGTACGCGTTTTTGGCTGCATAAAACTAGCCATTATTGGCAGACCAATGAAATTTTCTGTTATCTATCTAATATATAAAAGAAAGTCGTGTTAGTTACTCCACTTATAAGTCAAGAACGGCTGAACCGATTTAGCTGAAAATTGACAGGGAGGTAGTTTAGAGCCAGGAGAAGGACATAGGATACTTTTTATCCCGTTCGAAATTAAAAAAAAAGTCTGCTTATTTATTGCCAAGGCGGAACAAAGTTCGCCGGGTCAGCTAGTATTCTAATAATGGTCAATCTGTTCTGCAGACTATTGCATCGTATAATTTCGTGCTTTTCTTTGCCCTATATTATATGGCCTACAGCATTGTCTGATATTGTGGTTATGACAGACAGCTGCCAAGTGCCAGCCCTGGCCACTATACAACTGCTCCGAATCCTCCCACGGATGTTAGCGGAACCATTTCCAGTGCTAGATTGTTTATAGACGAATCTAAATCTGAACAGACGTTTTTACTGGCGCAAAGAGATGAAAACTTCTGAGGAGTCAATGTCTATGGCAATCAAGGCTCACGTCAGTCCACGGTGGAACCAAGAGCTAAATACAATATGATCTCTAATTACAAACTCGTCTTTGGTTATTCGTTTTGCTGTATAAAATATTTTATGCATTATTGTGATGTAAAGTGCTATGGAGAGGGCTATGCTTGGTGTTTCTATGCGAGATCGAATCAGAAATGAGGAGATCCGTAAACGAACCAAAGTCGCTGACATAGCCCGACGGATTAGCAAGCTGAAGTGGCAATGGGCAGGGCACATAGTACGCAGAACTGACGGCCGATGGGGCAGAAAGGTTCTGGAATGGAGGCCGCGTACCGGAAAAACATCGACGACATCGTAAAGGTAGCAGGGAAGCGCTGGACGCAGGCCGCTACCAATCGATCAACATGGAAAGCATTGGGGGAGGCCTATGTTCAGCAGTGGACGTCCTATGGCTGAAATTATGATGATGATGAAAGTACTCTAGTAGTAGTCTCTAGTAACAGTGAGTTTCAACTCTAGACCAAGAATCTTTTCTCCCAAACAAAATCTGTCATTCCGCAATCCGCACTCCTCTAACTTGGGTGTTTTTAAACATAAGGAAGTGATTAGTATTTAGTTGTAAGCGTGCTTCTCTTCTCTTGGATCTCAATTACTACATATTTTGATAATGAGGCAACACATTTGGGTTTCGTTAACTCTATTAGTTACCGAATCTAGTTTTCCACCAGTCGGAATGTGTCAAGTAAATGTTTCAATTAAAAAAGTTTGAACTATATTCATCTCTTGTTGTTTGAACTACAGTCATGTTTCAAAAAACACTGAAAATAGGAAATACTTATGTGAAATTACAAGTAAGAACTTTGTTCTTTTACAAAGCTTGTTCAAAAGGAAATTTCGGAGCTTTGTTAGTTGTTTGGGTCGAGTTTTCAGTTCCGAATTAAATAAAGTATGTTTAATGAAAAACTTTGACGGGCTTGGAATCTATTTTTATTTTGTAATTTTCTATGAGAAACGTTTTAGAGGTTGCTGGATCTATTAAAGTTATTTCAAGGACACCTAAACAATAACTATGTTAAATAATTTAGACTTCAAATACTTACATAGAAAAATATAAGGTATTTTTAGTGCACTTATACATATACATACATGAAATACCTACCTACATGGATGGGACTATAAAAATTGACCTTGAAGCATAGATAAGTACCAAAAACATCTTATACTAAAACATTTGAAAATATTTTCGTCACATTTCTAGCGCGGTACACCCTGCTAACATGAGCAACAAATTAAATTTAACCAAGAACTTACAGATATTTTTTACAACCTAATCTCAGCTTACACAAAGTTAAGCCTGTATAGCTCAGCAACGGGACAGGCGACCGATTACATCTCCCGGAGCCTTTCGCAGTCATCGCGATTAGCGGCGTCATTAGCTAAAAGCAACTAAAGTTTAATTAACGGGACCATGTGAACTAACAGCGTAATCTGTGTGAAGGTAACATTTTATTTTGAGCTAGGTAAGCTACGTGAAAATGTTGTTGATTTTAATGGAGACAGGTTTTTGCGCGTTATTTACTTTTTAGTTTATTTTTGGCGTTGGCATTAAAGGTGACATGACAGATCTCTTTGCACGAGAGCTAAGATCTTTTAAAACAGGAGGGGCCAAGCCAAAAATAAAATCGTAAATTCATGAAGTTTATGTTAGAACTTCATAACGCCTGTAAAAGGCCAGTGGGACTGCGGTATAGTAAGTTCTTTTTTGCAACAACAATGTATAGGCTGATGTGTGCTCAAAATTGTACTCATAAAGTACGTGTATACATTTAAAAACTTTAATCCCTGCTGTGAAACCGCCGCGCAGTACAGTGAATCACCTATAATTAATTATTTCCTTAATTCCAAATCAATTAAAGATTTATTGATGGAATTTAGAAAAGCAGCATGTCCACACTTCTGCCCAAGATTGGAGCTGCTGTAACACACAAGCGATCGTGTTAAGGTTGGTACTGACTAGAGTTAGGAGAAGTAATGTAACATGCTCTAAAGCGAGCATACGCGCAGTCAGTATGGGGAAACTAGCGAGCAGTACATATAATTTTTTAGCAGACAGTGTAACGCGTATCATGCTTGCTGCGAAACTTATATTAAAGTGAGTATAAAGTAGAGCAAGGATGCTTAACCTTTTGAAGAGTCGGGCCAACGGTGGCTTCAGTCGTTAAAGACGGGCCACTTACATTTCCTATATATTTCAGGTACTCTCAGGACAAGCGCAATAAAAACTCAATTATTAAGATCAAACCCTACTTGCGCGGGGTCACTTAAAATTCTTTCGCGGGCTACTGGGATTCAGCAGCCTTGGAGTAGAGCATTTTCTCGAGCATTTCTATGAAACGTAACGTTCTTACGCATCGTAACCTCTCGTACCAAACGTTGTTTGGTTTGTGAAAGGGTGATTACACTAGAACATATCATAGAGCGGCTCGTTGTTCTGTTACAAGTACTATTTAGGTTGGTTTGTAAGTACTATTTAAATAAAGAAATTTTGACTTTGACTAGTTAATGTTCTTCATGTCTATACTTACCTTTACACCTCGTAACTCCGGTCAAAACCTACCTTTATGTTGGCGAGGATTGCGCCGCAACATGCGCACGCGGCGGGGGGCTAACGAGGGCACGCCGTGTCATTAGTTGCTACAGTCTCTTGCAAAAATACCTATATTAAACACTGCAATAATCTTTGCCCAGCTCTGGAACACTATGGGTTCACAATAAAATTGGTTAGTTCATGTTCTGTTTGTTTCCTTTCAGGATATCATCATTATGAGGCCATTTAACCTCAACTTCAGAACGATCATATCAATATTTGACTCTCCACGCTGGCCAGACGGGTTGGGGAGGCTTGATATCAGTATATTTGTTTTTCTGTCTCCATCGACGAAATCCATGTAAGGATTGAAAGTGGTCTATTCTACTCCACCGTAACCGCATAGCTACAAATATTTATTACATTAAAACATTAAAAAGATCCATTTAACAAAAACTTTCCTTTATGTGTCGCGCCCACCTTATAGTAGTGGGCACATATATTTCTATTGCAGACTGTCTTTTGGCATCAAAGGCATTACAAAGAACGCTACATACAGTTGGAATTTAATTAAAGTTTGTATCGGTACTCAGAATCACGCTAATGTCATAATAGGATTGGAGGTTATTCAGTCAGAAATAATCTTAAAATTAAGTACTTTTAAGTACTTATTTGAACTTTTTTTGTCTCCAAAGCCACTAAGAAGTAACAATAAAAAAAAGAAAACTGAAAATAATTTTCCGGAAATATCAGCAACTATTTTTTCAAGCTCTAATGAGAATTTTTTCCAAATTATCGGCCAGGATCTGTGACTATTATCTGTGACCAGTATTTTATGTTCTTTTTGTTAAATAAAACGCAGCAAACCCAATCACTTCTAATAACAGCGCAGTCCGCTAATGGCTGCCCACGTGACCGGCGGTGTCGACGAACACCATTAGGCAGGACGTGACGCGGTGATGTCATAGACTATTTACGCGCGTAAGTCACTGTTCTGACGCGGTTAATTACATTAGTGGCGACAGTTCCGGGAAATATACGGGGAAATCGGATATGTTGAAGAGAAAATTTAAATTATACTCGTAAATTCATTTGGTATTAAATAATTCATAATGAAGTGGTTTCTGATCCGGCTAGTGAAATTCTTGGTATTGGATGACTGCAATTCATAATTAATCGCACATTATGAATTTTTTAATAATTTAAGGAGCATTTCTTACAATAATTAAATTGAACAACAGATTACCAACTAAGTAAATAAGTTATGGTTGCACTTAAACTTTGCTTTTGCTTAGTCTGTTCATCTGCACTCATATATCGTATCTCATCCTAGACTAAAATGTAAATACATAATAACCTAGTATAAATACAAAAAAAAATCACAAAGGATCCATAAACTCACCAATAATTTTCTTAGGCAGAAAACTTACCTATAGCACTTCTGTTTCTTATTACTTGAAAATCGACGCCCGCGCATGCAAATTCAGCTGCAGCGGGCCTTATCTCGCGCGCCGGTTGCGATTTCTCCCGACATTACTTAGGGTGAATGCACATTTGTATGCCTAAGAAATGTCTATGGGCCGTACTATGAATACTTTTAAGCCATTAAAATGAGTATTCGTTTATTTAAGTACCTACGTTATGTAAAACTATAAGTTGTTAGAATTTTTATAGGGCAATTTAGAAAAGTATCGTATTTCACTTTTCTAAATCATGAGATTTTCATTGAAGCAATTTGGTGTCGGTCGCTTTAAGAGATAAATATCTGCTGTAGTTATTATGATGCTGACGAACATAGTGGTAAGTTGTAAGTACCTAAAAGCATGGTCGATGATCATCTAATGATAGTAGAATTCCTCCCACAAATAAATCGTGAATTTTACACGTCACTACTACGACTTTAACACAGATAAAATGTGCACTTAGCACCGTATAAAAGTGTTTTTGTGACTCTACACCAAATTAAACCATATTTNCAGGATAAATTACGACAATGATTTGGGCTAAACCTGTAATATAAGATTTTAGTTATACCTGTAATGTTTGACTTTATATGCCTCGGTTACATTTAAGTTAAACAGCGCTTATGGCCATATCTCCATTAAGCGCTCGTAGTAAGGCCCCTGATCCTGTGTCCGTGTAAGGAATGGCATCCCGGTGCGTGCTTATCTCGCGAAATACAAAGCGATACGTTACTTTATTCGCGCGCCTTTGTCCCTCCGTTATCTGCGGACCGGGACACCCAGCGCTTAAAGAATTATTGCGTGTATGGAAAAGTTTTGGAATATTTTTACAGAATAAGGCCCGGTTTCCACCAAGGCAGAGCAGTGCGGAGCGGAGCAGAGAAGTTTTTTGAATAACCAATCAGATAACATTATTTACATATCTCCACGAAATAGATCGAGTGGAGAAGAGTGGAGTAGTGCGGAGAGGCACGGAGCGGTGCGGTATGTCATAGATAGCAATAGACTGACAGCTGACAGCTACGCACGTCACACATCTCCGTATCGCTCCGCTCCACTTCGGTGGAAAAGCCAGCCTTCGCCGCACATCTCCTCTTGTCTCTGCCCCGCTCCAATTTTATTTCATCTCAATATGATCATATTTCTTAATATAATTTGCAATCTATTTTAACATAATAATAGGGTCACTATAATTATTATAATTTAATTACAACAGTAATGAAAACTTTGATGAAGGTTTAATTGTTTCTGACCTACGAGTGTTCCTCGGTCAGAGATCGCCTCCCAACTCCAGGGCTGTCCATAGGCCAAGAATTCACAATTAAGTTTTTAGTAAAGTTGAAGTCTATTACTAGTATCTTTACTTACTGGTGTCAAATCCTTTGCCTCTGGTAAATTAGAGACGGTCATTCAGCAGTAAATAATAATGACCTGATGATAATAATGGAAGTTCTACGACAGACGTTTATCCCAAATAATGTTGAATACTAAATATTTAAACTTTATTAATTCGTCTTATTAAAGCAAAGCTTTAATTTGGAAAATAAATTTGGTGCCTTATCTCTACATGGCAATGTTACAAACAGAAAAGCTGAGTTAAAAAAACCATTAAATAATAGCGCACGTATTTTATGACCGCTAGTGTAGGCTTTAACGTTACCTACAAAAAAAAATAGTTGTTAACCCTACACTAGTACAGTCAAGAGAGGACAGTGTTGTTGCTATAGCAAGTTATTATGGATCCAGACAAAGGTGGGCCCGCGGGCGCTCGGACCTGGCATTGTAGTCAGGGAGCCATGGCTGAAAACAGCTAAGCAATTTAAGAAAAAACTTTTGTTACAAACTGTTTCTTAATCTACGGCCAGTGTTAAAAACAAAAGGATGATCTTTTCATTTCAGAAAAGACATTTGTTACAGACCGTGTTTTGTTTTTATTTAACCATATTGTTGTGAGCGACGTTGGATTTTTACCTACTGAAAAAAACGGTAAAGAAAATTTTGAAATTAAAATATATCCTGAAGTTACAACAAAAATTGTTTACAAAGTTATGGTTTAAATAAATCGAGTAGCCTTCACTAGTACATGTGTGTCTATTATTCAATGTTAACCTACTTAGGTATTTTCTAAAATTAGATAAACTGAAACGTTCTTATGTGTTCGTTACTATAATAATGTTATCTAGTCTGGGTTTGTTCTGCACTCAAAGGGGAGCCTGCGGGCGGTTGCTTGTGAAAGGACTCTGGCGTTTTAATAATATTAAAGTACTTGGCTTTAAGGCTGCCGCACATTCAGTTACTATCTGCTGCCACAAATTGTGGACTTAAATATCCATAATCATATGTATCAGGATTTGAAGACATTTGCCTGATGTGGTGGTTCGTCCTCATTCATAGCGGATGGTTCAAATCCCACGGGAGAATAATATTATGCTGATTATGAACGCTTTATTTACCCTCTAGTCTGTAACCCTATGTTACCTACTTCTATTGAGTATGCTCTGATATGAAAATAATTAAATTTTACTCGTTAAAGGGTTACCTATGTATGAAAATTTTCATCTTTTGTGGCGGCCTCTTGTGGCTTAGTTTGCGGCGGCGCTTAAATTTATTATAAGAGACGCGTTCGCTTTGAAGGGATAAAGGAACAATGAACACAAAGAAGTAGTGGTGCCTATGGCTTATTTTCATTATATTAGATTCTGATGATACTTATCTACTTAAAAATTTATTTTGTTTCGCCAACCTTCCCCTTGAAATTGAATAATAGTCACAGTCAGACAAATGGCCTTAATTCTGACATACAAACTTATTAAGTTCTTTATAATTAATTTACAGGATAATAAGGGATATAAAGACAAACGCAAAATTTATGTGTATTCCAGTCAGACAAGCATGAAGACACAGTCGTAGGGCTTCTAATAAATGTCATTATTTCCTGACGGTTACAAACTATCCTTCTTGAATCATAATAGGATAGGTAATCGCTAATACGATATAAGTTACAGTTTCCTTGTTTTCCCTTAAACTCAATGACTAGGNTTTTCCTTAAAATCAATATAAAACAAAAACACATCGTTCTCAGCTAGTTAACCGGCACTAATAAGAAAACAAACAGGTCGCGGCGGGTCAAAGAGTCATGTGTCACACGAGCTTAAGTCATGACTGGCGGTCACGACGCCGCTGACATTATAAATGGAGAGCGTTTTAGTGCAGGAAAGAGACGTGGCGTTCAGTTTTTCTGAGACCTCTAAGGCTGGATCCACCACTTTAACTTTTACAAACGTCAAAAATCTGTCAAACCCCAAACAAAAAGCACCGGTTATCGTTATACTTACGGTTAAAGTTAGGTGGTGCAACTCAGCTTAAATGTGCGACAGATATAACAAAAGACTCCAGGCACGAAAATATATTGATTAATAGCAGCTTTGCACATGGTATATCTAGTCCAAGAAAAGCAAGCAATCATGAAAAATTTATAAACGCTCCTTTATTTGTGTCATATTTAAGTTTATGCATGTATTTGTGTAAAGATTGATCCGGAATTAATTTCCATGAACTGATCTCCATTCAGTACCTACTTGCATGCAGTTGAATCATTGGCTTAAATATATTTTAGAGAACCAAACTTGACAGTCCTTTTATAATGGGCCTTACAGTTGCTTTATAGACATCTATGAGGAAATCTATCGTCATAAAATTTTGTTCTACATTAGAAAAGTATACAAAAACACATTTCACAACGGCTGTTTGTTACACTAAACACAACGTCATTTTACGTCAAATTCAATATCGCTACATAAGTACTCGCAACTGGTTTCCAATATAGAAAGTGCTCTTATCTGACGTTTGAATCATGACTTTCAACCTGTCCTGACGCAATTGACTAGTTTTAGTTAAATTACTTTTGGTAGTGATTCTATTTGCTTGTATTTGATCTTTATAATACGTTGTATTAAAAATGGTAGTAGGTGATCCTCTCCTTTCTCAACTTAGGCTGATTTCCACCACATAACTTTGACGATAACCGATGTTTTTTGTATGGAGTTTGACAGATTTTTGACGGTTGTTAAAGTTAAAATAGGATGATGCAACCGAGCCTTAAACATTCCTGTACCAAATAAGAAGATTCATTTATTAATCTGACAAGTACAGAGAATTCGTTTTAGCGAATATTTTTATTTTTTTATTTTATTTTCTTTATTAGGAAAACATACAGCTTAAATTATGATACATCCCAACTAATATTATAAATGCGAAAGTAACTCTGTCTGTCTGTCTGTCTGTCTGTCTGTCTGTCTGTCTGTCTGTCTGTCTGTCTGTTACGCTTTCCCGCTTAAACCTCGCAACCGATTTTGATGAAATTTGGCATAGAGATAGTTTGAGTCCCGGGAAAGAACATAGGATAGTTTTTATCCCGGTTTTTGAAACAGGGACGCGCGCGATAAAGTTTTTCTGTGACAGACAAAATTCCACGCGGGCGAAGCCGCGGGCGGAAAGCTAGTGTAGAATAAAATCTAAGAACGAAATCCTTACTTGCAAGTTAATTAATGAAAATGAACTTTGTGAAACAAGTAAAGATAATAATAATAATGTTCTATATCGAGTTCGTCGTGAATAAGCAAAAAATCTACGTAAATACGTATGTCAACAAACGTAAAGTGTATTAAACAAAGATCATGTCTTTCGGCCTTGAGATTTAATTAACATGAATTTACGTCAACAAGCACTCTATATTTCTAAACTAAATGGTTTTATTTGATACTTGTGCCAAACAACAGATTCTGACTTATAAAATTGCAGAGACTGAAAATATCGCTGTTCAAGAAGGATTCAAGTATCGAAGGACCCACTGCGTCAAAGGCAACCGCCACACCACAAGGCCATGGGGGCGTCGATATAGTTTTAGGAATCTCCTGCTTAGGAATTTCAGCGACAGCTGGCTGTCTTTTAGAATTCCGTCCACTTTACCGCCGCGTAGTCTGCCCCCGCCTGCGTGCCAAGAATTCATTAGATGGAGCTGTTTCGAGAACAGTGTTTTTAACAAAAGAACGTTTCAATTGCTATTATTATCAGTCGAAGTTTGGAGAAATATTTGGATTTAGTTCGTTTCATGCATGCGGAGCGTACATTTTATATTACGCTTGCGTATTCGGTGAAGTTTTCCTAAAACTAGCTAACGGTGATGCGATGGTGAAAATCCACGAAATCGTTCATTCTAAGCAAAGCGGGCTAGTTGGTAAAAATACAGTTAAACTAAATCAAGAGTTTAAATTGCACATGACAATTTATATGTGTTCTAAAATTTACGAATTTTCCTAGTTATTTTTTTGTAGAGTTGCATAATTTGGTTTGTAAACTAGCACCTCTGATTGTTGAAATCATAAAGTATTATTGTAACTTATTTTAGTATAACGAAAACAATGTGATGTAAGTTTATAATGAAAAATATTTAAAAAACTTAATACCTATTTCGTTTCTTGGAAAAACACTGATGATAACGAGTTAATTTAAAAGCCTGTTTTCTAAAACGACGTTGAAATATGAACCTATCTCTAAGAATAAAAAGATTCGAGCCTAAGATTGGTCTAAATATTTAAATTAAGCCAACCAAAGATTGCTCGAGTTTGAATCCAGTTTTAGCATAATTTCGTATACAGATTTAATGTTTTGCTACTATAAAAACCTTTCAAAAACATTTGTATGAGAAATTATATTATTGTGTATGAGGCCCTCTTCGCGATCTTATACAAATAAAGCACGCCTCCACACACGTCACTAAGCAAAGTGAATTTATATTTACCGATGTGATCTTCACCAGATCGTCGGTCCACCTAGTGGGAGGCCTGCCCACGCTACGTCTTCCAGCTCGTGGTCGCCACTCAAGAACTTTTCTGCCCCAGCGGCCATCATCTCTTCGAGCTATGTGAAGGTCGCGGGAAGTACCTGGATGCAAGCGGCGCAGGACCGGTCTTTGTGGAAATCCTTGGGGGAGGCCTTTGTCCAGCAGTGGACGTCTTTCGGCTGAAACGAACGAACGAACGAANTATATTTACCGATGTGATCTACCAAACGGTAAGTCAGTTTGCCTGATCGGACTACACCTCTATTTATGAAATCATGGGCCTATTGCTTTTTTATATAAATTACCTACATGCTGAAATTATTCCTAGGTGTTTTGGCCTCAGTCTATGTTTACTACGTGGATTGCATAATGCTTGCCTCCAGGTAAGGCCAAGTGATTCGTGTTGTCAAGTTCAAAGACACGACAAACAACGCAAACGGTTTTAATAAATAAAAGTTGAATGAAATACTGAAATATTTACTACATAGGTATTAACACTTGTTTATCTAATTTCAGTTTCTGAAGAAACATGGAACTTTAAACGGAAAATTTTATACTTTAAAGTTGAATCCATTATTGGATTTTTGAAGCTGTGTTGTTGTTTCACAAGTCTTTATTTAAATAATAAAGTAAAAGGGACAAAAAATATGCTTGCCGCTAATGAGTTTATTAAACTCAATGACGTGACAATGACTTTAAGAGGAGCAAAATGTTTGCTTTATATTCTCTATTTTGAATGTGAAAATGCAACAAGATTACACATACAATAAGAAGTAACTTTCTGCTCTAAATGTAAGACAAAGAACAAAAAACTATCACACGATATCAAGTTGCTTATTTTTTAATACGTTCTTCAGTTCTTACAATCATTTCTTAAGAGAGAGGACGTAAATGCGCGTTCGCCTGCTTTTTAATTGACATAAAATCAGACAGAGAGGTTTTGTCGGACCTTCGGTGACCGCGGCCCTAGAGGGCCATTCCACAGATCAATTTCAATATCGATTTTCTCTGTCCTGCTCTCTTGCCTAATATCTTAGTGTGAGTGAAAGAGGCGGGTTTAAATGGAAGTTATCAATATTGTTTTACAGAGTAGAGCTCATAAACCGGCTCGGCCGGTTCGAGGAGAGACGCCATCGCAAAATTTCGGCCATATTGGCGGTAAAAACTGGGATAAGTGACGTTGGAGTCTGGAGTTTAAACGAAGGCCTGCTGCTTTAAAAAGAGCTTGAATTGCGATGCGCATTCGTAAGTATTGGGGTAGAAATGAATTTTACAACGCAAAAAGTACGGACTAACGCAACATTTGAAGAAATTTAGTTATAATACCTAATGAAGCTATATACTTTAATGTATGTTGAAACTAAAACAGAAACCTACTGTAATTTACCAAATGGCTAGAGCCATAACTTGGAGAAAATGATTATGATGAAATATATTAGCTGTGCCCGCGGCGTCATATGACTGAAAAACCCCTATCACCTAAGGGTATGAAAAATTGTTTTAAATATCCTAATCTCAGACCTACTGAATGTACACCCAAAATTTTATAAGAATCAGTCAAGCTGTTTCGGAGAACACTGACACGAGTATTTCTCCTTATTAAAGAAACAATGACTTCTGGTACTCTCATCATACTAACATTTTCCAAGGATTCAAATCCACAACCGCATTCGGCGTTGTAGGGCGAACCACGCGCCGTACGACCTTCTGTTTCCTTTTATAATATTATATATAATATATGAATATGAACACTATTTATACTAACACCGGTTCGTCATATTCTCGTATAAGGTCAACATTCTTGACCTCGAAGTACACCGCAGCGTGGCAATTTAGCCTAAAATCTGATACACGTGTAGAACTTGAAGTTCATCAACATCTGACATATAATATCGGTGTTGAGCGACGCTCGGGGAGCTACCGCGGTAAGAAACGTCATTGTCACTGACTACAGAGTATAGAATGACTTGCGGTAAGCGCCTAAAATGGACGTGGACTAGTAAATTGTGTTATAGGACTTTTGGCACTAAATTTGGCAGTTGTCGTGCCTGCAAATATAGGCATCTCGTAGCACGTTGCTTTGTCTAACAAAACGAGTAACTAAAAAGATACAGTTTTAACTGTATAGTCAACGCCAATAGAAAATGGCATTTTCACATTGAAACCCTTGTCATGAGTGTATCTTTGATTGCACTGTAAAATTATCGTAAATTACTGATTATTTAATAAATAAATGAATATCCTTGGACTTTTATTATACGCTTCTAGTCCCACTGAGTAAAGCTTGTACTATGGGTACTAGACAACTGATATGAACATACTTAAATTCTTTTGTTTTACTTGGTTACACAAAAAAACAAAAAAGGCCATTGCAAATCAAAAAAAAAACCACCCAAAAAGCCTGAAAATTTGACTTACGCGGTTCGAGTACCACATCAGTGATCGCCGTGACGTCACCGCGCGCCGGCCAATCGCGTGCCCGAGCGCGCGGGGCGGCGGCGCGAGCGCAGCGCGGGCCAGTCGCGCCCCGCCGCCGGCCCGGCCGCGCGTGCCGGCCGACGGGCCGACTCCCCTGGCCCTATCCACCAGTGAGTGTGTGTTTCTTAATTGGAGCGCTCGTGAAAAACCACGCCGGCCTCCAGAATACAGGACCTTCAACGTGGTAAGTTCTAAGCCTAACCATCTCGATCCTCAACTCAATTCTAGATTTGAAAATTATAACTTGAATCGAACTGCCTAAGGCGGGAATTGAACCCACGACCTTCCGCTTGCCGGGCGACTGCTCTTACAACTGAGCTACTTAGACACTGGATGAAACCGTCGAAATTTTCAAGTGTCGAAAGTTTCTTCAATATTGGGTATAATCATTTCTAGATTCTCCGAATCAAACCAATTATTGGGCGGCAAATGATTTGAGGATCAGCCCATAGGAAACCGGTTTCACAACCGAACGAAATTCACAAGTTAATCGACGGAAAAAACCTTTACATCGCTTTTTTAAATGGCTGTAATTAATTACTCGGGTTAATAACGCATTTTTTGTGGACAGAACATGCCATGAAAAAGCGCGGTTACCCAGACTTCTTAATTAATATCGCTAAAGCGTGGGAGAGTAGGTACATCGGTATTCACTGGAATTTTTCTAAGTTGTTCAGCTGAGAACTGCTTCTTGTTATATTTTGTGCTATCGTAAAACACCTATTTACTTTAAAAGATTTAAAATTAAATTGATATACGAGTTAAGGGAGTAACAAAAACAGTATTTTATGTATTTGCCGATACAGAAAGTTCTTTCGGGAAGTCCCAACAACCAAATCTTCTGATCCGTCAGGTTCAAGGAGCTGACGCCTATCTAAATATCTTTATATAACACGCAACAAGCGATCTACCACTTATTTATTTATCTTACTAGCTTTCCGCCCGCGGCTTTGCCCGCGTGGAATTTCTGTCACAGAAAAACTTTATCGCGCGCGTCCCTGTTTCAAAAACCTGGAGAAAAACTATCCTTTGTCCTTTCTCGGGACTCAAACTATCTATGCCAAATTTCATCAAAATCGCTTCAGTGGTTTAGGCATGAAAGCAAGACAGACAGACAGACAGAGTTACTTTCGCATTTATAATATTAGTATAGAGTATAGATATAGATTACACACGGTAATCTTTTTACTCGTCCATCATTAACTTTTGAATAGGCAACATAGAAAACTACATCTGTGCGTCTAATGGTGAGGCCTATCTCATATGAATACTCGTCTCCGAGCATCCGGGTTCAACGCCGCCCACGGCAGCCTTGACCGGCGCGAACTCCTGCGCACCGCCTCCGTCTGAGGTGATTCAGACATTCAGACCGCTCGATCATAAAGTTTTTCCTTGGAAATACATTTTCTTTGCGTCCGACAAGGAAAATGCATTAACTATTTCGATTGCGCGTCCATTTTGTTGGCTAGCAAGTTAGTTTTTGAGTAAATTCAATATTTTGCCCTTTACTAAGAAACTATGTTGAAGAATTTTCCAAGACAAAACTGAGGCACGTAAAAAAGGCGCGGGTTCCAATTCCAGCATTAGAACTTAAAAAGGGAGTAAAAGATTTCTTGAACTTAAATCTTTTATGGGAGATATTTTATGCATTTAGTGTATTGACAAACTTTCGGTATTTTAAAGTACAAAAATTACATACAAATACTAATAAATATGTATACTATAAAATAATTGTACCATCTTACTATAATAGTAACTATAACCATAACCACTGTTTTTTGTATGGAGTTTGACAGACTTATGACTTCTGCTAAAGTGAATATTTCTAAAGTCAAAGAAATTCAATATTAAATTTCTTTGGTGTGAGATTCCCATACAAATGTATGGATTAAATCCATGACGCGGTCGAGCGCGTTGATGTCTTCTCTACGGGGAGGGGCGTTCCGAGCGCCACACCACGATTACCATACATAATTACAATTTCACACACGTTTCATACATTTCCATAGCTACACATATTATATTATAATTGTACTGTGAGAATGTAACTTTTTACTTAATTTCATTGAGATATTTTTATAAATTAATAGTTTTTTTTGGAAGTTGATAAAGATAGTGAAGATTTTTTGATTTGATATTCATTTGGTTACGTTAAAAATAATTTTAAATGTGTACTATTGGAATTCTGAAATTAAGTGAAAAGTGTAGATGTAGTTTTGAAATACTACACACTGAATTGGAAAGTATACAAAGGACCGTAAATTCCTGAAAAGACGCCCTCAATTCGTTTTAAGACTGTGATTGGTTAAATTAAATATTTACGAGTAGATCAATCATAGACTTCAATAATTTTAGTCATAGATTCATAATGCGGTCTACAAGTACGGGTAATTTTCCATAAGAGTAACATCTTGATTAAAACACAACACAAGTCACGTGTCGCACAGCTACGAGTATAATACACTCAGATATGGATTAATATCGATACGGAACGCTGGTATCTCATATTTTCCCCTCCGTTTGCTCTCACAATAAGTGGGACGTGAAAAAATCTATCTGCTCCCGAATATTTTATTATAACATTCCTATATTTTCCTTATTACAAAAATATCTCGTATTTCTCGGATTTTCTATTAGATACTAATATTGTTATGGATGAAACTATCGGGAAAGAAGTTTCCTTTTCTGTAATGCTGCAACAATACATTTCATTTTGATAATTATTTACTTTTTATGAAACAGAAAATAAAATAAATTTTACTTTTCTGTATAAAACTTGCAGTTTGCGCAGAGAGTTTGACTGATTGGTTTGAAAGTGTATTTTATAAAGACAATATTTACCAGTATTTTTTTTGGTACAAAAATATTAGATTTAAACGGCATCTGAAAATATAGGTGTATGTTTAGTAAAGCGTAATTGGAAGATTTCTAATGAACACAAGATTACGCGTGCACAGCCGCGGGCAACGGCTAGTATTTGACAATTTAATCGTAATAGCAACAATCGCTGTAATGATAAATAATAGCAACTGCTTGCGAAATAACGTTTGAGCGTCACGTGGAAACTTCAACATTTCATGTTCTTATTTCACGGTACATAAATTAATATTTTGTTAACTTGTATCTTGTTAAGTTTGAAAAAAATAGATGCATTATAAACGATATTGTACAATTTAGAGTTATAAATCGAAAGATTGACAACTAGAAAAGTTATTACGCCGGTAGATGTATCGGTAGTTACAAAATAAGCACGGAACCGGGTTCTAATAATGCGAATTTGATGATGTATACCTAACGCTGATGATTGCATTGAACCTTTGCGAGATCGAATCAGAAATGAGGAGATCCATAAACGAACCAAAGTCGCTGACATAGCCCGACGGATTAGCAAGCTGAAGTGGCAATGGGCAGGGCACATAGTACGCAGAACTGACGGCCGATGGGGCAGAAAGGTTCTGGAATGGAGGCCGCCCGCGTACCGGAAAACGCAGCGTGGGACGTCCACCTACAAGGTGGACCGACGACATCGTAAAGGTAGCAGGGAAGCGCTGGACGCAGACCGCTGCCAATCGATCAACATGGAAAGCATTGGGGGAGGCCTATGTTCAGCAGTGGACGTCCTATGGCTGAAGATGATGATGATGATGATGNGAAAACGCAGCGTGGGACGTCCACCTACAAGGTGGACCGACGACATCGTAAAGGTAGCAGGGAAGCGCTGGACGCAGACCGCTGCCAATCGATCAACATGGAAAGCATTGGGGGAGGCCTATGTTCAGCAGTGGACGTCCTATGGCTGAAAAGATGATGATGATGATGATGACCTAACGCTGATGTATGACGGAGGAACAACTAAAACCTATATTACTACGTGATTACCTTAAGACACTATATTGGTTTCAGTTGTGTAAATAGTGCTCAAATTGTTATTTTGTAGCACACTAAAAAGAAGTTTTAATATTATCTTTTCTTTTTGAAGAGATAGACATCAAGCATTTAACGAATGGGTAGTGACCATACTTTAATGACTATAATTTTGCTGTTAAGATCAGAAATCGAAGTAATGAGTAACTTTCATAATTTTAAACATGAAGTTATATGTGTTAGTAGCGAATGTATAAGTATAATATATTTTAAAATAGGTCATAGCCTGAAGGCCTACGTCTTTCGTCACCGTCTTCTTGACCACACGGGTTTCGCCACGTATCGGCACTTACAAATAAGTTGCATATCAGAGTTGGCCAACTTAATGTTAATAACGTCTGGTTTCTCGTTTCTGTCGCGGACATTTTTGTACCTAATTGTTGTAATTGGACGGCTGCGTAAGCGCAACCTCGTTTCTGCGTACGCTTAAAAGGTTGTTGAGGATTTTTATTTCAATTTTAGTGTTAAATAATGTAGGTACAGGCATCTCAGTGATAAGCTACATGAAAAGGTAAAGAGATATTATGTTTTAAGTATATTTGGAGCGGAATTTAGGTAAATGGATTTTTCCGTATCTTATAAAATTCCATGTTCGTAATTGACGATCGAATTTAAGATATTATAACGTGATTTTTGTGATGAGTAAATTGCTTTGTGATTTCTATATTTGAGATCATTATTACTCTAATTTACAAAGAAATTAAAAAGTACTTAATGCTCTGGTTGATATCAAACCATTCTGCTGTCTTTATCAACATAATAAATACATAAATTCCAACCTATGTATCATGTGTGAATCTTAACTAGGCCTAGCCTAGGTGTGGCTGAAACTAAGTTGTCTTAGTAACTTGGGAAAGTTTTAAATTTATTTTTGATAGTAATAGACTTTTATTAACACATCTTTCTCGTTCCCCCAAAGGTACCGCGGCTAATTAGAAGTTATTAATTAATTCAAATTGTGTCCAATTAATGGGCCCGTAAGAACCCTCATTGTTTAGGGTTCCTACACTATTTACATAGCCACTGACCGTGAATGTGAGGCGTGTGAATCCGCGTCGGCGAAGAATGCGCCCGGAAAAATCTAACAATCCGTAGGGTACCCGTGGTTTTGGCTCAAAAAAGGATTTTAGGATTCCCAATTTCTTTAAAAAACAGGTTTATTCATATTTTTGTAGTTGTGAAAGTAATGTTGTAGTTTGAAAATGTTAACTGATAAGATATTATTTCTCATGATGCGGTGTATTAGTAGGTTTGGTTTGAAAATGTGAAATAAGAAATAATATGACAGTGAATATTATAGTTAAGTATATTTTAGAAACAATATGTTTGTGAGAATAAATTACAATCGGCACAAAACTAGCCTACGTATGTTTATTGAGATACCTTCAGCAAAATAATATTTACTTAACGTTAAATTTATTGTCTCATATCTATCTTTAACAACGACACATGAAATGTGTGATTTTCATATAAATTCAAAAATATCCCCATTTGACTACTAATTGGTGTGTTCATCACAATCTTCCCCCTTTGTTCTTGTAACTGTATTTTGTCTAACTGAGAATTAGTCATTGGTGCGTCTCCCATTTACATAGGCAGTGGCCGTGAATTTCTCGTGTGAACGACAGAGCGTTCACTCCGACTTGGCGCCAGGGCTGCCAACCGTAAATCTTATAGTTCTCACACGATAATTTTTAGACTCGAGATAGCCTAAATAAAAATTTACAGATTTAGTGGAAAAAGAAAAGAAAAACAGATAAACAGAGTTATTTACTATCGTTATTATATCACAAGTACGGATATTACTGAAAACGTAGGAAGACGTTCTGAAATCTATAATGTAAAATAAACTATTGAAACAAATACTCATTACTCACTGTATAAAATTTGCCATTTATCGACTGTTTAAAAATTCTTTAACCTCTTTTAGTTTCAGTGATAACCCTATTTGACGCTGATAGCTAAATTGAATTAGAAACGGTACGGTTTGTCTGAATTTGTGTGAATGCTATTGGAGTTTTCACGATTGTAATTTTGCGGCTTTTTATTTTTTGTTTCGCAAATTAAGATTGACAATTTGCTCTTGGCTATACTTTTTATTATTCACTGGTGGGCTGCCGTCTCGTTACAGTCACTGACTGTAGAGTTTTGTAAAATTACACGAGATAAAATAATTTCAATTCGTCCATTGTAGTGTGGATAGTTGAGTATACTAAAATGAAAGCTCTTTTTGAATTGATTTGTTTGCTTGGAGGTTGTTAAAATCTATTACTTTGATAATATTCTTGGAGTGCATTTGTTCTTCACCCTAAGCTTATCCAAATGATTTATTATTTTGTGTGAATTAATTTAATAGATATAATAAGTATGATATGTATTTATGTTTTATTTTATTATCTTTATTAGGAAAACATTCAGCTTATAATATGACACAGGTAGTAGTTTAACACGGATACTCATATATCTATGGTGACACCGGTGTTGTGATTTTCGTTCTTTTCATCGTTCATACGTTTAATTTATATATGTTTACGTCGCATTTTAACCCTCGTTTGTGTAGTATCATGGTGCACATACCCCGAAGTTTTTAAATCATTTTTTTGTTCATTTTTATCCCTGTTTTGTGTTATACCGCGGTGCACCTGCCCTGAGGTGCGTTTTATTATTATTTTTGTTAATTTTTATCCTTCGTTTGTGTAGTATCGTGGTGCACATACCCCGAGGTTTTTTAATCATTTTTTGTTCTTTTTTATCCCTGATTTGTGGTGTATCGTGGAGCACCTACCCCGAGGTGCATTAGAAGCGGCGTCACGCTCGCGCGGCGCGTCCGCGGTATCAATGCGATCCATCAGCGTCGTTCGCACGCCATGCCATGTGAAGTGTCTATCGAGAATCATACTTTACGACCATTTTTATATATATAATTATATGTACAAATTGACCGTACAATCTGCATGCTTGGCCATTTGACCGTGTATATTTAATAGCTTCATTTGTGCGCGCAAAAAGATGATAGAGTTTTGAATTTAAAAGTAATTTGGTTTATCTTGATTTCTAAAAATGCAGACAGATATTTTGATATTATAATTTAAACACTTGTCTCTTAAAATGTCATTCGTTTTTAAAAATTCTCAATGAATTGTGTATGTTAGAGGCAAATCATGTTAAAATGTTTGACATTGCTGGTGCTGTGACGTGTGATCTAAATTTAGAGCTGCGCGTGACCAGCACACTTGTTTTAAGGCAATAAAAATTCTGGTTTTGTCATCCATTTTGTTATTCCGCACAAGTGTTCCGCATCCTTATGCATTTTTGCGAACTTAGAATAAACCATGAAATTACGATTTTTGTTAAAAACGCCTTTGTTATCAAAAACACTGCGACTGTGAATTATTTTGAAAATAGTTGTACATTTTGCTAATAATATGGGGAACGGAAGTTTAGATATACTCAACATCAAATAAACCGCACCTTCCGCGACGCGAACTTTAACGATTTTCTTCTGACACAATCATGGTGCCCCAACAATATTGGTGTTATTTGAAAGCCCAATAAATTTCCTTAAAAAAAACACATTTAATTTCTTAATAAATGATTAACATATACCATAAATGTGACTTGAAAAAATACCTCACTTTGGGCCCACCTATGGGATCAATTAGACCAATTTTTATGGTTATAAAACCAAATAATGATCTCACGTGTTCTCTTTAACAGATGGATAGCGATTAATCCCAACTTAACAGTTTTATAGCCATAAAAGTTGGCTTTAGCGTAACTACCTATTTTTTGAAGAAGTGACTCTGGATCCTTCTAAAGACACATTTTTGGGGTAAAAACCTTTTCTTTAATGAAATGAAGGTTAGAAATAGGCTTTTAAATGGTGTCAATATTGGTGGGAAGTGGGGTTGCATACGTTTGAAAATGATTGTCGCGGGAGGTGCGATTTATTTGATGTCGAGTGTATTACAACGAATTTTCCGTAAAGATAATGTCGGCATCAAACGTTCACGGAATATAAAGCATTCCTTAAAGTACGGAATTTCTATTATGTTTAAATCCTTCTGGGTATACCATAATTTAACGCTTTATCTTATATTAATCTACACTATTTCCTTAAATATCTAGGAGATATTATTAATAAATAATGTGAGAAAAGTTTCATCAATTAAAAAACATAAACTTCCTTCTGGCACAGTCTGGTA
This sequence comes from Ostrinia furnacalis, assembly GCF_004193835.3. Classification (NCBI taxonomy): domain Eukaryota; kingdom Metazoa; phylum Arthropoda; class Insecta; order Lepidoptera; family Crambidae; genus Ostrinia; species Ostrinia furnacalis. Next base: position 304,538 of record NW_021131446.1, on the reverse strand, counting down.
AAAATAACATCAACATAATCAGCTTTTACAATTAATTCTTATTTAGGGCGTTGTTAAAAATATGGCAAAACTTTAACTTGAAATACAGCCTTACGTTTAAACTAAGAACTGTCATTATAACAAAACTTAACCACTCGTACCATGCATTACAACTCTCCAAGTGGTCTATAGAAATCTTCATCCTATTTCTCAGAAGGTATTGTTACCTGAGCTACCCATAAGGGTCTTTGTCCCATTTTTGTTTTGAAACAAAATCTTTCATAGACACTCATCTTTTAAGATGGACTTTTATGGAGGCAACAACTTTTGAAAATCCTATATTTAATAGAGATAACCTTTTGTAAAACGTCCAGAACTTTCAATAAAAGATTCAGCAGAAAATTTACTGGAAGGAAACAAAGAAATGAAGAGGAAATTGAAAATTATCTGAATATTCAATGGAAAGAATTTGAATGGCTATTTTATATCTGAATAATGAAATATCCCGAAAAGTATAGCCGAGATTCGAGCTTTGCGGAGTAGCTTCGAACTAAATCTTCACGTAAGACTTCATTGCGGGGTGAATTGTATTAGTAGAAGCTCATTTTATATCATAAGGTTGATTTTATGTACTACATAGACGACAGTATTATTTTTGCTACGGAAATCATGCTAAGAGTGGACACTAAGTTATGGTTTATAATAATAAATAAAATATTTATTTTCATAATAAAAAACCAGGTAGGTACAATACAAGGAGTCCTTTGTTATGAGGACTTTGTACTATAGTCTAAGAGTTGAGAGGGCACAGATTTCATGTCAGGAGGAGTACATGAATAAACTTATTTTACATACAAATAAAGTATTATATTTGTCACTACACTTAGGCTGAGTTGCACCACCTTATTTTAACCATAACAATCACCATGGCCGGTGCTTTTTATATGGAACTAGCTGACCCGGCGAACTTTGTTCCGCCTTAATGGCAATAAATAAGCAGACTTTTTTTTTATTTCGAACGGGATAAAAAGTATCCTATGTCCTTTTCCTGGCTCTAAACTACCTCCCTAACAATTTTCAGCTAAATCGGTTCAGCCGTTCTTGAGTTATAAGTGGTGTAACTAACACGACTTTCTTTTATATATAGATTTGACAGATTTTTGACGTTTATCAAAGTTAAAGTAAGATGGTGCAACTGAGCCTTAGGATTTATTAACGTAGATCAGTGTCAACCGTGATAGGTCATAATCACTCTTTTTACTTATGTTACCATTTAAATATGCAAATTGACACATTAGTAAATTAAAATCTGCTATCTCACTGGCCTTGACTTGCCGATTGCTTTTAGAATAATCACCCGCAATTTTTGGAACAACCTACTCTTATTAGTTCGCCCACAGATTATATCACGGCTGGTGGTTATCAAATTATGGAGTTCGTTTTAATGTAAAGTGGTCTTTGTTTTGTGGTAATACAAATATCATTACAGTAGGCTCGTTACTATATGAAACTGTACCTTAAAAAGTTATACCTAGGATGAACACTGGATTAAAATGTCATTTTCATAGTAAATTACAACTAGGGTGTAACTTTTATTAATAAGGGAGTGAGTGTTTATAAATCTATGCTTGTTATTCTTAGTTATCTACCCCAATTTACTTTGATGTATCCATAGAAGAGGTTTTCACAATAAAAGCCTAATTATTTTGGCGAAAAGTTTTATCGATGTAGAGTCGTTCTCAGTTTGTTAAAATGCAAAATGAAACTTCTGAATGTACTTATTTTAGTGTATAAATGAAGTGGCCGCTATGATTACTTTAATATTAAAACACACAGTGAAATATTTTATTATTATGTATTAATCCGTTGACCTTTGCTGTGACGCATGTTAATGACGTTCTTCTTCAATGTGTGGGATTTACCCAATTATTACAGTCAATATTATCACTTCTACCACGATATAGTTAAAGCTATGGTGTCGTATTACTCTATGGGGTTTCCCTAATTTGTGCGAAGACCTCTCCAGAGCATTAATTAAAGATTTGTGTCGATTGCCGACACTTCGCAGGCTGAAATAAGTTTTTGGGTATTAAGATAATAATGAGCAGAAAGGTTCTCGAGTGGCGACCACGGGCTGGAAGACGTAGCGTGGACAGACCTCCTACTAGGTGGACCGACGATCTGGTAAAGGTCGCGGGAAGAGCCTGGATGTGGGCAGCGCAGGGCTGTGCATTGTGGAAAACCTTGGAGGAGGCCTTTGTCCAGCAGTGGACGTCATTTGGCTGAAACGAACGAAGATAATAATCTTATAATGAAAAAATAATTGATGATTTAATCATTCTTACTCATATTATTAAGACGCAAGTCTTCCCAATATCTGTAGGCGATCGTGTGACTAACATTTTGATTCATGCACTAAGGCTCTTGCAAAGAAACATGAGTCAATTTATTGAAAAACTATTTTTGAGACACGATAATCCTTTTCCCAGAGGACTTTTTATCGATCGAAATATTGGGATTTACTTAACGCCTTTATTCCTTGGAAATTATATTCCTTGCGGTATTTGACTTACATAAGAGGTTTCTAACTCGTCAAAGTGAATATTTTCCTTCTTAACTAAACGCTAGTTTCGTAAGACTCGCGCGCCGTGACTATCTGGCATCTACATACTTTGTTCGAAGCAAATTTTACGGGTGTGGGTTTTTCCTCAACTCTATTATACTCACGCATATTATTATAGAGTACTGACCGCTCTCGTGTTGTATTTGAACTGCCAAGAAAGGTAAATTATTAAATTTTGTAAAATACAGTACCTATATTGGGTAGGAAAAGGTGTTTCAATTTCGTTTATGTGATATAGTAGAAAAATTATACATTTAATAGTATTTTATGCTTCAGTTGATATGAGACGATGTAAAGACCTTGAGATTTGATTTGCATGATATGAATAAACACTTAATATACTTAATATATTATATAAAGACGTTCGATTCGTTGTTTTTAGGATATAAGAAAAATTTCTTTATCGTCACAAAACCGTAAGAAGTATTAGGTGGTGGGTACTGGCGTTCTTGATTGTTTATTCAAAATTATTTTCTAAAAAAGCATTAGTCTCACGGGTTAACACATTTCGTGTCGACAAGTTTTTGTGTCTGTGTTTGCAATGATGAATCGANGTACAATATACCGAACTCTCCCCTATATACCTACGAGTAGGTATAGCCGACAGCACATCTGACTGTAAATTTATGTTGCAAACACAACCTATTCCTACTACCTAACTAAGCTAACTAACCTATTTCAACTACATAAAACCCCACAGTGTCAAGCTTGATGTGCTGGCGTCTACAATTCGGGTGTTTCTAACCAATGGCAATCGTGTATGCAAATGAGTTTACCTTGATTCGGTCAATTTCTCTGTTTAACGAGCCTAATGGTTCGTAAAGCCCAAGTATGGGTTTACAACTTAAAGACGGCGGTGTAGGCAGAATGATTTCTCGGATATGGGAACCGCCATTTTCTATGAGCTCAACCGAAATGTTGGATGAATCACTGGCGTGTTTGATATACTGCTTTATAGCTCGTTTTTACTTAGACCAAGCCTTAATAGTTTTACAAGTCTAAAGTCACGAGCCATGACTCTACATACGACTAAAATCTAACTCCTGGATCGCTTGCTAATTGTATTCTTTCCCAGAACAAAAAATATTATAATTAAGGTTGATTGTGAATTTAATTCTGGATATATTCATGTAGAAAATTAATTAATTGAAGTGGCCAACTGACCACTTCGATTTGTTTTTTATGTAAATGCCATGTTAAAACTGAAAAAAAAACTAATTGTTTTTACTGAAGTGAATATCCCATAAATTCACACAGGCATAAAGATGATTTTCATGTGTAAAAAGTAATTAACTTTTTTCTTGTTAACGAGCAATTCACAAAACCTATTTTGCTATAAATATTTTTACACTTAACAAATTCCATTAACACTTCAATAAAACTATAGGCACTAATGATTTAGTATCAATTCCAATCCAATGAACCCTGGAGTGATATGAGCTTTTGCACACCGTTAAAGTTACACTCGATACTCAAGTAATTAATTTTATCGAAGATAAATTCAATTCCACCTTAAAATTGCTGGCAGATTTAATTAAGGAATCGAAGCCTCGTAGATTCAATATTACTTTCGCGCTAATGTCTTTAATAATTAAATATGAACTTGGCTGTGAAAATGAGAATTATTTGATTATATTCACTCATTTGGACGAAATAACAATTTTCTTAAGCTTAGTGCTCAGCTGTGTAGACTTGTAAGGCCAAGAATACATGATGGAATACGAATATGTTGGGATGTGAATACGTTTGTAGTTTCAATGTATCAAAACTGTTATTTTCAAAATCAAAATTCAATCCGTTACACGTTTGAGGTTTTAATCTGAATTCTAAATTAAAACTCTACTTTGTGGAAATAAGTCTATAACGTGTGTGATATTGTTGTTTTTTCGGTCACGTTGATTTTGATACCAACTTTTCCGTATCATTCCATTTTGATTCCTGATTTGGTTAAGATTGTATTCCGATCCCAATCTCTACANAAATTTAAGTACATCAAATATGTGCAGACTGAACTGACCACGCATCCTTGTCATCAATATAGTCTCGAACCTTGTAGTACCCTTTGGACATAAGGGTATTTTTTATATGTATCTTAAATTTGTTTATTGGCAATTCGACAAGGTTGTGTGGTATTTTGTTAAATATGGTAATACTAACTACTAATCAAAATTCAATCCGTTACCACGTTTGAGGTTTTAATCTGAATTTGAGAATTCAGAGTAATCTCTACTTCGTGGAAATGAGTCTATTACGCGTGTGATATTTTTGTTTTTTTTCGGTTACGTTAGTTTTGATACCAATTCCGTATCATTCCATTTTGATTCCTGATTTGGTTAAGATTGTATTTCGATCGCAATCTCNTCTCTACATACCACCGACCTCTTTATGTCTTCATTAATAATTCTATGCAAAGTAACCACAATTCGGGTGTTCGGGACCCTTCTGTCCGTTTCGAGCAATTAATCTGGAGACCGACCGGATCGCAGGTACGTCGGCAGGTAAGCCGTGCGTACGCGCCACCTGTCGCACGAGCTGACCTGGCCCGGACCCGCACCCCTCGGGGGCCCTGCATTCAGGGACCCGCGGGGGGCAGGGCAGGCGCAACCAAACCGGCCAGTCTTGTGCAGCCACCTGTGAGGGAAACACGACTCGTAGTGTATTGATAAAGTGCGTTATTGTGTCGAGACGATCTCAGGTATGTCTTTCTTTTTTTCTGTTTTTAAAGTGCCAGCCAGTGTCTGTCTGTAGTATGGTTTTTAGGACCAAATAAGGTTTTCCTTTGTCTTTTCGAATTCAAAAAGACGCTCGTATAGCGATGAAAACGGTATTTATTCTTTAACGTAATATTCATCATCTTGTAGCATAAGATCATTAAGGTTTCAGGCCATGGATCCATAATGACAATGCCATCTCGTATAAATGCTTAGATATACATTAAGAAGCATTATGGATTCATTATTCGTCCGTTTTTGCACGTGTGATTTCATTCACCTGTCGCTCCCTCCGCTGAGCACCTGTGGCCATTATGTCTTTGTCAAAACCCTCTTTGTGCCACTCCGAGAAAAGCATCCACGCTTTCAAAACCTCTAAAATAAAACTACCAATTTACAACCACGACGATCCATCTCCGGAGACGGGGAACAAAAAGCAGCATTATCATAATTCAGAAATTCTAATTACCACGGTAATTATGTTGTTCAAAGAGCGCACGCGGGAAACGTAATGGCCGCTAGTAATAACAACGTTGCAATAGTGCCGCGTAATGAATGAATCGATTATAATGTGAGGATGAATGAGCCGATCGGTGCTAATGTGCGCAATCGATGAAATTACCCGACTACTGCATTATAGAGACATTCGATTCAGAACGCAATCACGTGCTCTACCGGGAACGGCTCGATCGAGAATACAAAATTTGTTGCACTTTACGGAATTTAAAATATAACAAAACCGTGGATTCGAATTTCAAGTTTGCAGGTGCATTGTTTGCAAGAGATTTGCTACAATTTCTCTGTTTAGTCTGCTGGCGATTTTAACAAATAACACGTGCGGGGTTAATGTATTAAGTTCAGTGTTTTGGGAGTTCAAGTTTTGGAAATAAAACTTGTGTTTTATGTCGATTAGACTAAACATGTTAACGAGAGAATACCTTAGTGTATTCAGATGTAATTTACTTTTTATATCGTTAATGCCAAATGGATTCCCCGAAGAGGGGTCTCGTACAAAAGTTGCTTTGATATTTCCGCACTTAAACTTCTGTCTACTACCAGTGACCTTAATTGCTTTATATTCCCCTTTTTAGTCTTAATAATCTAATCTTTTCATCCTCACCGATCAAATAGGCCATCAATCGTTTTTGCTCCATACAGGGCTTCACAATGCCTTCCTTTAACGCGTTTTAACCGAAATCGAGTGTCGAAGGGACGCTTTGATCTTAGGTTAGGGACGAAGGAGTAATATGGTGTCATGGGTAGCTATCATGACCACAAAGTATTCGTTATAAAAGACTGGTCAGGTACATAATATTTGAAAATTAAGAATAATAATATGGAACTGGCCAGGTGTTTGAATCGTGTTTAGAATATTAACAAAAGTTTGTTCATGCGATTTTGTCTTATAAAGAAAAAATATCACTCATTGGATGAAGCCAACAAAAGCTTGTCTTTTAAAAGGCATCTTCAATATTTTAGTAGGTACATATTATAAAGTATAACGACATGGAGCATTCTTTTTGCAACAAAGAAGACAATATAGAATCTTTGGCATAGGTACATAAAAATTTTCAATAAATAATATGGTCACAATACTTATGAAGTATCGTATCCTATGTCCCACTTGTTACAAAAACTGAGGGTAAGTTAGTTTCGAAGGTGGCTCTACCTTCATCCTTGGAGGACGCGGATATCACAAAGAGCTTACTCAACCGCCCGGCATTGTTTCCCAGACAATGCGATCAGAAATGAATTGTGCGTTTGTAGTGGCGCCAAATAGAGTGATACTAGCTTTTTGTCTGCCGTCACGCTTTCGTGCCCGTCCAATCATATAACAGAGGAAGATAGTTCCTTTTCAACATCGTATTATTTTCGTTCATAACTTCTTTGTTGTTTTGTTGGGGATTCCACGAAACCACAAGCATTTTTGTTTGTCGAGTGCTTAACTTATTGTTTAAATTAAAGATACTTCAGCTTCACAAAATGTGTCCTTTATTTCATTGTCCGGATTCGGGGTTTAGTTTGCTTACAATCTGGTTTTCTTGCTCCAGCTTATATTTACATTTGATTTCATCAATGTCTGTAAAGCATGTATTTATGCACATAAATTACAAATTAAAAGTTGCAAACTTCGTCTCCCATCTTCGTAATTCAAAAGGCTTCGACGAATGCGCATGACTTCATTCCGTTGCGAAACGCGTCAAATTATTTCTTGCGGCAACATATAAAGCGGTGGTAATTTTAAGTGCTTTTAGTTCTAGAACAGGCAGCCCAGAAAGGCAACACGCGGCGGGCTTGTTCGATTGAATAAGCTATTACAGGATTTTCTGCAGCAATTACTATGCCCGTATAAGGTGCGACCGCAGGAGCTTGCGCAGTGTCCGATGTCTCGTTTTATTTGGACGCATTGTTCGAGACAGAGAATGGAGTGTAATTGCCGATATTATTAGCGATAGTCGATTATGCATTCCATGTTGACAAAGAACACATTTTAGAATCAACCGGTTTCTAGTATATTTACTATGCTAACATGTTAATAATGCTGTGTTAATACGATGAGTTGAAATCGATTGTGTCGTCTCTTGCCCAGTTGTTGCTCTTAGACGTTTCGATACAATTCATTGTCGCCGACAATGTCGAATATTCATGGGAAACAACTTTTTATAACAAGAAGCTAGAACAAAATCGACAAGGTTTTATGTTTTGACTTTTGATAGCAAGCTTGATAAAAAGAGTCGAAGTCGATTAAATATAGCCATTTCTTAGCTACGCTCTAAAGTTTCGTACAAAAAGTTAATGTGATTTGAACTCTACATACTCGTAAAATACACAATGTTAAAATCATAAGAACTCTAATTTCAATAGCTTATAAAGCTGATTTTCCAGTAAAGCTTTAGTGATTGGCCATCAAAAATTCCTTTTCAAGTCTATCATAGGGTCAGAAAGTTCGTTAGCAGGACGTCACGCACGCTATCGGGCGACGTTTCGTCCTTCGGCACGCGTGAACGAACTACACAAGCGCGCTTCAATTGGATTCCGTATTAGTATTCATATGTAAACGTTTGAATAAAGTGTTGTACCTAGTCGGAATCGCCTTGTGTGGACGTGATGTGAACGGACGCTAAGTTCGGTAGGGATGACCAGTGCCAAGAATCAAGGCAGTTCAGTTCTTTGAGTTTATAATCCTGACTACTACTCGTATATTATCATAGATGAAGAATTCGACTTTAGAATTGACTTATTCATTATCATCATCATCAACATCATTTCAGCCATAGGACGTCCACTGCTGAACATAGGTCTCCCATCTTAATAATTTCCATGTTGATCGATTGGGTTTGACTTATTTATAGGAAGAATTTTCTTTAAAAATAAAGTTACTGTAGGTACCTACCTATTGGTTAAATTAAGGTTGTATTCAAAGTCTTATGGTCTGAAATATGAAACACAATCGATATTTCGATCGGATCAGCCCTACGCTAACTGAATCATAGCTCCGCAATGGCGAACTAAACTAAATTCAAGTTTTTGGGAACGGCACGAGTGACGCGCATACTTAATGATGTGCATTTGATTCTTTATAATCCAATTCAATTTTGATCTTGTGTTTTATTTTTAGAATATAACAAATAAAAGACTTGTTAAACAAATCGGCAAACTCAGATAGAATCATTGTTGCTTTTGTCAAAGTGCTTTGATAGCTTTTTAAGCTCTATCAACTGATTGGTTTCCTATCTTTTTATGTACAATGTCCTTTCAACGTTATCCCTTTCATTTCTGTAAAAAGCTTCGATTCGATTCCGAACTTTCTGATATTAATAAAATAAGTAATAAAGTGGCTTCAATATTGTATTTTCCGTTCAACGTTCAATTTAAAGTTGCAGAGCTTTGAAGTGGTGGAGCTGAAAAGTTACTGAATCGTGATTGGATACTTGTTTCGAACAGTTGGTCATTAAAAGTTTGTAATAAAAAACACAAAATTAGAAAAAAAGTCTCGTTACGATTGTATTCACAAGTACTTCAGTTAAAATGCCTTTTATTGGGGAAGATAGTAGAAATGTTTTTGCTTGACAACAAGAAGAACTTCTAAGTTCAAGTTCTTGCCCTAAGGGCAGGCCTGGCTCACTCCGCGCGGTACATCCGATAATTACCTACAGCGAAGCGCCCCGCCGGCGGGTATTATATCAGTCGAGTGTCACGCGCGGGCCCGTCAGGACGCTGGCGTGCGTTGTAGTATGTACCTAATTCTATGATCGAAGTATTATTTAAAAATGGACATAAAGAGAAATAAATATTGTGCGGGGTTCGGGTGTTTAAATTTGAAAAGAAATTGCTATTTTTTTCGCTTCCCAAAGATGCTGAAAGGTATGTTGGTCATGTAGGTAATCAATAATTCCTAGGATAGTATAGGAACCTAACCTACCATGACTACTGCTCAGAATGCGTTCGTTCGTTTCAGCCAAACGACGTCCACTGCTGGACAAAGGCCTCTCCCAAGGTTTTCCATAATGAATGCGTACTTACCTACATACGTACCTCATTACATATAAGTAGATTAATAAATTTTTCACTAGACAGCAACCCTAACAACGTAAGAAGAGTTCAGAGGCACGCGATAGAAAGAGACAAAACTCGTAGGTGAATAAAATTGTAGGTACGTAGTGCTGTGCGAGCTGAATTCCACTGTATCGCGTCGTAGCAAGACTCGCATTTATTTAAATCGTCTTGCGGAGTAATCCTTCTGTACCTGTACTATTACTTATTCTGTGCTAAGGGCTAGGATTCCAGTCATGCGCGCGCGCCATTTGTATGTTCGCTGCGAACAGGCAACGTTCGCTGGCGCCGTGGAAATTCCTACCCAATACTGGGAATAGCCTATTAGGTTTGTATGGGCACTTGGGCAGTGTGTATGTATAGTGACGTCATAAGGCAGCAGGAATTCGAAGTGACATGACCATGTCGTTGAGCTCGAACTTGACTACTTATGTGGCCATTGTATGGTAAAGTTGACCGCAAAATGTGTGTTCTAATTGATTAGATTTTAAAATACATAACTTCAAGTGGTAGGTAAAGTAACTTCACCAAGTACCTATTATTAGTACGAAACACTAATACCTATTTGACTCTGTCATTCTTTCATTAGTTAATTATTTGAGATATCTGATTTATTCGCAATTACAAGGCGACGCTTTGTAAACATGGCGGTTGATATGAGAACAATAGTTACTCTATTCCTGCTAGTTTAGTCTAGCGCGTGATTAACGATATTGATAACGATTGGTGAACTGATAAATTAAAAAGCAATTCTGTAGTACCTAATTGATTGTAAATATCTATGTATAGTGCTGATTTTTTTCTAATTACAAAACAAGACAGGTTTTTGACCGCAATCACACCTGATGTTAAGTGACAAACAAAATATACCTACATTTTGGTGACAAAGAAAAACAAATGCAAAACAAATATCTAGCATTACAATGACGGTTCACTTGAGGCAGAAATAGACGTTACGAATTGTGTTTAAACTAGCCGGGTCTTAACGAACTGAGCAAATATAACATAGAGTGTCTAAGCAGGAGTGTTGGCAAGGCCGCGCTTGGTCGTTGGCTTCTACTACATGGGGGGTTTACACCTGCCGAGATACGGAAACTGTTTACAATGTCACGTTTTGGCTACGTTTATTTAAAGGCAGTGAAATAATCATAAGTAATTTATTTATTTAAGACGCAAAACAGATTACAATTGAGATTTCACAAACTGTGTGGCACTTAAAGGCTAAATTGTATTGTAATCTAATTCTATCCGTTACAACATAAGTACAAATATCTCTTGCATCCTCTTCGTTGCAAGTAAATACATATGACAACAAAACCTCAAAATATCAGTTATCATTTAGTTAGCGGATTCTAACGATTAGGCTCTACCAAACCTTACGGCGTAATATCATCATAGCTTGGATAGAAAATGTTTCTTTTTACAGCACAGGTATAGGTGTGCTCGATAATATCGCTGAAGTGCCGTAAAAACTAATATTCATGACTTGACTGAAAGATTAAGATTCATGACTTAACTAAAAAAAAAATTGTAAAGAAAACAAAATACATGTGTAAGTAGGTACACAAACCTAAGTAATTTCGACATAAAAAACAGCTCAGTCATGGTCAAAATGGGGAAACAACAAGCACACGTTTAACCATCTTGAATATTCTCCTGAGACACCCAAGGTCATTGTAGTTTAACGCCTCGTCTCGTGTAAACCGGCCTTACCAATCGTAGGCTTTTACTATTTCGGTCGCGTCACGACATGCCGGTGTCACTAACTAATTTTACTATTTGGCTGAGTTGCACCGCTTAACTTTGACCGTAACTATAACGATAACTGGTGCTTTTTGTATGGAGTTTGACAGATTTTTGACGTTCGTCAAAGTTAAAGTTAGATGGTGCAACCCAGCCTCAGTGGAAAGAGTTTGTGGCGAGTCAAGGCTTTGTATTTGAGGTGACAACTCGCTTTTTGTGGCCTAATACGCCTAATAGCCCAATGATTTCCGAATCGATTTGGTTTTGCGTCATTGTGTCATTTATGGATTTTGTAGATGGCCGTTCACCGTCGACCTTGTTTATTGAGGAAAATAAATATTGGGTATTCGTTTAAAATTGAAATGTAAAGCAAGGTTTGAGAAAATGAATAAGACTTGAATTCTAAGTGAGCCTAACGAAGTAAGTAATCAAACTAATTGTATAACCATTCAATTGTCTGCATAATAACAAGCGTAGATCAAAGTGTGTACCCACGAAAGATTGAAATCACTAGGAAAATTAACAGACAACCTCCACTTTGTAGGGCGCTATTTCCTCTATGAACGTCTTTTTGTCATGGTCATGCGTTTACCTCGGCTATTTAATATAGACACCTCAAGCCAAGGTGTCTTGCTTGAGTTTCGCGGAGTTTCTTAGCAGAGCGGGGGGCGCGGCAGGTCTGGCGGGCTGGTCATTGTTTACCCAACAGTGTATTAACCTAACCAAACAGTTCCGCGAACTGACGAATATCTTTACACAACTCATTCGCAGTCGAGTGACCACACCGACTGTGGCCGGTGTCAGTGTAGAAACTCTTTTCGCGGTAAAACATGACGTTTTGTCTTTTTTTGTGTTATTTTTTCTTAAATGGCCAATTTTTCTGTTTATGTAAATAGTTTCTAACCTAAAAGAAGTTACAGAGGCCAGTTGTTTTTATGATAAACGCAGTTTAAGTCAAATCATATCAGGTTCAAAAGATAGAACAATAAACTGAAAAAAAAATACAGAGCATAAATTAATATGGACTTACCGTCACTTTTCAGGGACGCCAGCCTTCGCTCGACGGGGATGGAGGAGTGACACTTCTTCCCATGGGACCTGTCAACAGGGAGGAGGACAAGTCAAACTTCACTGGCGGCTGAAGTGACGTCCATCAACATGGCGAAAGATAATTCAATTGTAAGTGTTGAGCTTATGGAAGATATTGTCTAAGGTTTATAGAAACTTCTTGTAAATGTTGCAATTAACTAAGGCTGAGTGTGTTGAGCTTATGGAAGTTATTTTATGCGGTTTATAAAAATCTCTAGTAAATGTTGTATTGAAGGCTGAGTTTCACCAACTTACTTTAACCGTAACTATAACAATAACCGGTGTTTTTATAGAATTTAACAGAATCTGGACGTTTGTTAAAGTAATTTGGTGCAAAAAACTTTACATTTTATAGACTTAGCAAGAATTTATGTTTAAAATGTGAATGCGTTAGTTTTATGTTTGTAACTGTTTACGTTATTAAACTCTTTTAGATTGCATTTACAAAGGTATTTTATGTGCAGTCAATATTAGCAATGTGCTATTGGCAGTTTCCCAAGTTTTGTTACATTATTTATTCTGTGGTTAACGTTAATGCAATGATGATTCACGCATGCATTTACCTAGCTAATATAAAATGCATTTATATTCTTAACCCACGTCAGACATTCATAATTCATTGACGTTGTGTATAATATTTGCTTTAAACTATTTATATCCGTGCCATGCTAGTTAATTATGTTATGTTGTAAATAATATGTATTTCGATACTAACTACAATAATGTAATACATTTGTCCAAGAATAACAGAAAAAATGAAATCTTAGCTTGAGAGAACGTACATCAAATTAAGAAAATCAAAAACAGAAGAGAAGAAGATTATTCAAGAACTGAAGAATAGCGGTAGATTGGTTAATTATCTTTGGTTATCTAGCTGTATGAGTATTGTAGACATCATAAAGCTAGGTTACCGGAGTTAAGTGCCATCTACGACGACCGATGCTGATAACTCAACGAGAACTAAAGAGCAGAAGAACATAGAAGAATCGCAGAAGATCGTTTGATTGACGCTTAAAAATATAATTGTTTGACCATCTGTATACGATAGTACTATCGGCCAGGATCACCATTTGATGAGAGCGAGAGAAAAACGGAAACGGGTAGCTGGAAGTGTTTCCGATAGTACGTCACAATGTCATGATATTATGTTAGTTGTAATAGTACCTATTTTGCAATAGAAATGTATAGTCTGAGGTGGAATTTTGTAAAGCAATCGTAATCCTTTGACAGTAATAAAATATAACGTACGATAAAATCCGTTAAACAAAGCGTTTGACAGAATAATCGTACGTTATGAACTGTCAAATGATAACGATTGCTTTACACAATTCCACCTCCTGATGATGTGCTGCTGACTGTGTGTATATCAATTGAAAGCGATTGCAATAAATGCTTAGTTGCACAATTAGGAAGTCGGCTAGATTGATTTGATTTCAGGTAAGCTCAAATCAAGCAAACTAGGACTAGAGTATACGCCTCAGGCTTGGACTTGCGACTTGCAAGCAACAAGCAGTATTTAATGCTATAGGATAATAAGCACGGTTTTTATCAAATGCTTTGAAATTTATCATTTTTATACGACATTTTTAATCTAAATATACAAAAGGAGAAACTGACTGACTGACATATCAACGCACAGCCTAAACGGCTAAACGAAGGCACTTGAAATTTGAAAGGGACGTAGCTTAGGTACCTTAGAGGTGCACTAATAAAGGAATTCCCGAAATTCCCACGGGAACGGGAATTAGCGGGAAAATCCTTTTGTATGATAAATCTAAACCGCTTAAGTTAGACGCTTGAAATTTGTACCTTAGTAAACTTAAAGCTTAATTACAACAGAATATTGCAAAATTCCCACGGGAACGGGAGTTAGCGGGAAAAAATATTTGTATGAAAAAATCTAAACCGCGCGTAAGATAGATGAAGGGGGTAAAACGGGATCCACGCGTACGAAGTCGCGGGCGGCCGCTAGTATTACTATGATGATAAGACTTGGTAATACATTGAATAGCTAACCGATTGTGAGAAAGCGATATCTACTAGTAATACAGATGATGATAGAGTAAGGATTTTTATTAGGTCTATTGTTATTTTGTTTAGGTACATTTTACGATTATATTTATTTTTCTATTTTATTATTTCTTGTCTATTAGCATAGGCACAGACCATCGATTTTTAGTTGGCCGATAGTTGGATCGGGCTGTGTTAATCAGTATGGAGGTGTATGAAAGTGCGCACATTACACCGATTTGCTATCGGTCGATTCTTCATACAAATTAAAATCGGGCCTAACTATTGGCCAACTAAAAGTCGGTGGTCTGTGCCTAGGTTTATTGTATTGCAAACGTCATTCTGTGATTAACCTAATTTGTAACGTGGCTAATCCTCATGTTAACAGCAAGATTTAAACGAGATGAAAGTGGTAAATGCGTTTCTATTAACATACAGAGGTGGAATTGTGTAAAACAATCGTAATCATTTGACAGTTCATAACGTACGATAAAGTCAGTTAAACAAAGCGTTTGACAGAATAATCGTACGTTATGAACTGTCAAATGATAACGATTGCTTTACACGATTCCACCTCTGATTTTATGCAACTGTTTTTCGATTCAACACTGTTTAACTTTTACCTAAACTTTATTTATTCTTGCCAAGTTTATGAATATTCACCGAAGTATATTTTGAAAGAAACTCTATTGTTGGCAATATTGTCAAAATTGTTCGCTCAATCAACCCGAGAGTTCATTGTGCTATTTAGTACTCTACCTTCATTCAGATATTGACGTTAGGAACTAATTAATTATTAAGTTACTAATTTTAATTTTTATGTTCATTGCATGTTCATTGTAAGTTAATTGTAAACACTATGAATTATATTAATGTACAATTAATTATTACAATTACACAAGACATAATTTCTTACTAGCCGTCAATTTACTTAATTAAAATTAATATAATTAAGGCATAAGACGTTATTAATATACATAATATTAGAATATTAATAACACTCTTTGAAACGAGTGTGTCGAGTAATAAAAAAAAGAGACAAATAGTTTTGTAACAAAGACAAACATATTTTTCCAGTTAAAATAAGACAAACTTCATGCACACAAATTCTGCGAACAGTAACTCAATATCTCCCCGAACTTATGTTTGCGGGGCATATGAGTTGTAATATGATTAATGGAGTCCAGCTCTTGGCTCTAATTTGGTTTGCTCTCGCTCGAGTCTTGAACGCTTGCAGTTCTGTAGAGCGAGGGTGGAAGTTAAAATGTCACACTTTATTAACTGTACCTACCTACACCAATATTGCGACTGTGGAAGTTGAAATGTCACATACTTTATTAACTGTACGCACCTACACCAATATTTAGAAAGTTGGAAGAAGTGGAAAGTTCATGACTTGTTCAATTTTTCATTATTGATGATGTGAAAGAAAAATTGGTATTACAGATATGATATAATAGATAGATTTGAATCATTATGATTACGCTGATCTATTTGACGTTTATTATATACTAGCTTTCCGCCCGCGGCTTCGCCCGCGTGGAATTTTGTCTGTCACAGAAAAACAATATCGCGCGCGTATTTTCTCACCGTTTAGACCTACCCTGGACTACGACAAACATTTTAAAACCAAAATCAGCTCAATCGGCCCAGCCGTTCTCGAGTTTTAATCAGACTAACGAACATCAATTCATTTTTATTTATATAGATAACATTAAAGCTTTCCATATCTGTTAAAATAAAGAAACACAGGCCTCAACACAGCCGAAACGTCAAACTGTGAGTACTAATGTAACTCATATAAAATGTCAAGCGAGACCCGTGTTTCTCTATTATATTTGAAGTCTGTACTGTAGAGGTAGTAGGTAGCCTAAGTAAGTAGATAAGGCTACGTCCGTTCTCGCTCTTCATTTGATTCGTTAGTTTTACCTTGCCTAATGCATTTTGAAATATTTTTTACTTTTAAGTGTCAATAAAACTACATTTCTTTTTATTTTTCTAAGGTACTTTCTTTGATACATATTTCACCCACTTCCCAGTTTTCTATTGAGCTGAAATTTTGTAACAATGCAATATTATGATGGGACTGATCTGTTGATGGAGCTGGAAGACGGCCATAGGAACACCGCGATAAAACAATAGAGCCCCACCGAGTTTGGGCTCTCTTAATTTGTATTGATGTGTACCTACTTTAATCCTTTACAGTTTTTAGAGCAAGAATAAAAGCTTTTCATAAATTTAAATTTTAAAAACTGGCAGAGCCAAATAGTCTCTGAACATAATCGTCAAAAAATAAACAGCTTCACAGTCCATTAGCGACTTATTTCCCAGAACTTCCCTAAAACGGGAGTTAATGGATAAGCCAAGTCGCGGATTGACACCGACCAATTTTGTCGACTTGCGACGACATAAACTTTTGCCCATTAAATGTTTTGGACGCCCACTTTCTCGTTAGGGTGCGTTTACATTGACGCGAAATGAGCGCAGCGGAGCGGGCTTTTTGATTACAGGAGAGGAGGAGAACTCAGGTCAGGATAACGCAAGTTTCGATAATGGACTACATAGAAATGGTAATCCCCGTCGATCACCAATCTAATAAGGCACACAAGCAACAAACATGTATTTTGAAACATCTGAAACATCAGGTTTCTTTTTTTTAAACAAACAACTTGCAAAAATCGAACCGCCTAATAAGGCGGGACTCGAACCCACGACCTTCCGTTTGCCGGGCGACTGCTCTTCCAGTAAGCAAGCGGAAGGTCGTGGGTTCTAGTTCCGCCTTAGGCAGTTCGATTTTTTTAAGTTGTTTCTTTAAAATTTTGTTTGAGAAGCGACTCTATTCGCTAAGAAATTTAAATAACGATCAGGTCTCTTCTTTTTAAAAAGATTTCTAGTATGTAATTCCAGTTAATCCTTTGAACCAATTAAATATAAGCTTGTTATAAATATTTACTATGCTTGTGCTAAGAATGGGTTTACCTTCGAGTGGCATGTGAAACTTATGAAAACACCACTGCGCTTCACCCAGCTTCGACACAATGGAATCATACCCTTAAAATCGGACAGTCCCGGGATTTGCCGGGATCGTTCTGAATAATTGATGTCGATTTGGTCGAATTCATCACTTATTCACTTAACTTAAAATATGTTTTATGATCATTACGGAAAATAGTAGGTATGTGATAATAATACATTGTATTTTGGATAATATCTTCAACAGCTAATAAATCTATTAGCTGTTGAAGATATTATTTCTTCATGGTCCTTTTTCATGGAAATCTATTCGTTCTACGATGCTTCAGCCATATTGTGTGGACGCCTTGGTGTTTAAAATAGAGAAATAACTCGATAGACAGACAAACAGGCACAAACAGACAGGCTATCTTATTTAGTCTGTTTTCATTATTGTATTTAGACAGAACGGTCTGATCCTAACACAAGATGGCAAAACTTAAAAGGATTAGCTCCAAAACTTTGTTATGTGACTTGTTTGTATGAATAAAATATTTTGTATTTTTTGTATTTAAAAAAGTATGTTTTTTGTTTAGCAAGTAATAATATTTTATGTATTACTAGCTTTCCGCCCGCGGCTTCGCCCGCGGAATTTTGTCTGTCACAGAAAAACTTTATCGCGCGCGTCCCTGTTTCAAAAACCGGGATAAAAACTATCCTATGTTCTTTCCCGGGACTCAAACTATCTCTATGCCAAATTTCATCAAAATCGGTTGCGAGGTTTAAGCGGGAAAGCGTAACAGACAGACAGACAGACAGAGTTACTTTCGCATTTATAATATTATATAGTTGGGATGTATAATCAAAGAACCACTTTAATTATTCCAGTGAACCTATCAGCGCTGGACGCAGACCGCTACCAATCGATCAACATGGAAAGCATTGGGGGAGGATCAGCAGTGGACGTCTTATGGCTAAAATGATGATGATGAGTTGCACAATCTTATTTTAACTTTGACAAACGTCAAAAATCTGTCAAACTTCATCTAAAAAGCGCTGGTTATTGTTACTGTTACGGTTAAAATAAGGCAATCCAGCCATAATGTTTTGGCAACATGGAAGCAACAGACAAGTGAAAAACCCCATTAAAATGCTAATATTGGTAAATGAAGACATTTGTATGGAAATTAAAGGGTTTAATAAATGTACCTGGTCTTCTTCAGAGCCCTTTTCTTGGCTGGTTAATGCAAGACTATCGTGTAAAAATACATTCATTTTTCAAAATAAGGTTCTCAAGATTATGGATGGTATGACTGGATTAATGTTAGAGGACGGATGTATTGTGTAAGTACGTACTTGCCTATCTTCATGATAGTAAATAATACAAAATGACGTTGAATATAGCAGATTTATTCATTAAAATATTTGGATGCGCCAATTTAAAGCTGCATCTAAACTAAAATTACAGAATTTTGAAATTGTACATAATTATAACCTTTATGAATCTCAAAGCCTTTCCTACGTAATCTTTATTAACGTTTTTGATTTGATAAAGCTACAATCATCCACTGATTTATTGATAAAATGGGGACGTAACGAATTAAATCCTCAAAGACTTAGACTTAGGTCTCACCTCTAGACAGGCCGATTATTTATTGTCTCTGCCTTTTACAGACGAAATGAAAAGCATGAAATACGATTACTAACTTAGCCCACCGTGGCCAAGTAATAAGAGTTTCCCCATGAACTGGAGCACCAACTTTAATATTAGCCAGCGGTCGCGATTTGCGATTCAAAGCCGGCACCTGTGGAGTGCCGATTAAAATATTGAAATGGGCTCCGAGAACCCGCCTAGTTAGTAGTTACGTGCTCCTATTTGCAAGAAATTGCTGCGGGAACAATGTTTTCTGATTGAAAAGTAAGATTTTCTAAGTTCATAAGCAGACGTAATTATAGCTGTTCATCATCATCATCATCATCTCAGCCATAGGACGTCCAATGCTGAACATAGGCCTCCCCCAATGCTTTCCACGTTGCCCTGTTGGTAGCGGCCTGTGTCCAGCGCCTTCCTGCTACCTTTATGATGTCGTCGGTCCTACTTGTAGGTGGTCGTCCCACGCTGCGTTTTCCGGTACGCGGTCTCCACTCCAGAACTTTGCTGCCCCATCGGCCGTCAGTTTTCCGTACTATGTGCCCTTCCCATTGCCACTTCAGCTTGCTAATCCGTCGGGCTATGTCAGCGACTCTAGTTCGTTTGCGAATCTCCTAATTTCTAATTCGATCTCGTAAAGAAACACCGAGCATTATAGCTGTTATGACAGTTTAATTAAAAGGTTTATTAACATCGTGGGACATTTTATGACACTCTTGAATTTTAGGACTCCTGTTGAAAAATATACGCTGGGGTATTAGAATTTTAAGTTTAAGGTCTATACGACACAACTCCTAAACTTTTTACAAACTTGCTTGCTAAAACTGTCGAAATTCTTATACTTACTTTTAACTTTGATATGAACTAACTAGGATGTATGAGTTCAAACATTAATCAGCACCAAGCACCTGTAGAGTGGTGATTATAATATTCAAATGTGCTCCTGGAAAGACGCCCAGTTACGCGCGCACACTGGCGATGATGTTTCCTCATAGATATTAATATTTAACTCTTACGTTGTTAATGGCTACGTGGATATAATATTCATGCGGGAATTGGTGTCTATTGGTAAGTACGGACAGTAAGTTTTGGTACTCACATGATTTTGTAAGATATTAAGCTTTCGAGTTCCATTTTTACAATTAAAATAAGTAGTCAGTCAGCTTGTGACCATGGTTGTAGCAATAAAGCCTATACGAGTACTCCAACATATTACCTGAATGTCGCGCTGAGACCTATAATGACATGATTCAAAAGAAAATGTCCTATCATCAGGGATGAAAATGATCGTACAGGATAATTTCATCATTAATGTAGCTTTTTTTAGACAAACTACATTTGCGTGGTGTCAATGCGTTAAAAATATGTATTCAGCCCAAGCGTCTTTTTATTCTACCTGTCATCTTCGAAAACTTATTACTTCATGGTAGTTAATAAGTATGGCGGAAAATATTTATGTAGCGCGCTCCAGATTCCGCGTGACAAGATGGGTCCATTAGCAAATTGGTGCTTATTTATTACAAATTCCTTGAATGGCGCCCGTTTCATACGAATAAGTGTCGTGGAGGTATCGAACGAATAAATCAAACGAGACTTGTGAAACTTGTCCTGATACCTACTTGGGAATGATTTAGTAGTTTACTAGTGAAGTTTTTTTGTAGAACGAGAATAAATAATGTAAGTATTATGGCACGTTTATGGGCTTTAATTAAAATATGCAAATGTAATTGTTATTCACTGAAATTAATTGAATAGTCACACCTGGTTTTGAAATGAATAGGCAGAGCCTTTGGCTATGGCGACTGACTTAAATAAATTAGGGCAAACATTTTTCCTTGTGTGGTACCTACTTGAACTCAACATGTGGTATGCTACTTTATTGTAACTGTTTATCACAAATTGAGCAAATCTTAGTATAGTTTCGAGCTATGCCTCGAATTTAAATTAGCAAAATGTGTTTCATAGATATAAACTTTTAAATGTCGTTACTTATCTATAAATACACAATTTGCAATGTTAAGCATCGATTTTTGATATTTAGCCACTAAAGCGCTGAAAATGTAAAGTAAAAATTAAGCACGTTAGCAATGCATCCTCAAGTATGTGGCATACAAACGAACGCGCCGCTTCCGCCCTGTGTACACGACAAACACCGCAACTGTTGGCTCGTGACAACACTTTTCACTTTGCGCAAAAACGATCCTCTGTTCATACTTTGCGTTTTACTTGGCGAGAAATAAATAAATAAAGGACAGTCCAGCCTCTTACGTGTCAATTTGACGGAAGGAATAATAGGTACGAGTACTTAAGGACTCTACACACCAAGTCTGCTGACAGCCCCGGCAGTTTGACTTGGCATGTCGACTGCATATGTAGACTGCATTAAATGAGATACACTATTAAAGGAACTTTATTTTTAGGTAGTGGTAGGTAAGTTTTTAATGTGATAAGTAGTTAGGTAGAGTCGATTTTATGTTTAAAAAAAAATTGACAGTGAAACAGGGAATGAAATCCTAAAGCGAATCTACTTTGAAATGAATTCATCGCTTTAATGTACCCATGTAATTCAAATATTTATATTACTAGGTGTACCGACGATCTGGTGAAGATTGCGGGAGGTGCCTGGATGCTGGCGGCGCAGGACCGATCTTTGTGGAAATTCTTGGAGGAGGCCTTTGTCCAGCAGTGGACGTCATTCGGCTGAAACGAACTAACATCATTATAGTTCAGAGTTATTAGGTTTCCACTTCAAAAGGACGATACTCTAATTTACAAGAGGTAAATGAATAATTTGGTATACACTTCCCACGCTGATCAGACGTGTTAGGGAGGCCTGATGTTCGCATATTTCTCCCTTATTCGCCTCTTTTGATAACCAAAAAGGCTTATTCTATTCTACTCTATTGGAACCACATGGCTATTTCTCTATATCTATTTTACAAATCAAATAGTTTCTTCAGTACATAGGCCCTTTCCAGGGAGATTATACAGGTCCCAAATATAGCTTGCCTTACCACCACTTCGGGAGAACATACGGGCTGGTGCTAAAAAGAAGTGATGGAAGAAACTCAGTCACGTTTGTTAGCCTCTTTTCAATTTCTATTTTACAAATCCTTGTTTCTTTTGCAGCGCGCGTGGCGATAGTCTGGGCATCCCGGCGGGCTGGCTGTGCTACTTAGCGCCGGAGCTGGTGCGGGCGCTTCGCCCCCACGCGTCGCTCCACCTGCCTTTCTCTAAAGCCACCGACGTTTATGCGTTTGGGTAAGTCATCATCCCCTAATGATGGCCCTTGGGCCCCTGCCCAAGACAAGAGGCACTTTTTAATGCTCCGAAAATCCATACAACTAATAACTCCATACAAAAAAACGCCGGAGTGAAGTACTTTCGAAATTACAACTGTCACAATTTGCAACATGTCTGGAGAGCCAGGTTATTTGGTCTCCACTGCAGCACGACTTAATTTACTAAAGGCAATGAGGATTTGGCTTACACTTCCCACGTTTCTACGCAACGTTCTACCGACCACAACTAAAGTCCGGTCGCTGAGCAGATAGAATTTCTTCAAAAGTTTGGATGTCATTGGACGAAATTCTATGTGCTCGGCGCCGGTCGCCGGTGGTTGGCGACAAGCTTTAGTAACATGTTTTTCAACACAAATAGAGTGTGGTGTTCACGCGACATGCCACCAGTGGCGGCCACTCGATACACCTTCCTTTCGATACTTAACAAAGGACATGACAAGCAAGTTCAAACTTAATTGTTTTTTTTACAACATACAGGACTTTGAACTTTTTCTATTTTACATTTGTTATGGGTGTAAATACTTCTGAATCAGCTAGGCCTAGTATTTATCTAATAATTAGCTTTCCGCCCGCGGCTTCGCCCGCGTGGAATTTTGTCTGTCACAGAAAAACTTTATCGCGCGCGTCCCTGTTTCAAAAACCGGGATAAAAACTATCCTATGTTCTTTCCCTGGACTCAAATTATCTCTATGCCAAATTTCATCAAAATCGGTTGCGAGGTTTAAGCGGGAAAGCGTAACAGACAGACAGACAGACAGAGTTACTTTCGCATTTATAATATTAGTTGGGATGTAGCTAAATAAGTACTAAGAATGATTACTCTAAGTACGTATATTCACGTTTTGTTAAACTTAAGGCAATGAATCTTCCTTAAGTTTTGTTGCTGTCAATCACTTGTTAGGCGTTTATCGACGCCTTGAGAAAGTTCGCTTTTCAACTTTTCAGTACAATTTGCACTTTACATTTTGATCACTTTGCCATTTGTTTTTTAAATAAGGAAAACAAAGCATGAAAATTTAATGGGAAGTAAAAAGATAATTGAAAACACACGTGCCTGACTGAATCTGTTTAAAAATTTACTCTTTCACTTTTTATTTTAATAACAGCTCACGCCTGAATAAATGTGACTGCAATTTCTTAGTTACGTGATTACGCTCATTTTTTACATGAAGGTTCTTAAAGAAAGAAAGTCTTCTGATAAATGTACGCACAATAAGTACCTACGTATTACATCGACACTGAGAAAGTAATTTTATCGGCACGGTTGTCAAAGTGAGTTTGATATGGCAGACTAAACGACATCAAAAGACATAGGCTCCTAAAGAAAACGACAATGCGACATGAATATCTGAACAGGTTTCCTCGCTATTAGTACTCATAATATGACTTAGTTAGACTTTTTCAGACACATTTAGAGGCAGCAGTTCGCTATGAGTTAGGAAATTAAAAATAGAGAAACACGTACGTTTCTGAATGAAAGTGACCACGGCTGTAACAACACCAAAAATGTTGTGTTGAGTGATACCGTTGAGTTGTTGAGTGTTTATCTATTTTAATTGAAATGGAACACAAAAGTTTAAATAGAGTTAGGAAATTAGAAAATATTTTCAATTAGGTACTTACACTTATATCAAGAAATGTTCTCTATGATGCTTGTTAGTTGGTAGATTAGCGAGATATTTTTCTGATTAGCTCCTCGCTCAGTAGTCGTCGTGGATTAATAAGTAATGTTTGTTCTCCAGACGTCGGTCCCGGCGGGAGTCGGACGCTGTCTTATTGGGGATTACACAGTAGTTTCGAGATAGGAGATATCGAACTTATCATCCATATGTCTGAAATATTATTCGTATCTAATACGATATGATAGTAACAGGAAACTTTCACAGGGGAAGTCCCCCAAACACTCAGACGTAAACAGAAGTCGCTGGTATATACCTCACAATATACATATCTAAGTAAGTATTTAAAAAAGACTTGTATTGTCTGAGCCGTATTTAATTCTACTGTATTCACCCTGTATTTTGATGCAAAATATTGTAAAGTCTTATCAAAATCCAATCTGCAGTTTGCAATAAGTAACCATACAAAATAGAATTATAGATCATAAAAATATGAAGTGCCAAAATGTCACTGAAACTATTTATACTGTGCTATCTCCGGTGCATCGCGGACGTTGATCAACACCGGCGCGTCCCTGGCCAATTTGTAAGCGAACTATCTCGTTTTGAAGTAAGCTCCGAGCTTTTAACTTATAACAGCTGCAACAACTGTTCACAAAATTAACTCGCGATTTAAATAACGTACAGAAATAAATACAATATTTTTACTTTTTAACAGCTCTAAGTATACATTCCATATCGTGTTAGTATTTTTTTTTAATTTTAAAGTATTTTATTTTTTATTTTATTTATTTATATTAGGTGTACCCGTATTATCTGTTGATAGAGATTGTAAGATTTACCTACAAAGGTGAACACGCAAACACTGCGTCGTTGACTGAAGCGTCTGTACGAAAAATTATTTAGTGCTTATTTTTTACTTTTAGAAACCAACTGTTAAGGCTTTAAAGTTTTTTCGAAACACGCAACGCAATTTTGCGAAACACTTGTAGCTCTAAGAAACTTAAGTTCCTTTTAATGAACATTTATAATCCAGCTTTACTGTCCTACATTTACAGGGTACACAAAATAAAACTTTTCTACGACTTTTCTAATTAAAACTTCAACCTTTGAATCTTGTCAACACTCTTACCCTAGTTCGTAGTAAACAAACCAGACCGTTGCGGAGGCAATTTTGCGCATTGTAAGTATCGAAGAATTCAAGTGAATTTCCTTCTGAAAATACTTTAGGGTTGCCAATTTCAAAGATTTCATAGATAGTTACAAAAAAACTTCATATTAATATAGGTATTTAATTAAAATCAATTGAACAGAGTGCTTGCTACAGACAAAAAACCCTCTTGAGTGTTCATGTTCAAGTTCTATCAATGGAAAAAGTTAGTAGTTTCTTAACTGAATCGGACAGTTTGGCACATTCTATCAATTATGACTATGCAATGATGAGAATCAAACAATAGTGTTAACTACTAGTTCTAAATAAAGAGGAAAAGAGTTTTACAATTCTTGGTAATTTCGGTTGCCCGGGCAGAACTAGCAACTAAAATAGAAAATTACTCTGACCTCAAAACTTCAATAGGGATGTTTCCTGGGTCAAAAAGCAAGAGTTTTAATTCAGTTTTAGTCAGTTAACTTATAAAAAAATACTCTACACGTATTTTTCACTTTTTCAAACTAATGAAAATTGAAAGACATAAAGCGCGCCAAAGTTCATCAGTGTACCTACCATGAGTTTACGTTAGGTGTGCTCGCTAGCGAAAACGTCAAAAATCTCTATGGAGATTTTGTTTCTTGAAAGTAGCCGCTAGGGGCGCTGCACAATATGTCATACAATTAATGTCATTTATTTACGCAGTCGCTAGCGAGCACACCTAACGTAAACTCATGGTAAGCACACTGAAGAGGCCCGTGACGTCAATGCGTGCATAAAAGTGCCGCACGTTGTGACGTCGTGCGGAACTTCAACGCACCATAACTATGTAATTATTTGTTAGATTGACAAATAAAAATATATTATTATGTGTCCAATATTTTTTGATATTAAACATGACGGACTAAAAAATTTTTTTTAGGAAACTAGCCTATTATGACTATGCAATGATGAGAATCAAACACTATAGGTATCTGTATTTATTTAGAACTAGTAGTCCTAGAAAAGAAAGAGGAAAAGAGTTTTTACAATTCTTGGTAATTTCGGTTGCCCGGGCAGAACTAGCAATTAGAATAGAAAATTACTTTGACCTCAAAACTTCAATTGTTTTGGCCGAACTCTTTAGTGCTCGTCACCCCTGTAGCTTGTTATTCTCAAGTGCGAACCGCTGAAAATACCTACACATGTCTGCAACACAGAACAGAATGCATTCTCGTCCTAGGTAGCCGAAATACTACTTTTATTTCCTAGGAATTTATAATAAAGGAGCTAGCGGAACAGTGCAGTAAACTTCGAAGGTGTTGCAGTTATTGGTATTTTTATGTCACGAACTTGTGGCTGAAACGAAAGAAATAAATAAAGATTTGATATTTTGGCTTTAGAAATAATGAAATATAAGTTACAATTAAACGTGTTTCGCATTAATTTTTAGACGTTCATAAACAAAGACGTGCGATGTGGAAGTCATTGAGGGAGGCCAATGTTCAGCTGTGGACGTCCTGTGGCTAAAATAATGATGATGATGATGAAATAAATATCCAAGGATATTTTACACTGCTGACTGTACCATCTAGTTCCCAAACTCAAAAATATATCATACAAAGTGACTTCACAGATTCAAGATATTCGATTAAAACGGATACATTCTTAGCCTCAATAAAAATACGTCTTTAATCTACAATGCATGTTATTTTTGTATATCAGGCAATTTGAATCCTAAATCCGAACAGAGCAATGACATTTTATTGCCAACTTGTATCACAAATAGCCTTTCAGATTCGGTCATAAATCTCTTTCGGATATAAAATGTCGAAGCTTTCCTCGGCTTCAGTAGAATGTAACTGCAGTACTACCCACATGAGGAATGACGGGCGTTTGTCGATAGTCAATATTGTCGGGAAATCGTTCAGTGATGGTTAGTGATATAACCTATTTTAAAAAAAATACGAATTTCTATTTTGAGTACCTAGTTCATTCAAGACATCCATTGCTGGACAAAGGCCAGGCTTGGGGGAGCCAAGGATTTCCACAAAGACTGGTCCTGTGCCGCTCGCCGGGCCCCCGCGACCTTCACCAAATCGTCGGTCCA
Organism: Ostrinia furnacalis; assembly: GCF_004193835.3. Taxonomy (NCBI): domain Eukaryota; kingdom Metazoa; phylum Arthropoda; class Insecta; order Lepidoptera; family Crambidae; genus Ostrinia; species Ostrinia furnacalis. Next base: position 277,069 of record NW_021131446.1, on the reverse strand, counting down.
CCTAGTGGGAGGCCTGCCCACGCTACGTCTTCCAGCTCGTGGTCGCCACTCAAGAACTTTCCTGCCCCAGTGACCTTCAGCTCTACGAGCTATGTGCCCCGCCCACTGCCACTTGATTTTAGCGATTCTGTGAGTACCTAATACTTACTTGAAACCTCTTTCATCTTGCTTACCCAAATTCTACTGCTTTAGGATAATATGTGAGAGTACTGAGAAGTAAAATCGATCGATCAACTTAAAACGAATTAAAATAAAACATTGTCATTGTTCGTTCAAAATGTATTCAAAACTGAATATTTGTGATGACGGTCCTACAATGTCATTTTTTGGTTGGCAACTAAAATTATAATGGTCGAATTTTCAGCGACCAACCGCTGCTTTATCAGCTCTTAATTTCCGGCTCTTGAAAAGATTTTTTGATGTCATAATAGAATTTTTATGGAGAAATAATTTTTCGTGACAAATTTTTCAGCGAAAGGAAATGTTTTTTAACCGTTCAATCTCATGTATTTGGCATGAAATTAAATGTTTGTGTGAGTACGAATACAAAATAAGATTTGATATTCGCAATAACGAATATTTCCACTCATTGCATCACTAGTGGAAGAAAAGTGGCATGCTGAATAAAGGGTATCCTTGAGATTTGCGAATTGAGCGAATAAAGTAATGGCATCTTTTGTGAATAGCGACTACAAAATAAAGTTTCGATTTCGAAAACTCAAAAGGTTTCCACATATTCCACAATCACATATAGAATATGTGATTTAGTAGGTAGTGTCCGTTTTCTTCACTCACCCTGAAAAGTAGAATGTATTAAGGAAATTATACCTATAGATAGAGCTAGTTTTTCCTAATTAAGGCTGAGTTGCACCACCTAACTTTGACCGTAACTTTAACGATAACTGATGTTTTTTGTATGGAATTTGAAATATTTAAAGTTAAAGTGAGATGGTTGTTACGCAAAATGAACTGAAATACGACAACTCTAGAGTTATTAAGTTTCGTACCATTCCCATGCGTTTTATTCTACTTTCTTTCGTACATTTTTGCTACTAAACGATAGTGAACAAAAAGTTTCAGAATAGGCTGACTAGTGACCGGAAATGTGCTGGCATAAAAAGCGACCATCGCTACAAAGTGCATTTGCCGAGTGAGTGGCTTCATGCATTTTGTATGAGTTGCGCCGCCGCCCAATCGCGTTGCGCACAATTTCCTTCCGATGTCATCGGGAACTCATTTGAAAACCTACAAATAGGTACATTGTTCTCGTTCTGTAGTTAATCTACTACCTCTACCTTCTAAGTTTTATCAATAAGGAAATGAGGCAAGATTATCAAGCGTTTTTGGTCTTATACANTTAAGTCGATTTATCTTATTGTTATTAGGTCGGTACTTTGAATTCAATAAATAAGTAAGTACATGATGCGTTTTGTTTTTGTTAATTATAAAATAATTAAAAACGTATTAAAAATTTCCCTACTTTCGGGAAAATCGCCTTCACTGACTACACTCCCCAACAAAATTGACACTAATGACATAAGTTTTTTGCCTCACTCTTGACGAAGCGTTTGTATGAAGACTATCCATCTAGGTTTTATTAATCTAAGTGTAAACCACACAACAAAATTCCATTCATCTCCTATTAGGTCACATTCCAAAAGTCTCATCGGAATATTGAGATTGGAATCGGAGAGCCTGAATAGATTACACTATTATAATTACAGACCAACATCAAGAGGGGGTGGCGTATCGATATTTGTTCACAATAATATGATTCATGAGTCTTTACATGAACAAAGTGATGATGGAAATCACTTTCTATGGGTCTATCTCAAAAACCTTTCACTAGATATTGGAGCGATATACAAACAGCCCACAGCCAACACAAAAAACTTCTTGGACATTTACAATGAACAATTATCAAAAAGAAAAAGGGTGCTTGTGTTTGGTGATTTTAATTTTGATCTGCTGAGTAAAGATAGTGCTATAAAACAATATAGAAATATTCTTAAAGAGAACAACCTAAAAATATTAAATAAAATCAACAGAGATTACTGTACTCGGCAAACAGCGTCTTCCGCGACAATTTTGGATCATGTATGCAGTAATCTTTCTGAAAATACTTTCAATATGATTATCATAGAATCCAACATGTCTGATCATAAGCAGATTTACCTTGAAATCAATAGATCCTGTCCTGATAAACTGAAACGGATGGAATATGCACACCTAACGTAAACTCATGGTAAGCACACTGAAGAGGCCCGTGACGTCAATGCGTGCATAAAAGTGCCGCACGTTGTGACGTCGTGCGGAACTTCAACGCACCATAACTATGTAATTATTTGTTAGATTGACAAATAAAAATATATTATTATGTGTCCAATATTTTTTGATATTAAACATGACGGACTAAAAAATTTTTTTTAGGAAACTAGCCTATTATGACTATGCAATGATGAGAATCAAACACTATAGGTATCTGTATTTATTTAGAACTAGTAGTCCTAGAAAAGAAAGAGGAAAAGAGTTTTTACAATTCTTGGTAATTTCGGTTGCCCGGGCAGAACTAGCAACTAGAATAGAAAATTACTTTGACCTCAAAACTTCAATTGTTTTGGCCGAACTCTTTAGTGCTCGTCACCCCTGTAGCTTGTTATTCTCAAGTGCGAACCGCTGAAAATACCTACACATGTCTGCAACACAGAACAGAATGCAATCTCGTCCTAGGTAGCCGAAATACTACTTTTATTTCCTAGGAATTTATAATAAAGGAGCTAGCGGAACAGTGCAGTAAACTTCGAAGGCTTTGCAGTTATTGGTATTTTTATGTCACGAACTTGTGGCTGAAACGAAAGAAATAAAGACTTGATATTTTGGCGTTAGAAATAATAAATAAATAATAAATATAAGTTTTAGTTAACGTGTTTCGCATTGATTTTTAGACGTTCATAAATATACAGGGTGTTTGGCGGAAGGTTGGACAAACTTCGTGGGTGTATAGGTAAGGTTATTTTAAGAATACAAGTTCGCCCATTTGACGAGTTTGGGAACGGCCCCTAACGAAATGACACAGATATGTATATTGTATGTATGTATATTAATCATATTCGAAACACATATAAACTGATACGAGTATATATACATTCAAAGCCTCAATAAAAATACGTCTTTAATCTTTAATACATTACTTTTGTATATCAGGCAATTTGAATCCTAAATCCGAACAGAGCAATAACATTTTATTGCCAACTTGTATCACAAATAGCCTTTCAGATTCGGTCATAAATCTCTTTCGGATATGAAATGTAGAATCTTTCTTCGGCTTTACTAGAATGCAACTGTAGTGGTACCCACATGAGGAATGACGGGCGTTTGTCGATAGTCAATATTGTCGAGAAATCGTTCAGTGATGGTTAGTGATGCAACCTATTTTTTAAAAATACGAATTTCTATTTTGAGTAGGTACCTTAATTTTTTCTGTGGGCCGTTTGGTGTAGTGGTTCAGAACGGACTACTATACCGAGAGGTCCCGGGTTCGATTCCCGGCCGGGCAGAAATTGAAATGATGAATTTTAATTTCTGTGACGGGTCTGGGTGTTTTCTATGTATGTATTTACAAAAAAAAAGTATTTAAGTATGTTTATATCCGTTGTCTAGTACCCATAGTACAAGCTTTGCTTAGTTTGGGGCTAGCGGCGCAGTGCAAAATGTCCAAGGATATTTATGAGTATTTACGTAAATTGAATACAAAACCTTCTTGTTTACCTAAATTCTACTGCTTTAAGCTTCAACCACACCAACGCGTGCAGATCGCCATCGCCGGCGCGATCAAAGACCAATGACAGTCGCGCGACCCATGACAGTTCACACAACCTGTCATTTCCTTATAAGATCGCGCCGTGATCGCACCGGCGATAGCGATCTGTGTGCCTACCATGAGTTTACGTTAGGTGTGCTCGCTAGCGACTGCGTAAAAAAATGACATTTAAATGTATGACATATTGTGCAGCGCCCCTAGCGGCTACTTTCAAGAAATAAAATCTTCATAGAATTTTTTGACGTATTCGCTAGCGAGCTCACCTAACGTAAACTCATGGTAGGCACACTGCACGCGTTGGTGTGGTAGAAGCTTTAGGATAATATGTGACTGTACTGAGAAGTAAATTCGATCGATCAACTTAAAACGAATTAAAATAAAACATTTGTCATTGTTCGTTCAAAATGTATTCAAAACTGAATATTTGTGATGGAGGTCCTACAATACCATTTTTTGGTTGGCAACTAAAATTATAATGGCCGAATTTTCAGCGACCAACCGCTGCTTTATCAGCTCTTAATTTCCGGCACTTGAAAAGATTTTTTGATGCCATAATAGAATTTTTGTGGAGAAATAATTTTTCGTGACAAATTTTTCAGAAATGTGTTTTAATCGTTCAATCTCATGTATTTGGCATGAAATTAAATGTTTGTGTGAGTACGAATATAAAATGAGAGATTGATATTCGCAATAACGAATATTGCTCTCGTTGCATCACTAGTAGAGGAGTGGCATGCTAAATAAAGGGTACCTATCCTTGAGATTTGCGAATTGAGCGAATAAAGCAATTGCATCTTTTGTGAATAGCGACTACAAAATAAAGTTTAGATTTTGAAAACTCACAAAGGTTTTCACTTCTTTATATGATTTAGTAGGTAGTGTCCGTTTTCACTTACCCTAAAAAGTAGTATGTATTAAGGAAATGACACCTATAGATAGAACTACTGATTCCTAATTAAAACTCAGACCTTCGGTTTATGTTGTCTGAGACAAATAACATTAACACACAATATGTTGATACGCAAACTGGAGTGAAATACGATAACTCTAAACGACGAGTCATTAAGGCTGGGTTGCACCATCTTACTTTAACCTTGACAAACGTCGAAAATCTGTCAAACTCCATACAAAAACACCGGTTATCGTTATAATTACGGTCAAAGTTAGATGGTGCAATTCAGCCTAAGTTTCGTCCCATTCCCATGCGTTTGATTCTACTTTCTTTCGTACATTTTTGCTACTAAACGATAGTGAACAAAAAGTTTCAGAATAGGCTGACTAGTGACCGGAAATGTGCTGGCATAAAAAGCGCACATCGCTACAAAGTGCATTTGCCGAATGAGTGGCTCATGCATTTTGTATGAGTTGCGCCGCCGCCCAATCGCGTTGCACACAATTTCCTTCCGATGTCAACGGAAACTCATTTGAAAACCTACAAATAGGTACATTGTTCTTGTTCTGTAGTCAATCTACTTACCTCTACCTTCTAAGTTTTATCTGTAAGGTAATGAGGTTATCAAGCGTTTTTGGTCTTATGCCTAATTTTTTTAAGTTTTTTACTGTTTTATTATGTTTTTCTCGAAGGAAGGGAAGAGAAAAGTTGGTAAAAAATACTAGACCGAAAGATTACTGCATCAGTTATTAGTATATTTTCCTGGAAATAAAGACAGCACAATTATGTTTGTTTATTTTGTTATTTGGATCCTCAGTATGCAACAGTTATACCCGTTCCTTAACACGTTGAATATAAAGATAAAAATAGCTAAAATACATAAATCGAAGCTAAAAATGAATGTTACAAGAACTATTTCAATATCCTACACCATTCACTTTCATACTACGACGAGTGACTACGAGCGCTAGATCGTAGCATCTTGTGTAGCTCATTTCATAGTCTGAACAAAATAGGACGCGGGCGTTCGCTACGAATTGCTACGAATACTTGATTGGGTATCCGGATACTTGACTTGCTACGGGCTGGTGATTGTTCCTTTGACGTGAAGTGATATATGGGAAATATTGCTACACTTTTTGTCTTCTGTGCGGAGGTACAATACTGGATTCTATTAGGTAAAAGTACCTGGCAGGTATATGAAAACTTTTTAGAAGAAGTTTTAAAAGTTAGATGAACTTCTGTAACATCTTAGAAACTTGAGAACGAAATAATTATTTTGATAAGTTTCCGCCGATTCAACACTGAACGAAACCCACTCAAACTCACCGCAAAGTTATATTACATTCGTAAGACGGATTGTTTGATTTCAACGAGCGGAATCCGTTGAAGGGAACTTCCGAAGTGGCCTCCCGCGGGGCGTCCCATAATGCCTAATGTTTGATCAATCAACTTACGGAGAAGAACTTTCGAAGAACTGTTTTAGTTATCCGTTTGCCTAGGCCTTGACATTCTCTGAACTAAAGACAAGTCTAAGGTCTTGAGAGAAATATATTTGTTTCAGAAGTAAATATAATTTGTTCAACATCTCTATAAACTGCAATTACTTCTTTCAAAAGTATTTAAGTAGATTTAAGTGTTCTTTTTAACACTTAATTACTTACTAGCGGATGTTTCCAGCTTTATCCATGTAAAAAATATGACCCAAACAAAGCTCGTCCTCTAAAAGTCATTTTTACTTCACAAGAGACAGCTAAAGCTATACTAAAGACAAAGTCAACCCTCAAGAATAATACTGTTAAAATCTACTCCGACCAAACTCCCTACCAGCAGAAGAAAATGGCGACTCTAAAAGAAGAGTTGAAACGACGTCAAGAAAACGGAGAGAGCGGCTTAATTATAAAATATATAAAAGGAATTCCGAAAATAATTACTAAACAAGAACCAAAAAACTAAATTCCAGAGAGGATACAACTAAAGCAAAATTAGTACACAACGCAGTTTGTTCTAACTACAGTGAAATCAAGATTAACGCAAAGTCCTTAAAATTTCTGTATGCAAATGTCAGGAGCATAGTTAAACCCGGAAAGTTAGATGAATTAAGAATCGTAATAGAATCCTTTGATACAATAATTCATGTCATCATTCTGACGGAAACCTGGATAAAAGACGAAAACGAAGCTCGAAGGCAAAACCTACCTAATTACACACACTATTATAATTACAGACCAACATCAAGAGGGGGTGGCGTATCGATATTTGTTCACAATAATATGATTCATGAGTCTTTACATGAACAAAGTGATGATGGAAATCACTTTCTATGGGTCCATCTCAAAAACCTTTCACTAGATATTGGAGCGATATACAAACAGCCCACAGCCAACACAAAAAACTTCTTGGACATTTACAATGAACAATTATCAAAAAGAAAAAGGGTACTTGTGTTTGGTGATTTTAATTTTGATCTGCTGAGTAAAGATAGTGCTATAAAACAATATAGAAATATTCTTAAAGAGAACAACCTAAAAATATTAAATAAAATCAACAGAGATTACTGTACTCGGCAAACAGCGTCTTCCGCGACAATTTTGGATCATGTATGCAGTAATCTTTCTGAAAATACTTTCAATATGATTATCATAGAATCCAACATGTCTGATCATAAGCAGATTTACCTTGAAATCAATAGATCCTGTCCTGATAAACTGAAACGGATGGAATATTCATCAATTGACTACTTAAATCTATACAAGAGCGCTGAACAAATTCCTGAACATAATATCGACTCAGATTATGCAAGACTCGAAACTGCTTTACTGGAAGTGATTGCAAAAAATAAGGTTAAAAAATGGAAGATACTTAACCCACCAAAGAAGGATTGGATAAATAAAAGCCTTATAAAAGAAATCAATGAAAGGAATATTCTATGGCACCAATGGAAACAAAGTCCTCAAGATGAGCAGTTGAAGAAGGATTTCATGCAAAAAAGAAAGATTACTCTTTCTAAAATTCAGACAACAAAGAATGAGTATTATCTTAAAGCATTTAATAACTATCGGAATGATCCTTTAAGGATGTGGAGACTAATTAACTGCCTGACTAATAATAAAATAGACACATTTTCGGTACCGTTGAAGCTTAATAGTCCATCTGGTCTAATTACAGAAACCATCGACATATGTGAATGCTTTAATTCATTTTTTGCTACCATAGGCACTGACCTTGCAAATAAAATTCTTAAAAAACACAATTACAACCAAACTTACACTCTAAGCGCAAATCAATCTAAAATAAATAAAAATAAGTTATCAGAATTTAACCCAACGACCCCAGACGAAATAGTAAAAATAATAAATAATCTGGATGCTAATAGTAGTAGTGGCATAGATGGTATTAGCACAAAAGCAATTAAATGCGTCAAAAATATCATAGCAGTCAACTTATCCAAGTGTATCAACAGGTGTTTTGAAGAAGCATACTTTCCAGACTCTCTGAAAATAGCTAAGGTTTGTCCTATTTTCAAATCAGGCGATAAAACAGATCCTGGCAATTATCGCCCAATATCTGTACTGCCAGTTTTGTCAAAGGTGTTTGAAAAGGTGTTGTATAATCGGTTGGAACATTTTCTCGGAGATACAGATTTTCTTTTCAAAAAGCAGTACGGCTTTCGGTCTAAGTCAAATACACTGTCGGCAACTATTGATTTAGTAACAAACATCAAGAATAATATTGATAAAAAGAATATTACTTTAGGGGTTTTTATTGACCTAAAAAAAGCCTTTGATACGGTGGGCCATGACATACTTTTAATGAAACTAAGTAATATTGGTGTTGTTGATAAAGCTTATGAAATGTTTAAATCTTATTTAAATAATAGAAAGCAGATTGTCAAAATAAAGGATCAAATAAGTCAACCCCAATCAATTTCATGCGGCGTGCCCCAAGGATCGATCCTTGGACCTTTACTGTTTCTGATCTATATCAATAATATACATGAGATAGGTCTAAAGGGGAACATAACACTCTACGCTGATGATACTAACTTGCTATATTCTGGCTATTCAATTGATTCAGTAATAAGTCAAGCACAGCAGGACCTGGACATTCTTCACCTCTGGTTTCAATCAAATCTGTTAACAATAAATACCAGCAAAACCAACTATATCATTTTCTGCGCAAAAAATAAAAAAATAGGTAACCATAGTCCACTGACAATCAACGGCGAAACCATAAAAAAGGTGAAAGAAGAAAAATATCTTGGTCTGATTCTTGACAATCACCTCTCTTGGAAACCTCACATTGAGAAGATAATATCAAAATTGACATCACTGCGAGGCGCATTGCGGGGTATAGCACGTAGCCTTCCAAAGCAAGTTCGATATACCATTTATAACTCACTGGTGAAGTCTCACTTAGATTATCTAATCGAGGTGTGGGGATCAGCCGCTAAAACCAATCTAATAAAATTACAGACATTGCAAAATAGAATTGTCAAAACACTTTTTCAATATGATTATTTTACACCTACAAAAGTAATATTTATGGAAACAAAGTTAATGAATATCGCTCAAATATTTAAATTTAATACTTGCCTTTTAATTAGAAAAATTTTGGACAAAAGCATTCACATTGACATAACTTTCATAAAAAAATCACAATGTCATAAACTTAGAACTCGCCAATCAAATAATATCTGCTTGAGTAAGCCCCGAACGAACTATGGAAAAAATAATATTATGTTTCAAGGTGCACAATTTTTTAACAAATTGCCCAAAAATATAAAAGATGCTAAAACCCAATTAACATTTAAAAAGTTACTTAGAGACCACATCTTAAAGGATCAGTCACTTTTAAGTTGAATTAATTTTGTTGCGTAAATGAGTTAATGTATCCACGGCCTTAGCGCCTGCATCGAACTCGATCAGCAGTTGAATGTTCGGCGTGTGAATGTTTTTATATGTACCCACTTTTGTGTTCGCGCGTTTACATAATTAATATTTTTGTTGAATTGTATTTTCTCTGTAAGTGATTTTTGTAATCTTTTGAGAAAATAAATATCTTAAACCACAAATGAGCTGGCTGTTCAATCCCGTCCACGTCAATATGGAATTGGGTAACGAGAAAACTTGTCCAACTTCGTACTTAGTCGCTGGATTTTTTGGAACCGATCGCGGAAGTGTGCTTCGGATTAGTTAGGACTTCGGACTCCAAGGACTGGTTTTATGGCTATAGTTTGAGATTTCAGCAAATTTTCGACTTTGTAACTCATTTGTAATTTATTTCTAAGAAATATGTGTGGGAGTGTATAGGTTTTACTAGGTAATATGTAGTCAATGAAAACTAGTTAAAGAAAGAAAATTACTTACACAAACAAAATACAAGGAAAAAAATAAAAAAGTTAAAAGAAAATGACGCCCGTATTCACAAACATTACTATGAGGTCTCACAGTGCGCGTGGACTCACAGGGCACATGACCCAATTACAGAGCTCTATTCAACGCTGTGCGTTCGATTTGCTGATTCACTTATGCAAGCATCATTTGTGAATACGTGCGTCAGTTACACGTTAATTCTGACTGTAATCCTGTATCTTCGTCTCTGAATATTTATTTTTAGACAGATTAATCTACAAACAAGGGTTCCGTTTTTTGCCATTTGGCTACGGAACCCTAAAAATGTGCGTTTGATCTGGGAATAAAACAAGATCGAGAGAGTTCAACTCTAACCACTTACGAGTACTTTTATTTCAAAACCAAAAAGAGCACGCTCGAATAAAATAATATGAAGTCGTAGAGAACATACTAATGCATGTTGGAATAAGATTTTTGCTTGACTGGCTTTCTCCTTTGCCTTCAAATGCGAAAGCTGTTCGATAAGATAACATAGCTGCCTGGATGTAGTTTCCTTGGTCCTTGGGAGACAATTTCGAGGGTCCCCATAAAAAAGTTGCGTAGACAACGTTGCCTAGCAACCGTTTGTCATAATGGCCGCTGATAAAAATAGAACCGTTCCATTTTTGAAACTCCCGCGGGATTTTCTATTGTTTTCTTTTTGTTTTTTTGCGACGCAATGAAATGGTTTTGATGTGGAGTACGAAAACAACGGTTACGTGATGAGAACATTGATTTTTAAGGAGAATGGTACATTTCTGATTTGTTATAAGAAACGTTATCTTGTAATCGTTTCGTTAAAGGGGTTTATGTACTTTATTTATCATGACCGTGGGTGGTTATTATAATGAATTAGATCCATCATCATGATCAGGTCATTCAAATCAAATCAAATCAAATCATTTATTCAGTGCTTAGGCCCTTTCCAGGGCGCTTATACACGTCCCAAATATAGCTTGCCCTACCACCACTTCGGGACATCATATGAGATGGTGCAGAGAAGAAGTGGCGGCAGAAATTCATACATCACTCAGAAAATCACTTACTTAGTTTTCACCAGAAGAAATTTAATTTATCAGAGGCTAATGGAGGATTACGCCTACACTACTTTAATTTGCTACCCAGATAGATTGAAGAAGGCCTGATGTTCACATACTTATTCCTTAGAATGTTCATAATGCTTTTTAATTAAATTCATATATTCATAAACATAAATGTGGGTATATTATTTTGTATTTGTTATTATTTATGTAAAAATATTATATTCATCGTCATCATCATTTCAGCCATGTAAAATTATTGTAGATATAAAGTAACTAAATTCTCCATTTAACATTCTCATACTCCTTTTCATAGACAGATAGTATATGTATGTATAAACCATATAAGAACAACAGTTATAATTATTATATTTCCCTAATTTCTGATATTTATGTAGGTTTACAATAGTACAACATTTTCACCACCTTATTCTCTACCATTTTCGTGCGTCTTCCTTGTTTTTTTTCAAGCAAGAGCTGAAAATCAGTGTTCTGTTCATTTTAGAGCAGTGTCTACACTGAGCTCTCTGCTTTTTTGCATCGCTGCGGCACACTTATACCTTAGGGCGCAGGATTTTCTTTCTTACTCTTTGTAATGTACTATATCTTTCCTGCTACTCCTGTGTTTATTAATCTTACTTTTTGCTTCTTGTGTGTCAATGTGTTTTGCAAATAAACCATTTATCTATCTATCTATTTAAATTATTTATTAGTCAATCCTCTCTCTCACACATACAATATGTCAGCCAGGCTTGGGGAGTGTAGATCAAAATTCATTTGCCTCTAGTAAATTCGTAAACGGTCGTGTTCCTGTGGTAGAAGACTCAAAAAACAACCTTCAAGTATCTTTACAAATCCCACTCACATCCTTAACCCATATTTTCCGATCTCGAATTTAGTTCCCGTTCCCCGGGCAACGTTTGACAAAATAGCATGGCGACTAACGAAAAAATCTTTGTTCCATTTTGAAAATTCCCGCGCATCGCAGACGCGCTATTGTGATCGCCAGTGTTGTTTTGTGCCTGAAACAGTCCCCGGTATTCTAGTTTTTACTACTTTTACATAGACAAGGCGAATCGACTCTGTGACGGCACTCTGTAATTTATTCTTTTCTTTCTAGGTAGGGTAAACCAGAGAGTGATTGCCCACTGGTAGTGATTGCCCGCTTTAAGAATAATATTATCAGGTGCTGACTTTGAATCACTCTAGTTAGATTTGAATTTACTAAGTAGATGGCTCCGAGATCAATGTACAGTAGATTTAAATTTTACAATAGGAAACACTAAAAAAAAACAGTTATGGCGGATTTTGTCAAGACGGGTGAAAATGTTACTCAAACAGGTAAAGACTTTAACAATTTTACTAAGGAATTACTTTCTTAGAGGTTAAATTTTTTTTGCAAGTTATTTAATATTCAACTAATGGTGTATAGTCATGATGAAATTATAAGTGTTTTCTCCATTATCAATGAAAATAACTGATAAAATTTGATTTCTAACGGTCATTTTAACGGTGGGTAATCACTGCACGTAAATCTGTATGTTTTTAGTTATTGCCCACCATCATTTCAGTTATTGCCATATGTTAATGTATAGTTATTGCCCAGGGCAATTATTATTAGAATGTTGCCACCATGCAGTAGCAGTGTTTAAGTTGCTCATTGCTAGACTTGTTTTGCAATTTACAGGCATAAATATTGAAATGGCTTTTAATGTTTCATTTTCAGTATGCCAAAGACTCCAAAAGTTCAATATAGCATAGAAAATTTCCAAAAAGCGATCGAAGCTGTACAAGATGTATCCAACAATTTATCTACAAGATAAATTGCTGAAAAATATGGTTTGGCTTGAAAAAATTGATAAAAATTCAAACGCAAATACAAAAAATGAAAATCCTACGTTAAATTTACTAGTGAAAATTTTAATTGTAAGGAAATAGATACAACTTTAGGGAAGAATAACCAACAGCTAATTGAACATTCTGAGCAACCACTTGAACTGATATCAAAGAAGATAAAAAAATAAATAAAATTCAAATTTTTGCGTCATCTATGTTTTGAAGTACAAATGATTCTGTCTCTACCGATTCTGACTCATCAACATCAGCTCAAGATATTTGATAATATGTTAATAAGGCCAAACGCAATTTATTTTGAAATTTTGAAGACTGTACTACTAGAATTTAAGTTTAATGTTTTGTTTTGTTTATTTAAAGCCTATTTTGTCATTTTAAAATTGATTATTTTGTTTTAAGATACCGGGCAATTACTGTGCTTTGATGTGGGCAATTAGTGTAAGTAATGGGCAATGACTGTACTTTTTGGAGGATTTTAAATTTATTTCAATATTTTCTAAATTACGTAAGTTTTAACTAAAAACTGTTAATATTCTGTTTAACAGTTTATTGAATTATAAGAAAAAAGTCATAAATGGTCGATAATTAAAATACTTTCTTTAATTTTTCATCTCGATGTGTTTGAAATCTTTAACTGGGCAATAGCTATACGGTTTACCCTACAGACCTTTTTGTGCAATTGAATTGAATTCTCTTTGCAGCTCTTGCATGTACAGTCGCACACAATTTTGTTACAAAATCGGACTGCTACTTCATACTGTTATTATCTAGAAGTGCTGTTGTCAATACCTAATCAACTATGCCTGAGCTGGATTGGAATCATAGAGTACAAATAATAATAGAGACTCTGAGACTCTTTATGGTAAAGTTTGTTGCAAAATCACCTCTATTACTTACTTCATACAGACACATTGTAGTGCTATTTAGGTACCTGATATACCGTTGTCAGTACCTACACGAGCAGTAAAGGATTTCTTTGAATTAAGGAACAATGGTTTGTACCATTAGTTTCGGGAAATCTATGACCCACTAAAGAAGTAAGGTACCGCAAAATTAAGTTGGTATTTCCCGATAAGATTTTCAACTTGTCAACCCTGAAGTCGTCTGAAGTCCCGGAGAACGAAGCGTGGGACGTCCACCCACAAGGTGGACCGACGACCTGATAAGGGTAGCAGGAAGGCGCTGGATGCAGGCCGCTACCAACCGTGCGATGTGGAAGTCATTGGGGGAGGCCTATGTTCAGCAGTGGACGTCCTATGGCTGAAATGATGATGATAATGAACCCTGAAGTCAGTTAAAAAAGCTCCCAAAACTCATTTATTTTTGCAAGTAGACTTTTAAAAAGCACTTTTACACGTCCCAGTATTATCCCTACTGTTAAATCATGCATAGGTAGTATGTATGATTCTGTATTGTGCATTTGTGTCGTGCGCTGTTATCCATTTTGTTTGTTGCTTCAGCTGCCATGCGAGCAAATAATATAGCCTTTGCTCATCTTAGCACTCATAGATGATGTGATTCTACCCTCACATCGGGTGTAAACACGTTATTCGTGCGATACTTATCTCCTTCTGTTATGCAAGTGGTTTGATGTTGCAGTGCTTATTTGGGCGATATTGGCTTAGCAATGAGGATTCAGAGAGGCACGCTTTGATACGTGAATTCGATCAATACGTGTATGCAAATAAGAATAAAACTAATGCTGTGAGGATTTTTAAATGTATGCAAAGAGGTTTTTATTATTATTTTATTTACGAGTCTTACTTCTTAAAACCCAACATATAAAACTCTATTGACGTATTGACAAATAATTTCAACTGCAAGTCTCCAGCTCCAGCCAGTTTCTGGAAACAACTCTCATGTGGCCCAAATAAGAATTTTGATTAACTCTCTTTCCCACCGCTGAACTCGTATCAAGCCAGGATCTCCAAGTTTGGCTAATAAAGCCCAACCAGTGAAGGTGGAGTAGTCCCAAACTTTGGTGTATGGCTTTGGTTAGTGTTTTGAAACCTGCAACTTATTTAACCAAAAGATTACCTATAATCTAAAACCTGTTTGAAATATAATATCGATTCTTCCCCTCGTCTTCTTCACCCAAATCCTTACTAAGCCAACTTATTGTCCCCAGCGCGGCCCTCACCTCCTCGCAACTGCACCGCCAGCAGACTCCTAAAGAACAACGAAGCGTACCTCTCTGTGCGCTGCATAGCGGGCTACGATGGAGGCCTAAACCAGCACTTCACTCTGGACGCGTTGGGAGAGACCGGGAGAGTACTGGTCAACAACTCGGCTCAGTTTACAGGTACTTATAGATCGTTTCATCCACGAAGACGCGCCCCACCATTCTTCTGCTAATGTTTGAGTGTTATCGGTACACGCTAAATAATTATCCATAAGTACACACGCACACTACAATAATGACGCTCGGATTGCTCGGATCAAACTCCCCAGTCACCTCACCCCGCGCTTCCCTCGACCAAAAATTGATGGGGTGCGTCTTCGTGGATGAAACGATCTATGCAAGTTTAATTAATGCAGATTCTTAAAAGACTAGGGATCGATTACAGAACAGCACTTAAACCAGATTTACCCACGATCATAGATTGTGTGGTGGATCTACCTATGGGTTTAGATCAAAATTCATCTATTAAAAGATAAGTTAGAAAAGCTAGACAAGTTTTGGACTTCATGGACGCACTTTAAACTGTGTTCAAGCTGCTTTTTAGTCCCCAAAAAAATTTCGATATTCCCAGATTTTAGCGATGATGTTAACCATCGAATATATCCTACCTTGCCACTCCTCTTGGATGTCACTAGAGGGACGATTATTTGGTAGGTATATCCTTATGTCAGAATAGAAACTTACATCGGACTTTGCCATAAATTTTAATATTTTTCTACAAACCTTTCTCCCACCAGACCTAGTAGTATGGCTGAACGTGAGCTGGTCAGTCTTAGAAGCAATGGCCGAAGACGAGGTGCTGGCCGTCACGGCTCGCAACACTAAGGGCTCGTCGGAGCCGGTGCTGCTGAGGGATCTGGTCTTCAGGGACGCTGCTAAGAGGACTGGTAAGATTTTTATAATGCTCATAAACTCATTATTATTTAGATTTATGACTAGCACAATAATAAATCATACTTACTCTGCATTTATTAATATTTAGACTTATGACTAGCACAATAATAAATCATACTAGCTCTCCATTTGAGCATCAAAATACTTTTCGTTTTCTACAATTACTACGTTGCTAAATGGAACATGGCTTTTTCTGCCTTCCTCTTTTGCTTCTACTATTATAGTGCGCGTACTTCATACTATTATAGTAACTTCAGTTTTTTACTATTTGTTTTCTTTTCCTTCCTTATTTTTCTTCATAAACAACCTATCTTGCTAAGGCCGGATTCGACCAAACTTTTATCCGAGAATAACTCCTGGTATAACTGTGACATTAACAGTTTCTGTATGGGAAATATTATGTCAAAACTGACGATTTATTCGGAGATTAATATTTACTCTTGTTTGATCGAATCCATCCTAAGCATGTTTTTTTATGAACATGATTAAAACTGAAAGCAGATTACTTATTCAAAGTTATAGCCAGCAGTAGTTAGGGTATTCATAGACTGGACATCATGGATTCATCAGTCAACTGTCAACTGAAATCTCTATAACATTTGTGAACAGAAAGCACCACGCTCGCTGGCAGCAAGTTCCCCGCAGCGGCAGCGTTGGCTGGCGTCGCCGCCATGCTGACGGCGGCTGGGGCCATAATCGCCCTGGTGTTGAGAAGGTTAGGGAATTAAACTATTAACTAACTCTACATCTTTAAATACATCAACCCACTTGTTACTAGCGTTCTTTTAAAAGAACGCTAGTTTTTACGAAAATATTTTTACTAATGTGGGTAGTGTAAACAATTTTTATGTGCAACATTTGAAAGATGAGATGTGTCGCAGTACTGTCCAAGTCTTATAAGTACACTGACGTAAAGAACTATAAAGTTTTGGAGCGATTGTTTTGAGATAAATTTATCATGACTGATTTAAGGTAAGTGATAGAAAAAGTGAATTCCGTAACAAGTGGGTTAAAAGCGTTATCATCATGTTCAAGAGGGCTAGGATGCGTGCCGTAATAATATCTTATCGACGATTTTAGACGTCAAAATGGGCTTATAGATTAAATCGATATAATAGCGTGATAAACGCTTATCGCGGCACGCAACCTAGGCCTACAGGTCATTATTTTGGTCTCCACTGCAAGAACGCGACCCTCTCCAATTTACTTGACTCAAATGGAAGATTTGGCCTACATATTCCGTGCTGGCCTGATGTTCGTATATCATTTATTTGTCCTTTAGTTGTTTTTTTTATCCACAACGAGCAAGCTCTTGGCCTATATCTCACCTGATGGTAAGTGATGATCAGGAAGCGAGCTTCACCCGGAATTTTGTTCAAAAAAATTGTTTAATAACTACTTAATGCATTATAAGACAAGCATCGGAAAATCGTCAAGTGTTGCTGGTCTTCTTTTTTCCATTACTCAGTGTTGTGGATTTCACTGTAAACTGTAAAACCTAAATGTGAGCTTCGTGTGTGTGTATAGGAATAAGTAGCTACTTTAAAGCAAACACGAAACTTTCCGACATAACAAAACTGTGTATTCATTCATTTTTTTATATCTAAAGTCAACAAGACGTATCAAAAACAATAGAAATAGAAAAAAGTATAAAAAGTAAAAAATACATATAAAAAGGTTTGATGTCGCCAACACTCAGACAGTGTTTAGAGATTTGACAAACTAAGTCTCAGTTGCGCCATCTTACTTTGATTTTTACAAAAGTCAAAAACCTGTCCAAAACTCCATACAAAAAGCACCGGTTATCGTCAAAGTTACGGTTAAAGTAATTTGATGCAACTCAGCCTTAATAGGTATTTCAAGATAATCTTCATTTGCGCAGGCGCAACGACACGACAACAACAAGCAAGAGGCCGTCGCAGAGCGTGGTGCAAGTGGACGCACAGGGCCGGAGGTACCTCATAGCATACCCCGCGCCCGCGGACAAGCTGGAAACCAAACCTGATATCCTCAACCCTAAGTCTGGTGAGTATTGCTGACATGAGGAATGAAACAAATCAAAAATCATAGCTATTAGGGATTTTTTACATAAGTTTTCATGTGGCGACCACGGATTAGAAGACGTCATAATGTAGACAAACCTTCCTCTTGTGAAAATAAGTATTTACCTAAATGGGGAATCGGTCATTATAGCGATACTGGGAGAAGGCCTTTGTTCAGCATTTTTATCAAATTGTAGCAATAGAACGAACTTGGCAAAGAGATCTCTTGTGGCTTGAAGGAAATTGATGATCATTTTAATAACGAACCCAGAAGAATTTACAACTTAATCTCTACAGATAACGAGCCTCCTCGAGTGGTGTTAGAGTCGACGGACAACAAAAGCTACACCATAAGAGAGGCGAACAAGGAGGGCGCCTCCTATAGCTCTCCTCCGACTGACGACGAAATGGTAAGTTAATTAAGTTGAGTCTAATTCAGGTTACTGTCAAATCGAACTTTGTGATAGACAACAATAAATCAAGGCCAACTTTACTTCAACTAGGTTAGGCTATGTTGACCACTTGCCTAATGGCTTCACAGTGGAACAGAGGTAGAATAATGAGTTTTGAATGCTTATGTCTTGTTTATAGGACAACTCGATAAACAAGGTCTATATGGATGATATAGTTACCGAATTCGTCACACCAAGGCCTTTTTACCTAAAGCCCGTTTTCCACCGCCAAAGAGGAATGAACTAGGGATTTCTAGCAGAGTAGTCTTCGTGTACATAAAATAGGATTGCTTTTCTACTGAGAAAGAGTTCGGTAGTATTGGTTTGATGAGCGATCTCATGTTTACTCTTTTTCCTCTCTTTGTCTTTTTCGCTCGATTCTTTGTTGGTGGAAACAGTTGTATGCATTTTTGTATTGCAAGGTATACGGAGTCATTAATAGACTCGCTTCGCTCGCGGTGGAAAATCCGCATAACATTGAAAAGATATTAATTAACAATTTAAAAAAAATGTGTATATTAACTGTACATTTCCTAGTTTGATTACCAACATAATAATTTTGATGAATATAAAAATATCCATCCGTTTATATTTATAGGCACACACTAAAAATTAATTACAATCACTTTCCTACTTCAAACATCTGCAAGCAAAGCCAACTAATTGATATTACCACCCCACACGTAGTGGGTAATTTATCAACCAATAATACCCCAACCCCTTATAAGGGCCCATCATTAAAATTAACGATGTTCTATTGCAGATGCCTCAGAGATAACAGAAGGACGAGACACAACGACCACTGTAAATATAACTAAACTATACGGTAGGGGTACAGGTTGATTGTTTTAGATGCCATATTTATTTACGCGAAAATTTACAAAGTAAGAGTACATACAGGTGGTAAGTATGACGCACCATACATTTGACCCGCATTCCTGCATTGTATTAGCCAGAGCCGTCTTTCTTCGTTATTCTTTAAGTTTATTTAAAGATACCTTGTTCAAAAGCGTCTTTTTGGCTCAAAGACACACATGTTGATATTCTAGTTCGATTTCTTATTATCAATTTTGTATAAAATTGGATTTTATAATCTTTATTACAACAGCAACATTAAGAATGTTTCATCGTTTCATACTTCGGCCAATCCTTGCGTAACCAAAAGTGGTTCAAACACGTACGTAAATATGGCATGATTATAAATCAACCTCTTATGCAGTAGGTTCTCTTACGACTGGGTGCAAAAATTGTTAAGAAAAGTTAATCAAATTATTAAGTTTTACACGTCAAAAACGCTATCCTTATTAAGCTATTGATTTTAAACTAACTATAAAACCTATATGAAACACAGCTACTTACCCAACGATCACCTTCCTTAATTTATCTAAAGCTAACAATGTTAAAAATGTATTATGACCAATCTGATTTTAATAAAAATCATAATATTCCTTGAGAAAGGCTAAGGCTGGGTTGCACCATTACTTTGACTTTAACAAACGTCAAAAAACTATCAAACTCCATACAAAATACACCAGTTATCGTTATAGTCACGGTTAAAGTTAGGTGGTGCAACTCAGCCTAAAATAACCTGGGTTACATTTTTATACGTTTTTTACGTTATCCCGCATCCAGTAGATAGAGTTTTTACTGCAGTCGTCTCTACTGTGCTATTTGTAAATTCCAAATGCCAACAAAACTTGACTATAAGATACCATAGGACTCTTCCATATCAAATTGTTTGGTTATAATAAGTAAGTTTATATCAATAAGGCTTATTTGGTTCTCAATATTAAGAGCTTACTGAAATCTTAAAGCTTGTGGGTTTTTGGGAATTTTTTCCAATTACAGTCAGAAAAGTGAGTTAATTCACACTCCGAAGAGTGGTTCGCAATACAAATAAATGTCACTTAAGTAACTAAGTTTTAGGCTCCTGTACCTATTTTAAACCATTACAAATAATAAAATTGTCAGTTAGTAGTACCTACGCAAGAATTTTATTTTGATTATGCGAACATCAGGCCTCCCCAACTCTTCTGGCCAGTGTGGGGAGTGTTGACTAAATCCTCAGATCATAGATGATCTGAGACTGATGCCCGTTTTCACCATCAATCCCTATTTTTTAAGTAACCCCTATGAAAACAAAATTCCTGTTATTTGTTACCATAGGGGTCACTTAAAAATTAGGGATTGATGGTGAAAACGGGCATAAATCTTACATTTGTATCTGATTTTGATTGGGTTGTTCTCCTACCGTGGAGACAAAATGAGCTGATGATGATGACGACTCTCACAGAGATTTCAAAATCCACTAGCCATAAGATCTCAGTAGGAATATAGAATACAAACTGACATGAACGATTGTTTACTTCTTGTGACTGATTTATGATAAGATTAATGTAATAATGTATCATTATCAAATGCTTTTTACATCATAAAATTAGTTAACATATCATATTAAATTTCAAAAATCTTTATATTTAAAATACGCTCGAGAACATTGAATTCAGTTTATTATTAACATCAGTCCCTTAACCTGGAAAAATTGCCATTGTAATAAAAAAAAATAAAGTTTACTTTATTAATTACTTCTTGTTCTGTCGACGCCAGCACGTAAAGCTAACATGTAATTATTATTCTTGCAGAATGTCACCTCACAATTATGTACCTATTTACTTTATTAAATCAAGTTATAATTTACTGTGTTGTCGGTCACACAAATTATTTTATTTCTAGAATAATATTGATATGTTGACAAATTTTGTATGTCAGCGTGTCAATTTTCATATTAACTAATCTGGCTATTACAAATTGGCCCTAATTAAATTTTGTAAATAAGATAGTCGCTAAGCATGCATTAAATTTTGTAAAATTTATTGATGTTTTGTAAATATTTCATTTCAAACTCTTGAAAAGATATCAAAAATGTTAAAATATAAAATTATATGGAGTCAGCCTTAATGATGTAAACCTTATTATATTGTTTATATATTATAGACATATATGTATGTTATTTTAATGTAAATTATGTGACTAAATAAAAGTTGAAACTTGTACATGGTAACTTATTTATTTTTCAAAACCACTTGGCATAAAATAGGTAACATAGGTACTTAAGGCCCAGAACAAACGGTGAAACGCAACTGCAACGAAACTGCAACTGCTAGTTACTTTTGAGTTGCATCTAAGTTTCTGCCATAGCGTCCGTTAAGAGACCACACATGACGCGACCAGTTTAAAACTTTCAGTTTCAGTTTCATTCATCAGAATCATCAGAAAGTTGCAGTTTCGTTGCAGTTGCGTTTCACCGTCTGTTCTGGGCCTATGTGTTTTTGTTTTGCCTCATAAGACCTTTCAATCTAAGTGACATTGACAACGAAACCACATCCATCTACACTATATTTTGTATGTCTGTGTTTTTGTTACCTTTTCAGTGAAAAAGCGTTACACCGATTCAAATAAAATGGTGTATAGAAATAGTTTGAGAACCAGATGAAAATAGGGTAGTTCATAATAGGTATCCTGATTGTTTTAGACGTAAATTCACGCGGGTGAAGCCGCGGGCAAAAGCTATAGTTGCCTGCTCGTAATCCTACTTTTAAATTAATTTAATTGCGTATTTTCCTGCGACCAAAATAGACATTTCCCAAAATGCATTATTTCTCCATTAAAATACTGATAGTAAAGATAATTACTTTGTTACGTACAAAGAAACATTTTAGCTCTCTTTTCAATTATCTCATGGTTTTTCACCGAAAACGTCTCATATCGTTAATGGGTTTGTTTAATAATTAATTGAAGCTCGTTTCTCATCGAGTCTTGCGTTGTTACACGCAAAAGAGCTTCGCTGTAAAACGCTGTAAAATTGCTCAGGTGGAAATATCAGGCGCATGTTGGTTGGCGTACTATATTGTGTTGGAGATGGGGATGGGAGTCATTTTCGATGAATTAATGTTAGACTGTTATTTATTAAAAATTGAAATCTAAAAATATAAGTATGTAAATTAGGAAGTTACTTACCTACTTCAGAATTTACAATTTTGTCTAAAAGTAACTAGACGCTTAACAGCTATTTTCGTATCCAAAAAAAAATTATATTAGAATAGAAAGATTACCAAAAAATTTAAAATTATTTATTTTAATAATTGGCAGAAATAAACCTCCCAAAGAGGAAATTTGGTTGTCACTTAATAAAAAAAACAGTAATTGTCAGTTTTTCTTTTTATGTAGGTAGGTAGTAGAATATTCGCGTAGGTATGTAGTATATTAGATACACAGACTTTTACTGTAAAAACCTGTTTTTTAAGATAAAAATGTTTCGTGTTAGTTCGGATTGCTTTTTCTAAAAATTAAATCGTCTAAAGGTGATTGCACACCCACACCGCAAGTGCCGAGCTTACAACGAGATATTTTTTTGTGAAAAAACTGCTTTAAAAAGTTTACAAAGACCTTTTTCGTTTCGTAGTTTATGCATAATGTTTATGATACCTCAATTAGTGCAGTGAGTGAGTGGCTGGAAGTGCTAATACGAGGGAGCGTGACCAAACGATGGCAGAATCTTGAGGCAGCTCATCAGTACCTAAGCAGTAAGTACCTACATTTCCTACACTTTACTATTGTACAGAAGTTATCTGTTGATTTATTATGTACTTCGGGAAATATTATTGAACTGCCTACCTACCTACTTATCTAGGGCCTATCTACAATACAACAAACACTGCTAAGTTTAAATTTTCCCACTACCTGTTTTCTTAAGCTACGGGTCGCATTGTGTAACCTATTACTTAACTGTGTAGTGTTTAGGTTTAAGTTATTCGTCATATCATTAGGTTATCCATTGGAATAAAATGTTCCTTTTGTTCCTATAAAACATGTTCGTTTGGCGCAATCAAGTGTGTGTACACCTGAAGTTCGGAACTGCTCTGAACTGGTTAAGAGCAGTTTTTTCCAGTGCATCGCCAAATTGGCGAGGGACTCACGGCAACAAAGGTCCGATACTGGACAGTGAACGAAAAAGCTCGGTAGGCGCAAAGGCCCGTTTTAAAAAGCATTTTTGAAATAGTTCACTTTGTTACAAGAGTAGGTTTTACTCTTGTAACAACGTGAACTATTTCAATTGAATTAATATATTTTAAATGGTTGAGAAAAGAGACTAATTTGTGACATAGAACTGACAAATATTTTGAGAAGGTTTTAAACACCACAAAAATCAGTTAGTTGTTCTGTACAAACACTTGACACTTCACTTAGCTGCAAAGCGTCATTACCACGCTTATAGATACGCGGTTATCGATTCTTCGATAGATATAACTACACTGCCACTTCAGCTTGCTAATCCATAGTTAATCCCTAATCGTCATTTAAGTATTGTACTTACTACTACAAGTGCTAGATAGTACTATGTTCTGTATGTTACAATAAATCCCGAAGCTCAGTTGCCTCTTGGCATAGGCCTCCTCTAACGATTTCCATTGGGTCCTGTCGCGCGCTACCCTTCTCCAATGGCGTCCATTTCAAGAGTTTTAGGTCGTCTTCCCATCATGTTTCTTGACGTCCTCTACTTCTTTTTCCATCCTGTCGCAACAAGGAAAAATTTCCGTGCTTTTAAGCGATTTAAGCATCCGCTATGCAATGGAAGGAAGTCGAACCTTAATTTCGAACTCCTCCTATGTTCTTCTGATTAATTTCGTTGCGGGTCCAATGACAGTTTAACTTTCCCCCGGGACAGACTTGACCTTCATTGGTTGGGTTTTTGTGGCGGCCAAGCTGTAGATCCTGGCTACACAGGAGTTGCAGTGGTGCGAACGGTGGGAATAGTCCCGTTTTCTTTTTCCATCCTTTGGATACCAGTCAGTAACGCTTTTACTCTCATAAATAAATGAAAGAATTTTCATTGTAAACGTTCCTAGAATCGACATTATAGTGAAACACGTATCGTTAAGGCACAAACGGTTCGGCCCAAAACGGAAGGTTATAAAGTTCTACACTGCCAAACTGTCCCGTTTAATTTGTGTAATGAATCTAAAATATTCATCGGCACTGGAGTATACTTTAGGGATGGGAGCGAGAATCGATTGGGGAAATATCGATATTAATCAAATCAAATCAAAAATATTTGCACTTTACTTGAACTTTATTATTGTTGAACCCTTTTTCGAATAATTATGGACAGCAATTATTTGTGCTTTCTTGTGAATTGGATTTAATTATGTTTCAGTTTTAAAAATATAAAAAACATTTTCATGTAAAGTATTGCCAAGACGAATCGTATGGATCGTAAAGTGAAATTTCAGGTCTCATGTAGAGCCAAGTTTCTAATTCTACACGCCCTAACTGTAGAGTCTAAAATATTCATCGGCATTGCACTGGAGTATACCTACTTTAGGGACTTTTTTATTCATCTCAGTCAAATTATGTGGCTTGACCGTGGCTTTTCTTTAAGCTTTACAGATTCATTTTAATCAACAATTTATCTATTTGTGAAAATATTATTTCACAAACAGAATCTTCTCTTTTATATCTCATTTTCTGAAAGTTAAAAGTGTTAAAACACTCCGGTGCGATGATATTTTTATGTCAAGCGGGCAATCTGTGCACGCAAAGCCAGACGAATAATTTTTAACTCGATTGTTAATCGATTTTAAATTGAATGTCCCGTCTCTAGCATCGTAATCCCTCGCCTGGATCAAATATATCTTGTTTAACGTTATTGGACGCGCATGTTAATGTACCTACAGCTTATTATAGAACGACTTATTATTTATCGGTTTTGTCTTTTATAAGAGAGAAAAGTAGAGTTTTTCGCATTTCACAGACTTAAATGTATGTATTTAATAGGAGTAAACAAAACGATCGGAAATAGTAGAGTCTGTGGACAAACTTAACATCTGTGACAGAAAAGAAAGGAAAGAAACGGAATTAACGCCCGTATACATAAACGATGTCGTCGGTCCACCTTGTAGGTGGACGTCGCACGCTGCATTTTCCGGTACGCGGCCTCCACTCCAGAACCTTGCTGCCCCATTAGCCGTCAGTTCTGCGTACTATGTGCTCTGCCCAGCAGGAAGGCGCTGGACGCAGGCCGCTACCAACCGGGCAGCATGGAAAGCATTGGGGGAGGCCTATGTTCAGCAGTGGACGTCCTATGGCTGAGATGATGATGATGATGATGATGATTCACAAACGAAGCTTGCTTAAGTGAAGCAGAAAATCGAACGCACAGTGTTGAATAGAGCTCTGTGATCATGTGTCATGCTGTGCGTCCACGCGCGCGCACTGTGAGACCTGATAGTAATGTTCGTGAATTCGTCTAAATCTGATAGCAACTCAAATCATTATGCAATAATAACGTAACAAGATCGTATCGTGTTCTATACGTAAACGAACTAAAGTCTCTGACATAGCTCGACGGATTAGCAAGCTGAAGTGGCAATGGGCATAGTACGCAGAACTGACGGCCGATGGGCACAGCAAGGTTCTGGAGTGGAGGCCGCGTACCGGAAAACGCAGCGTAGGACGTCCACAAGGTGGACCGACTACATCATAAAGGTCGCAGGCCTCTACCAGCCGGGCAACATGGAAAGCATTAGGGAAGGCCTATGTTCAGCAGTGGACGTCCTATGGCTGAGATGATGATGATGATAAATAATCGAGTGAGATCACTTATCGTTTCCACCCTGTATAGTGACTATAATAAAACCCTTAAAGCCATTTTACAGCGTAAGCCTGCAGAAGACTCGGCTTTCTATCAGCGCCGTAAGCCGCAATATAAGCCGCGTATAAGAGTGGTAGGGCGATTGAGATAAATGACCCCTGCTAAGATAACGGCTCGCTAATAGCACCCCCATGCTTCTATTTATTCTGATAAATTGTGGATTAAATGCGCGTTTAGTATTAATATAAGAACTTATTGTATCTGACTTCCAGAACGTTATACCACAGAATAATATAATAAAAATAATAAATAATAATAATAAATCTTTATTTCATTACCAGCGGAATTGCTTATAATTAATAATGATCGATGCCTCCTTTTAAGCTTAAAGAAGCCTGTGCCAGGAGACATCGCTCTTCCTTGGAATATTGTGTGTGCGTAAATACAATTCAATAGGTACTTATACAAAAATAAAAGTAAGCACTAATACTAATACTACATAATTTAATATCAACTAGGTAAGGGGGACTAACAAAGTATGGGGGATGGCGCGCGCGGAGTGAGTGAGTGTATGTGTGAGTGTGTGTGTGTGGTATGGACTGTTATACTCGGAATTGTTGTTGTGGCTAGCATTTCTTCTTCTCTTTCTGTGATACTATCGGTCAGAATTAAGTTTTGAAGAACATTGGGTAATAATTTTAAAAAAAAATGTCTTTTCATACAATGCAGAAAATACAAAAAAGTGCCCCACCCTTTTTGAGTTTCATTAACTAGACGGAAATTGGTACCTAGCTAACTTAACTTTTTTGTTTAATATTAATACACATTAACCCTTCGTGTACGAGGTGACTAAAAGTTACGTCATTATATATTTTTAATATTATCATTTAATAACTGACCACTGCTGACATATTTTACCAATTTTATTTATGAACCAATAAGTAACATTAAATTTTGTTCAACATGAAATTACCAAATAGAATCCGTACAAATTCATCCATCAATAAGGTTTTTAATCAAGACATTTGAAAATTGGACGATATTTTCTCAATATAAGTAGGTAGGTACGAGTATTTATTATTACGTCAACTGTAAACAGCTACTTACTACATAATGGGCGTATCTTATTTCTATGATAAAAAGCCCAATTACTTTTCATAACAGTTATGAAAACCTCGAAAACCAATCGTTACCACGTATTTACGATCAGGCTCCAGGTAGCCAGCGCTTCCAGCGGTTCATTATTTCTCAAATGACTTATACTGAGGTTGGAAGTCACGCCTACTTCATACAGCACATACACCCCTAGGAACCTTAGGTAAACTAGACGTGAATGCAGAAGGGCCCCTAAAAATAAAGAAAAAGTACACAACTAAATAAAGAGAATCATATTATGCGAAAACTTTACAAACTACAATTATCTAAACAGCAACATTTTGCTCCCAGGAGATTCAAATCCGCAACTGGCGTTACAGTAATCTACCTACTTGTTTTATTTATTTTTCATTAAGGGGATTATTTTGTATAACTAACCCTTACTCGAGCAGACTTAGTCCTACACTTGACAAAAAATTTGAAATTACTTAGTTTCATGAAACGACTGTAAAACTGAATCACTTTGATGTAGGTACATACCTGCGTTACTTTGTGTAACAAACAAAATTACATTCGAGACAGATTAAGCATTCAAGTTACATATTAGGTACATTACTATGGGACTATTCATACTTTTCGTTCCCACCATTGCAACTCCTGCTGTGTAGCCATGATCTAAAAACTAAAAAAAAAACAACCAGTAGAGGTCAAGATTGTCCCGGTAGAAAGCATACATTACTACAAAACACATAGCGAATCGATTACAAAAATTGACGAATATTATTTGAAAGGTTTAGTTAAAGGTCTTAGCATACGTTTCGTGCTTTTTTCTCGTATCGGACGGAACGGTACGATTTCTTGACATCGTTGCACTTAACAACATAGCAATAAAATATAAGTACGTGGCGGTGGGCGTGGCGGAACGGGAGGCCATCGCCGTTCATTTTATGAACGGAGCTCGTCCCGTCCTCGTCCCATCCTCGTCCCGTCCTCGTCTCGTCCTCGTCCCGTACTCGTCACGTCCTCGTCCCGTCCTCGTCCCGTCCTCGTCCCGTCCTCGTCCCGTCCTCGTCCCGTCCTCGTTCCGTCCTCGTCCCGTCCTCGTCCCGTCCTCGTCCCGTCTTCGTCCCATCCTCGTCCCGTCCGAGGATTACCCGTTACATGTTAAGACTTTAGCTGGAAAAGAGAGCCTACTGACCACCCCTATACAGCCTCTAAGCCTGCGGATATGCTATAAAAGAACTAAGCTCCACCACTCCCGGATAAATGGCTATCAGAGGAACCCATCGATTTATGTTACACTAATAATGGAGACCATTTGGAGGGATGGACTGGCGAATTGTCTTATATGACTGGGGTGGGAAGCCATAGTTTTGAACCGAGGTTGGGAAATCTATGGGGCGAATTCCTGTAGGATTTGACTTGAAGTACTCTTATAAAGGTCTGTGTTTTAACCGACTTCAACAAAAGGAGGAGGTTCTCTATTTGGTTGTTTTTTTTTATTTATGCGCAGCGCACCGATTACGCCGATATTTCTTATCTAATTTACAAAATTCATTTTTTTGTTGTTTGGTCCCATAATAATGGTTAATGCGTTTCTTGAGCTTGGCATTTGGCAGACTGGCGCCGACTATAAATACAACCATGGTTATATATTATTTGTCCTAATAAATCAAATTAACGTCCTATTTCATTTTTAGTTGACTTTTTTGGAGGCGGTTTAGTTTTTGAAGTCGGTTTTTTAACGCAGTTTTTTTTTTAATTTACGCCGTTAGAAACTGACCTTTGTGTAAATATTATGCTGCAAAAAAACTCAATTAAAGATTTGAAGATAAGCCACGATAGCTGAATGGTGAAGGGGTCGGCTGGCTGACTCGTCATCCGAAGAACGCGGGTTCGAATCCCGCTGATGCTCGATTATTGTGGTGAGCTCACTGGTGACACAAGCATATTAGCTTAGTACGAGGGGCCAACGGGACTATTAGTAATTTGTGCAAAAACAAAAATCTATATCTATTAAAGCGAAAGTCACTGATTGACTGACTCACTCATCACGAAATCTCAGAAACTACAAGTGCTAGGAGTCTCAAATTTTGCATGGGGGTTCGTTTTAGAACATAGAATGCTCACTAAGACGGAATTTTGTAAAATTCAACCCCTAGGCTGGTAAAACGGGATCCACCCGTACGCAGTCGCGGGCGGCCGCTAGTAACTAATATTCTTAAAAAAATAACTTTGCAATCAAACTTAAGTTGCCCCCGAATCGCTAAATCCTTCATAAACAGTCTGTGTTTAAATGACATTTTTTATTGGAGCCGACATCAGGTTTTTTTGTAAATAGCCCTTGTTCTTCTAATTACGAGTAATAAGCTTTTTTTTACCTTATTTTCTTACTTTTATTAAATACGCGTTTTATTCAAAGTAATTAAATATTCATGACAAGTTACTTCCTTATCTGTTTTTAGGATTATTTTCTCTGTTTATTTATAGCATTGTATTGGATAATATCTGCGTAGGATTTGAAGGATTGTCTAATATGCCTTTTATTAAGGGTACTTCTCATTTACACTCAAATTTGATGGTCACACAATAATAGTTCATAAACGGTATAAGTTAGAACAATACCTTTGAAATCAGATGATAAAATATCTATTTAGCTACATACAAAATAAATTTTATCGTAATAGAAGCAAAAATAATACGAAAAAATCACATGAAACGATAAAAAACGGGGTCATTTTTCGCGTTCTCATCGTGTCACACCTTCGGTTGCAATGAAACATTTGGTTACTGCATTCACAATTTTCATTCAATTTGTGTGTAGCATATACTAAAATCATCGTAATTAAATATACTTTCCACACAATAGTCAAAAAAATATCTTCTTATAATTATTTTGAATTGAGAAAGCGAAATACGTTGGTCACACGATTTTAGGTACCTAAAATTTTGAGTAATAATACAAGATTGCCGTTAAACCGAACACCAGGAACCAATCACAGTGTTCTATTCGGTTAACGTCCGTCACGCTTCGACGATTGGGGAGGTGAGATAGGTCGATCTTCGCTCCGCGAAAAAAATACGTAGCTTTTTGTGATTGACCATAGACATACCGTCGCTTGCTTGAACAATATTTTCTACCTCTAAAATTTAAACAATTTAATTAAAACTTTGCAATTGAAAACTTAACATGTAAGACTTATTTGTGTAGTATTCGACTTGAACCGTTAAATTCAAATTTAAGGATAATTCATAAAAAACTAAAATTTTCGTCACCTTCGTGGCATCACCTTCGTGGTGTCTTATACACGAAGGTGATTTTAGGCCACGAAAGTGATTTCTTGCTTTGGTTTATTTTAAAATATAGTGACTGGTGTTTATGTTTTTACAATATTTTAATAACTAATAAATTATACGGTAAAGTAGAGATCAGTACATCAATAAATAAATAGGGGCCTCGTATTTTTGTTGTCTGTCTGTATGACTGTATGTATGTCTGTATATGTGACTGTGTATCTGTTTGTAAGATAAATTTAATCTGAAGTTTGAGTTAAAAGTTGTACAACAAAAATACGAGGCCCTCTGGCCTAAATAAAAAATATATTTTTGTTGGGGGACTGATAATCAGTTAGAGTTATTTTTTATTGAGGTACTGATAATCCGTTTTTTGCTTCTTTAGCATTTCAGAATGCCACCAGTGTCATCCTTAAAACCAATTGCGTAGAATCTTGTAACTTAGTAGGTGACCTAATCGGTAAAATTTTATCTTGTATTTAAGTAAGTAGGTACCTATTTATATTATGTTATTGCTATTTATATATGAAAATAAGACAAAATATATGTTTTATAAACACTTAAGAGTCATTTACAGTAGTAAAGTTTAAAAAAAATATTGCTGTGAAGTACAGAATCACTTTCGTGGCATCAAAAAATTCAAAACGTTAAATCTTCCAAACGAGACTCACTATTTGACTGATTTACTGAGAATACAATCTTCACATCAAGCGCTACAATTTTTGTTTACAAAAAGTTGAAATAAGTTAGAAATAAAATTCGCCACGAAGGTGACGATGAGAACCGTGACGATGAGAAATACCCTTAAATCTATTTTGAGCCACTTCAGCCCACCTTGCGTATCAGCTAGGGACTGGAATTCGTTGCCTGCTGCTGTCTTTCCCGAAAACTATAATCCGGGCCTTTTCAAGGCGAGAGTGAATAGGCACTTACAGGGCAGATATGTACCATCCTAGACCGCATCCCACTTAACATCAGGTGCGATTGTGGTCAAATACCTACCTGCCTTGTTATGCATAAAAAAAAATCAGTAGGGTTACCTATGGATCAAATATCTTACGCCCATATTCACAAACATTACTATGAGGTCTCACAGCGCGCGTGTACGCACAGAGTGACAATCACAGAGCTCAGCTACATATTTTGCTTCACTTGAGCTCACTTGAACTAGCATCGTTTATGAATACGGGCGTAAGCATTGAAAGAAAATAGTGATATAACTTTTGTGATATAGGGTGGAAACGATAAGTGATCTCACTCAATTTTTCCTAAACTATACAAGATATCGAAAAACTGGTTACCATCTGAACTCTATCAAACAGTCAATAAATAGGTTACAGAATAAACTGGATCTATCCGAAATTCTGTACATTTAGTACAGCCAGTTTTTCGATATTTTGTATAGGTAGTTTAGAAATAATCCAAATAATAATCTAGTGAGATCACTCTATTCAACGCTATGCGTTCGATTTGCTGCTTCACTTAAGCAAGCATCGTTTGTGAATACGGGCGTAAAAAATAAATGTAGTGATAAGTAAATAGATAAATCTTTTTAAAATTCATGAGAATACTAACTTTCCTTTTTGCTGTTGATTAACACAAAGAAAATCATCTTAGTAAATGATAAGATGCAAAAGAATTCAGATTTGCTGAGATCCCAGACATTTTGTTTTTGTGCCGAAAGAATGCAAAATTAGAAAACTAAGAACAATTGCATTAAATGAATGCAAAAAAATATAAAAAAAAAAAAAAAAAATTTCGAGTTAGCAGGTACGAGTGGGTATATAAGGTTATCACCAAACCGTCGCCGACGCCCAGGACACCGCAGGAGACACTACCATCTCCATGCCCCCTCTTAAGGGTCCTCGGCCACTAGACACGGGGGTGTTTGGTGGCCGCTAAAGGAGGACCCGTGGCGGCGGCGCGCATATGTGGTCACGTACACCGTTAGCGAAGAACAGGGAAGGTACTACTCCCCTGAAGCCAGTCGTCGCTTGCTCAGACAAACAGAGCGAGCCACAGTCTGGGGCAGAGCCGCGAAAGAATGCCCAGGCCGTCTAGCTCGGACAATAACTCGCAGTTCCGTCCCAAAGACTTTGGGAGGACGCCGTCAGGTTTTAGTGAGTAGGCCCTGCCCATCTGGCAAGGAGAGCATCACATAACACAAGCAATTTCATGCATTTGCTGACGAAAAAAAAGGTATATAAGGTTTTAAAATAAATAAGGGAGGGATTTGTAATTTTGCAGTAGGGCGGTATTTGGTCTACTATACCTACGTTGTGAAATCCTTGGGGGAGGCTTTTTCCAGCAGTGAACGTCATTTGGCTGAAACGAACGAAATCTACTCATATCCTCCTCCATTGTGGTCCTACAGCAAAAACCGGTAAAAGGATTATCTGTCGTAATACGAATTGTGCGCGACCCATTTGTACTGCTATTTGTTTTCCATGTAATTCTTTCGCAAAAATAGCTATTTTTTGGATACCGATTCGTTAGCGCATACCAGGTAATTGGTTATTTTGTGACGAGATTAATTGTTTTGCTTTTGATTTTTGATTCTGTCCGACAGTTTTATGACAGAAACACGAGGTAGGATTGCACTACCTTACTATGACGATAACCGGTGTTTTTTCGTATGGAGTTTAACAGATTTTTGACGTTTGCTAAAGTTAAAGTAAGATGATGCAACCCAGCCTAAGCGTTTTGCTGACTCTTTTATAATGCGAACAACTAGGGACTTCGCTGCCTGCAGCTGTCTTTCCCGAATACTATTATAATCAGGGAATTTTCAAGGCGAGAGTGAATAGGCACTTACAGGGCAGCTATGTACCATCCTAGTTGCATCTCTCACTTAACATCAAGTGCGATTGCGGTCAAATACCTGCCCTCTTGCGTAAAAAAACTTATGAAACCCTGGTACATACCTCGACGACTACTAACCCAAGCGAGCCAACAACGCGGCTAGTATAACGTGGTATAGATCACCTTCAAATGCAGTACAATACCACTATTTGTAGCATATGCACTCCTGGTACCTCGACGATTCCGTTAGACTTACCGGATCGAACTTACCGGGCAGTTTAAAGGCTGATTTACACGTGTTAAGTAGATACGTAGGTAACTTAATTTTAAGTGATTAATTGCGTGTAAACACTCAATTTAGTATTAAGAATCAGCCTTAATAGCAATGAAAGCTTTATGTATGTGCTGCTGGTAGGTATATCTTACAAGTCGACGACTTGTTCAGGATAAACACACGAGCACAAACTACACCAACCGCTTATGTGCTCCTGATACTAAGACGTCTCACGCACGAGTGACGTCTCGCTCGAGCTGACCTTGCATTTCTCGATGAGTCGGTCAGAATATCTACACAAGCATTATGCTCTCCTGGTACCTCAGTGTTATTTGTGTTGAAATAATTTACTGTAACTGGCAACAGAACAGAAACAGAAACATCCTTCTAATATTATAAATGCGGAAGTTTATGTGGATGTTACCATGTTGGTTAGTTTTTCACGCTAAAACTACTGAACGGATTTTGATGAAACTTTATAGTATTATTGTTTATTCGTCAGAATAACATATTGGCTGTAATTTATAATGATCTGTTATAACATTAGCTATCTATTATGATGATCTGTGACAAATTTAATTTTACGCTTAGAGCCGTGGGATAGTAAAATAAAATATAACTTCAACCCGAGCAATTAAGTACGAATTAGTGAAAAACTACAAAATTTTATAACATAACCTGCTAAACTTATCACCCAAAAAACAACAGGAAAAAATTTGCATAAAGTTAACTCCTAATATTGCTAATATTTACAATTTATTCACCCAGTTCATGTTCTGTTTTGCATTTTGCGCGATTTTCCTGTTCGCATAGTCTGGAATCCAGCCTGCCTAGAATTTAAATGGCTAGTCTATAAAAAGGGGACGTGAACAATTCGTTGCAACCCGGTATGCTTAGCCGGCCGTGGAGTGGGGGGTCATGTTTTTAACTTTTTTGTTTTCTTTGAGGGACATTGACTTCTAAGCGCCTGGCGGAAAAGTGGAGCAAAGTCATGATTATTAGTCTTGTTGTATTTTGTATAATGATAAAAAGTTAGAAATGATAAAAAGTCTTCGTGAACGTGCTTGAATATGGGAAAATAAATTAAAAAGTCCTACATATTGACTGAAACTGAAAGAAAGAGCGAGTAATATTCATTTACATGCTAGTGGCCGCCCGCGGCTTCGTACGCGTAGACCCTGTTTTTCTCCCTTAGGGTTGAATTTAGCAAATTCCCGCTTAGTGAACACCTACGTTATATTTTTATGATTAGTGTTCTAAAAATAACTTTATTAGTTGTAAAATCAGTCAGTTAGTGGCTGTGGGTGTGAAACGTGGAAGGTCACCAAGGTTATCTCGCACCAGCTGCAGGTCTTCATCAACCGCTGCCTTCGCCGAATTCTCGGCATATACTGGCCCGAAAAAATCTCCAACGTCGAGCTATTGGAACGCTGCCACGAAATTCCGATCGACCAGCAGATCAAGCGCCGCAAGTGGAACTGGATTCGCCACACTCTCCGAAGGGATCCCGATCACATCCCCAAGCAGGCTCTGGATTGGAACCCCCAAGGAAAACGCAAGCGTGGTCGCCCCAAGCAAACTTGGCGGCGCACTGTGGCAGACGAGGCGAAGAAGATCGGCAAGACTTGGAGCGAGATCAAACACATAGCTCAAGACCGAACGCGATGGAGGACTGTTGTGGACGCCCTCTGCCCCATCTAGGGGACATAGGACCATAATCAGCAATCAGAACACCTACGTTCTAAAAGGAACCCCCATGCAAAAGAGACTCCTAGCACTTAAGGGAGAGTCCGCTAATTTGGACCAGTCTTTTTCAATCCCATTTTACACATAGTTTTCTTTTGTTTTTGATAATGTCCATGGTACATAATAAAAGATACATTATTCAACTTACTATTTCATAAGTATTAATTAATATGATTGTTGTATATTTAGCACAAATCAACAAAGTACGAGTTCAGAGCTTCGGTCCAATTTAGCCAACCGGTTCGATAATTTGTACCACAGGGTTACTAAATTGGATTTCAATAAATTTTAAGCCTATAAAAAAACTATAGAAAATATTATACGATACATTCTTAACAGATTAGGACACGAAAAGGAACAATAGTTAATAACATAGACAATCGATATTGTTTTACACGTTATCACGATGTTAAGTAGAAGTTTTGTAAATCCAATTATCGTAACGTAATTATCGTATCTACTTTGCCAGTCTTTTGCTTTCATTTATTGTTAGTCAAACATAACTACGCTATTTTATCTTCAAAATATGATTTACTAAAAAAAATTTCAAAATCCTTTGGTAAAGTTCCATTCAACTTGATGTGGTACAATTTAGCCGACTAGGTGATAGTGCTTTTAAAAAATCGGTAAAAAATATAGCTTATAAATACCGAAAAATGTTTCAAATAACTGTAATCCACACTAATTTACGCTTCTAAATAATATATTAGAAACACCCTGTGATTCAATTTAACAAAATTACAAACTAAACATGTATTGCCAAAAGTTACTTGAAAACAATGAAAAAATACTTTTCAAAATAAAACACACGTGTTTGTTGTCACGGCAAAAACCACAAGGCTGATATTAATTGATTTTAGTTGTGTATCGCTGAGTGTTGCAATTACAGACATTCAATAAATACTTTACGAAATAANATTTATATATTTAATTACGCATTTAACCTCGATTTTTTTGTCTAGATCGATTCTTATGAATATTTCACATAATTAAATCAATTAACGCCATACGTTTATTGTCATAGGTTTGGCATAAAACTGCAATGAACATTAAATAATATCTCTAATAACGTATGACAGTAGATTTTATAAAAACCTGTTAAATTCTAATTAGTATCTATTTGATATAAAATAAAACCTAATAGAAATGATACTTCACTGATCACGTCTTCATTAAAGTAGATATTTTAGCTGGTTACTGTTTTTTTTTACGGTCGCTAATAGAATCAAGTAATATTCATACTTAATTCTATTACCGTCTCATAACTATAACGCCACCTGCGAAGACTTATAAGCCTGTATTTTGTATATAACTAACATTTATGACATGACACCAAACCAATCATGCGTTATCACAACAACTATGTAACTTTTTAAGATCCTTTGAATAAAAAAAAATAATTTAAAATAATTATACAGACAGTGTCCAATTGTCCAAAGTTTAAATTAAAATACACAATTACACACAATTAAAATCAAAAACATAAGTCAAAAACTAATTAAAAATTATAGTAAAATTAAAAATAAAAATAAAATATTAAATTAAAATTAAATTAAAACACAAATAAAGTTTAAATAACGACCCCCACTAATCACTAGAACACAGGGTACCGAAAAATCAAGTATAATAGAAGAATTTATTATTTTACTATTTCTGCTTGATTATTTATTTATTTTCGAGAAGCGTGCCCTTTCTCTTTTAATGATACTGGAATTCAAAAGCAAAACAAATTTAACTTGAAAAAATCAAGTGGTTCCCGAGCCTCTGAGCGGGAATCGAACCCGTGTGTCTTGGAATATATCCAATTGAAGAGCAATATTCTTAGCGGTCGGTAATAGAAACAGAAAAAACGTTAATAGAAACACACCTCGTCTATAGGTCGGTAATAGAAACAACTGCTTTTTCAGATTAAATTGCTATTTATTAATTATTACGTGATTAAATACTCATTGTTACTACTTGAATTCAAAGATCACTTCATCATTGTTATAAATAAATTAAAGTTTCTTTTCTATCCCCACGTCTTATATCTAATTTTCTAACGTTTATCCGAAGTGAGCTTAAACTGGCGGTAATAGGCGCATTTACGTTATAGCCTATATGTTATTCTGGGTTATAAACAATAATACGGTCAAGTTTCATCAAAATCCGTTCAGTAGTTTTTGCGTGAAAGAGTAAAAAACATCCAAACTTTCGCATTTAGGTATAATATTAGGACTCTTGTGGGAGTAAAATATCATTCAAACTCGTAGCTTTCTTGTCATCACCAGACTCTCAATGCAAAGATCTGGTGCATTTTATTAGTCAGTGACTCCGGTCTTAGCTAATGCATTATTCATTGGATCGATTGCTCAGCATCCTTTACGGGCAAGTCGGTCCTTAATTAAAAAACGAAATGAAGCCTTATTGCCTTCACCCAGCAGGGTAGAAAAAATACGGAAAGTTTTGTCAATGAGCTGTTGGATCATAGGTAAGTGATTTTTTTTTACTTATTTAGGAAAACCAGGGTTTTACAGTGTATAATAATGACAAGTTATGCAACAAATAAACCACTTATAGCACTTTATGCAAGACAAGGCAGGTATTTGACCGCAATCGCACCTGGTGTTAAATGAGATGCAGTCTAGGATGGTACATATCTGCCCTGTAAGTGCCTATTCACTCTCGCCTTGAAAAGGCCCGGATTAGTGTTGGAAAGACAGCAGCAGGCAGCGAATTCCAGTCCCTAGCTGTTCGCATTATAAAAATGATGCTTCTTTGGTTGTTTTATTGAAAACAGCCCGTGTTGACTAGAAATTATGATGACGTCATATTATTATCATCAGCCTAATTTTCAAACTGCTTATGTCCATTTGTGCAAACTTTACATAGTTATGGTACTAATTGAAATAAAATGACCATGAAAACTGTTTTATTACTCATGTAAAGTTTGCACAAATGGAATTAGCAGTTTGAAAATTAGGCTGACGATATATCAGACTTGAAATAATATTTTTTGTATACCTAGGTACTGACTTGTGTATGTCCCCCCCCCCCCTCCAAAAACTAAACTGTTGGCTTGAAAAATCAGGAAAAATTCGTAAAAGTACTGCTTTTCATGAACTTTCAAGGAAAACTATGTATAACGGTTAAGATACATTAGTTAGTTTAAGAGTAATAATCATTTAACTCATATATTATAAAATTTCTTAACTATGTAGTTAAAATTCCTCAGAAGAAAATATTAAAAGTGACTTTAGATGAAGTAATTGCTTGCTACTGGAATATATTGTGTTAATGACGGACAACTACGGAACCCTACACTGCGCGTGGCATGACACGCACTTGGCAAATTTTTTATTTGCCCTTAGTTGTAAAGGGCAAAAACGGTGTTAGATAGTCATGAATGCTACTTATATAACCTAAAAGGCCTGTTTATCCTAAACCATAACCGGCCAACATACAGGTGGCCTATACATTACGGTCTATAATATTATATTGAGTATACAGGGTGTCTCCCGAGCGCCACTACGGTGACTTACGAAGAACCAGAGGTGGGAATTGATCCAATTTGGCTCGTGTCACGTATTTTAGACGCAGTATGACGGTTGCGGTTGGTAACTCTATCCCTATCTACCAGATAGCAGATATCATGACGGGTATTCAATAGATTCAGTACCGTTTCTGGATTTTATATACCTTTACATATGTATACGTCTATTGCCTTTTGTTATGTGGTTCTGATACTAATTGAATGATTAGTGAAATAATGTTAAAACGATGAGACAGTTTTCGGCTTTTAGGATTCCGTAACGAAATGGTAAACACGGGACCC
The DNA here is from genome assembly GCF_004193835.3 of Ostrinia furnacalis. NCBI lineage: Eukaryota > Metazoa > Arthropoda > Insecta > Lepidoptera > Crambidae > Ostrinia > Ostrinia furnacalis. The sequence continues at coordinate 237,824 of NW_021131446.1, read as the reverse complement.
TATTACTTTGCTGTCTGTTTTTATACCTATCTTACTAGCGGCCGCCCGCGACTTCGTACGCGTGGATCCCGTTTTACTGTCTTAATCCGTTCTTAGTGAGCACCTACGTTCTAAAAGGACCCCCATGCAAATTGGAGAACTTGTAGTTTCTGAAATTTCGTGATGAGTCAGTCAATCAGTGACCTTTCGCTTTTATAGATATAGATTTGTATAATTCCTAAAATCTCTCCATGACTCCATGAGATCGTGGGTCCACTTTGTGGGTCAAAAGTCAAAGTCCCACGCTGCGTTTCCCGGGTGACTTCCACTCTCGTAGAACCTAACTGATGAATTACGTTACGTTATGTTTTAATTTACTTTAAGTGTCTCAGGAGCGTGTACCTCGTGTCGATAGTTTGGTCGCAAGACAATGGCCTCCCGTCGCTCGGGTACACACCGCCAAGTCTACGATATGTTACCACTACTATAGTTTCAAAAATTGGTATACATTTTTCTAAGTAATAAGTTAGGTAGTGTAAAGTGCTAACAGTAGGTAATACCTATAATTAGTTTTCGATGTTGTCACGCTAGAAACATCGCTTCAAATAGAAAAATAAAAATATGTTTAAATATGTAGATACGCCAATAGAATTTAGCAACTTTGTACTTCAGATTTGATTATGATATGAAAATCCACTGAAACTGATTTATATTTGTTACCTAGTTTGAGACTCAAACTATCGATCTATTCCACTTTCATCACCTGGATTTGATCACCTATGGATAAGAAGTCCTCTTTAATAGACCAAACTATCAAGGACATAGAAAGTTCATTCGTTGCAAGTGACAAAGGTGACTGAGTTTCTTCCACCACTTCTTCTCAGCATCAGCCCAATGTTGTCCCGAAGTGGTGGTAGGGCATGCTATATTTGGAACGTGTATAAGTGCCCCAGAAAAGGCATATGCACTGAATAAACTATTTTTTAAAGATAAGTCTATAGGAAAAATTGCTGGCGAATAATCAAAATGTATTGAACAGCTGATTTTTTTTTTCGGTGTTACCATTGGCCTTAAAATTTGTGTGTTCACAATCTTGTCAACCCTTCCTGAAAGTTTTTCTTGTCACTATTCACGCTCCAGAAGTATGATAGTAAGGGTAACATGTATCACCCCTCCCACCGCTCGGTCCCGCATTCCATTCCCGGTGACGGTTTAATCGCACAAACGATTTGCTCCAAGTCCCACCTGCCCCCAATATACTGCTATTGGAATTTCTTTATCGCAATTAGGGTATTACGAGAATACTGGCATTTGGACACTTTGCAAAGGGTTTTGAGTTAATTAAATGCAGTTTTTTAAAAAAACTTTCGCTATTTACTAGTGTTAACCAATTAAGAGCCTTAATTATTTTTTCGATACACAGAAATTAAAAAACTTGAAAAGATTTGCAGATATCCACTGGATGCAAGCAAGCCGCTTCCTTATTATACTCGTAGGTATATGTATGTATACTTAAATTTTATTTTTCACTGAATTAACTATTTTCTTACTTTCAACCAGTCAATCTGAAATTATTGGAAGTTGAAGGCTTGTGTTTTTAGTGGGCGTCCAGTAGCTAAAATAATGGTGAAAATGATTAAAATTAACCTATCCGATCTAATTATGGTGTTCTTAAACACAAAATTTAACATACACAGAGAAAACCAATGTTACTTATGTTGTAATTAGTGTAAAATTGTTTTCCCAAGAAACTGTTAAGTATTCATCTCATCTTAAGTAGTACAACTTAAGTACCTACTTGAGGTCTACAAGGCCTTCTATGATCATTTTTTGTTCATAAATATCAACACGGCATTAGCACTTGCTTAGGAACCGAGCACAATATTATTGTTCTGTTTTATTATTGAGGCAAATCTTGCAGAACCGGTATTGAAATGACACAGTAAAAACATGACAGTAAGTCTGCCGCTGTGAAAATGAGACTTTTTCAAAAGTTACTAGCAGCATATCAATTATTTTATGTCAATTATATTTACTGTACTGCTTTTTCCGATATTATCCTGCTTTGTATACCTACCTAAATATAAAATAAATAAATTAGAAATCAGCCAATACGCATCAGTTTGAAGACTGAAATGAAATATTATGAAGAAACTTTGCTCGACTTCTATAAAAAATATTGTAATGTTATGTCTAATACCTAAAGTTTTTCACACCTCGGAACTGAAGAAAAAAATATGATGGACTAGAGTCATCAATAAGGCGAGGTAGAAAAGGAATTCAATCGGTCGAATGCGCCAACTATTTTTACGTTATTTGATTTTGAATACCTTTTCTACTATATACAATTTTATTATACAAGAAAGGCGATCCAAATAATATAGGAAACTATCGTCCCATAAGCCTGCTACCTTCAATATATAAATTGTTTGCATCAATTTTAGAAAAAAGAATTAGAAACACTATTGAACAGCACCAACCCATAGAACAGGCAGGGTTCAGAAGAGGTTTCTCTACTGTGGATCATATCCACTCTATCGAAATGCTAATAGAAAAGTATCAAGAGTTCCAAAGGCCGCTCTACCTCGTGTTTATTGACTACCAGAAAGCTTTCGATTCCGTGTACCACCACTCAATATGGGAAGCTCTACAATCGCAAAATATTGAAACTGAATATCTGAAGGTTCTACAAAATATCTATCTGAATTGTAACAGCAGAGTGAGACTAGAGACGACAGGACCTCCAATAGCTATTGAAAGAGGAGTCAGACAGGGTGACCCTCTATCACCAACAATTTTTATAGCAGTGCTGCAATGGGTCATCGGAAATCTGGACTGGGGTAGAATCGGCTTNCCTCCTCCTTTTTTTTGAAGTCGGTTGAAAATACCACACCAAGATATTAGGAAAAAGACAAAAGTCACAGATGCGCTATGTTATAGCAAGAAACTGAAGCGCTGGGCCGGCCACATAGCTCGTCTGACAGATAATCGTTGGACTAAGCGATTAACTTCTTGGCTGGGTCCATCGGGTACAAGAAAGAGAGGAAGACCAACTACGCGATGGGCTAACGACATAGTGCAAGTGGCTGGCGAGCAATGGATGAACGTGGCAGGCGACAGGGACACTTTTTAGGGCATTCTCTAGAGGAGGCCTTCACCTCCAACTAACGGGGGGTTCTTACTTCTTTTTTTGCTCAATAATAAAGTAACTTCTAAATATTAGTATGTTAATTATTAGCATGTTTATTAGTTTTATTAGCATACTAGCGGCCGCCCGCGACTTCGTACGCGTGAATCCCGTTTTTCCCGCTAATTCCCGTTCCCGTGGGAATTGCGGGAATTCCTTTCTTAGTGCACCTCTACGGTACCTAAGCTACGTCCCTTCCAAATTTCAAGTGCCTACGTTTAGCCGTTTAGGCTGTGCGTTGATCTGTCAGTCAGTCAGTCAGTTTCTCCTTTTATATATTTAGATTTATTAGTTTTATTGTTAATTTTGTGTATAGTAAGAAATAAAAGGCTTTTTTATTTTATTATTTATTTATTTACCTTTTCTACTATTATAAGTAACAACATAATGCCTATTGCAGCTACTGATCATGGCGACATAAATGTTTTGATTGCTGTACAGCTGTTTTCTGTACAAACACAAGTGTTTTAAATCAGTTAGTTATGTCAACCTGTCTAATTAGCGCTGGTAGGGCTACCTTTTTTATTTTTGACATTCTTAAGTGCCAAAATGCTGGTTTAAATGAAATAAAATATTATTGATTTTCATTTTCTTGATTTAAAATGACCAACTTATGTTACTAGAGTCAGCCATACTGTACTATGTCTTGTTGTTTCTCGCTAAGCTACGTCTTACTCAATTGTTTGATCGCAAACATGTTAATCGTCGTACAAGTGATAATGTATTATAATCCAATTCAATAAAGCTCATATTGTAATCAACTAACGTGTAGGAAAACTAACATCTTAAATATTAGGATTCCTACGTGCTTGTTATGGAGGTTAAGGTGACTTTAGAAGTTATTACTTTTGTACATGAATAATACATATTTTGACAAGAGTACTTTAAGTACCACTTAAGTTGTAAGTAACAGGTAACAGAAAGATCGTTCTACCTCCTTTTAAAGCTGTTGTGCCCTAATTGGGTTCATAATGGATATAATTAATCATTAGAGTTACATAAACTGACTAAATAATAGTTATATTGACAGCGATGGCGGGTAGGTACCTATATTAGTTCTCATGTTGAGGAGGGTATTTACAGAAATCACTAATTATCTTCATTTACGAGGTAGACTCTAATTTTAAGATTGTTTGCATTTGTGATAAAAAAGCTTAATATAATATCAAAAAAATTTAAACGTTTTATAAATCTTACATTATTTTATTCATGAAGTGTACGAAATCAATCTTTCCAATTTTTTGTGTCATTATAAAAAACGGCGCTAATAAATTTTATGTCTACGAACATTTTGTTAATAGTTGTATCAACTGTGCCTAGAGTTGTCTTAGTAGGCAGTGTCCATGTATAAAAAACCTGTTAACAACACAAAAATACAAAATCGAACCTATTGCAACTGTAAAAAGGCTACACTTTTTATATCGATGTAAAGTCCTACGTAAGCAGGTGCTAACAGTAGGTATGTTTTCTACAAAAGACTAATTTCCACATACTAAGACACGCAATAATTATGAATTTTAAAGATTTTTGTGATTGTTTAAATATTATTTGCTTAGTATAAACCCCAAGTTTTCATCTCAAAAATATAAAACAGACTAAAAATATCTTCTTACATCTTCATAAGGTTAATCGTTCCATTATTTAATAGATCACCGAATAGAATTATGTATTTGTCGTCAAATGCTTACCAATTACTTTAAAATTACATTAACAACCCTTTTAGAAAAGATATCCGAACTTCAAATACGATAAAAACATAGCAATTTTAAAAATCTGTAATTTTCGTTAGAAAATTTACGACATAAACTGGCAACCCTGAACAAAACCTGCGCGTGGGCAATATAAGTCGTCCTATTTACTTCAATAGGTCAGTACGGAAAAATAGTTCAACCGGTCAACTCGTACGAGTATAATACTGCCGAATTTAAACCGTTATTGTCAACATGAAGTCGCTTGTGATCCTGTGTGTTTTGGCGCTGGTCGGGCTTGCAATGGCCGACACGAAACCCCATTCGAGAGGGTGCATCTACATTCTTGGGAGATGTAAGTGTTTTTTAAGTTTATTAAATGATTAATTTAAGGTCCAGTAGGATTCCCTGGAGGGTAGTTGAACGGAAAGTATGGTCGATCTGTTTTAAAGCTTTTAAATTTTAAATTTATTATTTAATGGCCTATAATTAAAATTTGGTGTTCTAATCCTACCCTACTAGTACTACTAATGTTATAAATGCGAAAGTTTGGATGTCTGGATGTTTGTTACTCTTTCACGCAAAAACTACTGAACGGATTTTGATAAAACTTTACAGTATTGTTGTTTATAACCCAGAATAACATATAGGCTATAATTTATGATGATCTGTGACAAACTAAATTTCACGCGGGCGGGCAAAAGATACATAAAAACATTAAAACTTTTAATTTGAGCGCGCATTGGGTTTGCTCAGCAACGCTTAATTTAGATTACCTACACAAAAAACAAACAAGTCATAAGACATAATTATTATGTCTTCTTTATATCTCTAAGCCATGATTATAGCCATTATCTATGAAGTCATAGGTTGTTTTAAAATAGCAAGGTGCTAACTTGAATGACGATAACGGCCCCAATAAGAACTTAAAGGTACGTAGACCTTAAAATGGGTTTTAGACTGAAATCTTTGGTAGTTTGGCCAGTACCTTCAAATTATTTGGAGAACGACTCATATTAAATTGGGGGTAGATCTACATAAAAATTCTATATGAAAATAGATATTTTCGTAAAATATTAAGACGTACTTAGCTTGACTAGTAAATCTATTATTTGTCATTAAGAACTTATTTAGTTCATATACCTACCTAGTCTTATTTACCAAGTATAATAATATAGGTAACATAAACAACTAACGATAACCTATTGAAACCAACCAAGATAATTTAACGGTCATATACCTCCAATATAAACAAAAACATTGAAATTATCATTGTTTGTCTTAATTATTGCTAACCACAGGAATATTAACTGACCAGTAAACAAACCTGTCGTTAATTTAATAAAAACAGTTAAACACTAACCAGTTTTATAGTTTTAAAAAACTCGATTATTTCATTGAGTTACCTATTAAGAATTAGCGGTTTTAAATTTAAATGGTTTTTAATTATTAAGTACCGTCATTTAGGTAGTTAGACACGAATATCAAATATTTTGGGAAACAAAGTCTAGGCCATTCCTCTTTTCGATGGACCGACGACTTCAAGTATTTCAAAATTTTAACTGACTCAAGCTTCAATTCAAATATCAATTCAGAAACCGGGCTTTCAGAGCTAGAGTACCTTAGTGTTTAGTGGAGGTAATCTTGAATTAACTAAATTGGTGACAATTAACCCAATGTCACTCTTCAAAAAATCTTTCCTGAACTTTATTTTCTACATTTCAAAACCAAAAAATACATACGCAAATAGTAAAAATCCTAGGATACATAGCCCTTTGCACTGAAACAACACTCATTGGCCCAGTTTCTTCCTTATTTATTTATTTATTTAAGCTTTCCTCCCGCGCCTTCGCCCGCGTGGAATTTTGCCTGTCACAAAAAAACTTAATCGCGCGCGTCCCTGTTTCAAAAACCGGGATAAAAACTATCCTATGTCCTTTCTCGGGACTCAAACTATCTCTATGCCAAATTTCATCAAAATCGGTTCAGTGGTTTAGGCGTGAAAGCGAGACAGACAGAGATACTTTCGCATTTTAAATACTTACTCGTATAATATTAGCATAGATTAATGCAATACACTTCTTCAACACTATTTCAAATTAGGCGTTTTGAGCAAGACGTCAGTTGTGCGTGTGCGAGGCCGCACACTCTGTTGGTAATAGTAAAAGTAATGATAAATAATTGTCATTTTTATTCCAATGCAACTGTAATACAACTTTCAGTGTGCAGTCCTGCAAACGGCAAACAGTCCGTCTCAAAACGTCTAATTTGAAAGAGCTCTTATTTATGCCCGCTTTCACCATCAATCCCCAATTTTTAAGTATGTAACACATAACAGGAATTTTGTTTTCATAGGGGTCACTTCAAAATTAGGGATTTATGGTGAAAACGGGCATTAGTAATCCTATTTTTTTTAAACATTTTTATACATAGTTTTTTTTATTTAACCTTCCAGGTTCCCGTGAGTGCGAGGAGGGTACCCACGCGTACGCTCTCGGCTGCGGCCACAAAACCCCCGAGCCGACCTGCGAAGAACCAAAGCCGGTGGAAGAGAAGGGCATTCTCTGCGACTACTCGGCCTGCTACTGCGACCCGCCGACTGTCCGGGACACCGTGTCCGGGAAATGCGTGGAGCTGGAGAAATGTCCTAAGAAAGCTTAATTTTTTAATATTTTTTTGGCTTCGGGGCGTACGCGGGGTGTTCGTGGGGCGTTCGATATTTGTTGGGGATATTTGTAACTTAAGCACCAGAAAGGTACATAAGTTGCAAATATCACACAACAAGGTTCACGAAAGACCCGCGGACGACCCACAAACGACCCGCGTCGTCTCAGAGTAATTTAAACATGACTTTTATATGACACGTGTAGAAGATTACACGTAATAAGATTTCAACTTTTTTATAAATAAATTTTGACATTTAATTTTGTTTTTACATTTATTACAAAAATATTTCACCCCTTCGAGTAGGTATTATTTTGCAACAAGAAGTACCCTATCTAATCTATCTCTATGCCAAGATTCATTAACTAAATATTATAACTCAAAGGTGACTGACTGACTGACATAGTGATCTATCAACGCACAGCCCAAACCACTGGACGGATCGGGCTGAAATTTGGCATGCAGGTAAGTAGATGTTATGACGTAGGCATCCGCTAAGAAAGGATTTTACGAAACTCCACCTCTAAGGGGGTAAAACGGGATCCATGTGTACGAAGTCGCGGGCGGCCGCTAGTAAGTAGATAAGATTAAAAGTAGAGATGAAACGGATAGTTGTTTGGCCGGATACTGGATACCGGATATCCGGCCAGCTGCTAGGCCGGATAGCCGGATATCCGGCGGCCGGATAGTTGGTCCCTTGTTTCGTTGCATGTCGTGACTAGTTTAGCGTCGCACAGGTGCTTCGAACGCGATCAATGGGTCTATTAGTAGACTAGACTAGTCACACTTTTCGAAAATCGAATCCGTCTGAATAGAATGTCAGATTTTGCCACTTGTCTAGAGGGCAGATCAATTCGGGTGATTTCGGTTGCTTAGTAAGTATTGAATAGCGAAAATTAAATTAGTTTACTTGCTGCGTAATCTGACTGAACTGCATGCATCATGTCACCAGACGATCAGTGAAAAAAAGATCGCCTTTTTTATTTGGCAATATTTCGACATTAACAGATGTTTAATAGTTACGTACTCGTCATTAGTGATTAGCCCAGATAAAGAAATTAGTTTTTTGAAAGGCCTTATTATGGCTTTTTTGCAACTTTTTGGACTTTAAATAAAAGCCGTCATTATTATAAGACATTTTATTGATATTTACCTCAAAGATTAATGTATTTCATTTTATTAATAGGAAAATGTCGTAGTTTTTTAATATCCGGTATCCGGCCGGATAGTGAGTTACTATCCGGTATCCGGCCGGATAGTAAATTTAGGCCGGATATCCGGCCTACCGGCCTACCGGATAGTTACCGGATATCCGTTTCATCTCTAATTAAAAGTATAGATCAGAAAATGTAACAGCCAGAAAATTACTTTGCCATTTACGAGTATTAGTACGAGTCCATGCCATCTACATAGATATGAATTTCAAGCTAAAATCCTAGAATTTGGATTTGCGTGTAACCTACTTAAATATCAAATTAATGCTCGCTTTTCTGCACGTGATGAGCATAACAATTGTTATTTCCCGCCAAAACCTGACGGGGAGTTAATAAACCGCGAAGATGTCTCTATGATACTAAGGGTTCCATTGGTGGTTGTGAAAACCTGTATTTTTCCTTCCTCTTCTAAAACAGGAACTATCAGATTCAAAAACCAGTTAAATAGTCAAGGCTTAACTACTTACTTACATAAATAAACCTGTGTAATTAAAATCAGTAAATAAATAAATATACTTACTTTGTTGCGCGTCCAATGACAGCCTGCTTTTCCCCGGGACAAACTTGACCTTCACTGGTTGGGTTTTTATTGGCCGTCAAACTGTAGATCCTGGCTACACAGGAATTGCAGCGGTGGGAATAGTCTATACTTATTTATTAAATCACAACTTTTTCGCTAGACTTATAGACAAACTAGTCATCATTATCATTAATTTCAGCCACAGGACGTCCACTGCTGAACATAGGCCTCCTCCAATAATTTCCATAATGACCGTTTGGTAGCGGCCAGCGCCTTCCTGCTACCTTTACCAGGTCGTCGGTCCACCTTGTGGGTGGACGTCTCACGCTGCGTTGTCCGGTACGTGGCCTCCACTCCAAAACCTTGCTGCTCCATCGGCCGTCAGTTCTTCTTACTATGTGCCCTGCCCATTGCCACTTCAGCTTGCTAATCCTACTTTTATTAATTTAAAGGCACGGGGTCTCTATCAGAAGGAACACTAGGGGTGGAATCTCCATACGCTTTCAAAGATAACCTCGTAGCCGCTTGCTCACACTTGACAGGACACAACTGATTGACAGTTACCTTTTTCTGCGCATCAGTAGGGTGTTACGTTTAGGAATCACAAACCTCCCGCTCTACAGATTTATACAGATAACATAATATTAAGATTGGTACTATTAATCATCAATAATAATTTGCAGCATCTGTGTCCGGCGCCGACAAATTTATCATATTGCAATAAATATTATACGGAACCCTTCAATCGAAACCCCGTCGCCCCTGTCTATTCCCCTCGTACTTCCGGTTGGCAACGTCACTCGTCACGACAGATTACGCCGCGGTATGAGCTTTAATATAAACGTGTTCTTCTTCCAACCAAAATCCTTTGTCGCGGGTTAAAATAAGATTTTATTACTAAAGGAAAATAGGAATAAAATAGGCGGGAAGGTATTTAATATAATAAAAATGTCAATTTATTTATAGTCCATTACATCAAATGCTGTTTTAATAATACATTGTATACAGGGTGGAATTTTGTAATGCCACCTGGTGGTGTATCGAATACTGTAAATAGAAAATTTTACTCAAAGAACTACATTTAAAGATTTTATTTTGAATATAGTTGATCATAAGTATACTAATCCTCGTAATTTACTTTTTGCTCAAATTGTCATGCCCATCACATTAAAATGTCTAAACTAGAAATAGGCAAAATAATTCTTATTATCACATTTGCTTTTCACAGTTTTGTTTTTGAACCTGACTAAAACTTGTGTGTATTTTATTAGTCATAAAAACGTAACGTAAACGTATGACTTACAAAAATAAAAAGACACCAAGTACCACTACCACTGTGTAAAAAATAATTAAACATTCAAACAAACGTAAACGCTTTCTACCACGTCAACGGGACATCCGAACAATGTCGCCACAGGACTCGAAGCTGCGACCTTCTCACAATGCAGTGCGAGAGGTGCCGTTATACCCATATACCGGTATCAATGAAAACTCGTTGCACAACTATAGCAGTGGGGCCACGAAACCAGCGAATAGTAAGCAATGGTGGTTTTGATTGGTCTAATTATGAAGTTGATTAATGAAAGTTTTTAAAACTACACTCAACTTGAAAAGAATTTGACCTCTTGTCTTCTACCTTGGCACGGTAATAATATCATACAGTATTGTAACTTCATATAAACTGACGAAACGCGAGTTTTCCTTCGAATTTCAAATCACGGGACGTGGTTGAGATCCAAAAGTTAGGGGTGTCGCGAATGTGCCGAACGGACGTCGATGGCCTAGTGTTGAAAATGACTAAGGTGATTGAATTGGACTGACCGTCTTAAACGATCAAATTTGTCAAAAACTAGTCATTAACTGTCAGAAATGGTCATTTTCAGTCAGTTTGATTTAAAATGAAAATTACATTGTATAAAACCAGCTTTGGCCCACGACTTCGCCAGCCTGAAATTAAAGTAACAGGTCATTAAGTACTCATGATGATTAGTAGATTCAAAATTATTTTAGTATATTTTTAAAAATTAAATCTACTAATCACAAAACAACACGCATTTTTATCCTATTCCATTCACAAAGTATTTTGTTTGTCTAAATAAATAAAAAATTACAATCACAAAACTAGATAGAAATTCTAAGTAGACAGATGTAATTTGAATGGGTACTGTAGGTGAGCAGCCCTATCGCATGTTGTCATACCGTGACGTACCGCGGGGCTGTTGACATTTATTTCAAAAATATGGCCGAGTTGGAATACTGTATAGATAGTATTACCGTGACCTTGGCGTTTTCGTCTCGTACCTACTGCCGATTGGTAAAAAAACTGTTTCATTTCTCAAATTAAACTTTAGCTTTATATTTTGTAAAATATTAATTTGTCAAATTAATTATCATGTGGCATCGTTTTACTTTGTCAAATTTGATTAAGTCCAATGTTTATTTATTAAATGTTTTATTTACAAAATATTACGTATACTTAAAAAAACTGTTAGTTCAAATTAAAATTTCATAAATTAACATTTATCCTGAGGGGAGAGTTATGTCAAATTAATAACATTATACAATAGAAAAAAACTAATTAGAGTCCCAAGTTCCCAACGTGGTGTTTGGCTCTGCTGAGAATACAGCTCATTTGGGACAATTTATGGCACATACTACTTATTAAAAAAACTTCGATTTAAGTAGCAATATTTTCCGCTGTTTCCCTGGCCACAATACTAAAGACTGAATCGTGGACTAGAATGCGTATTGTCTACAACGACACAGTTCCGATTGGTTATCATCTCAAATGCGGGTATTTTGACATCTGGTTCAGCCCTCAATCATCATTTACTGATGTGGGAAATAGTTGACATACCTTCAGTTTCAGGGTATTATAATCTGCAAAGAACCACCAGCCTTAGTGCCTATTGGTATTAAACAAAACATTTTTCTTTACTGCTCCGCCCGTATTGGCTGAGAGGTGATGTGATATAGCTTAAAGATTTCCTGGATAAATAGGCTGTCCAACACAAAAATATCGGATTAATAATTCCTGAGATTAGCGTGATCAAGAAAACAAACAATACTCCCTAATTTAGTATACAGGGTGTTAGGTAAATGGGTATATGAGCCGACACTAGCCCATGTTAACATGGGCATATAAATGGCATGGTGAAGTCAGAAAATTGATTCATTTTAATTATTTTAATTTTCATACAAAATAAATTTTATAAAATCAGATTTGTATCAAAAATAAAATAATTAAAATGAAGATATCAATTTTCTGACTTCACCATATTATTTATATGACCATGTTAACATGGGCTAGTGTCGGCTCATATACCCATTTACCTAACACCCTGTAGATAGGAAAAAGAAAATAAAGAAACACTGTTGCAAAAAAGCTTGCACATAATGAATATTTAAAAACAGCCGGCTTACATTTATTTTATTCATATTATTAAACCAGCGCCTATATTAACGCAAACGCAAAGAGCTGCCTAAAAACATTAGCTGTTACATTTGGAGCAGTGTTGAAATAATTACTGAGCTTTTTCAGGTAATTACAAGAGGAAACGAAAGCTTTAGTGGAGGAATTAAATAGTAAAAGTTGCTTTAGGTTTCAGAATAGGCGCTTAGTTCTCATATTTTTATATTTTTAGGGGAAATAGCACTAAAGATTCTGGTTTCTCCTGAGTTGTATGAGCTCGGACTAAGTAATACGGATCCATAGACTATAAGCATGATTAGATTTATACTTAGTATCTATCTTGTAGACAAGCTACACACATTACAGCTCTTAGATTGTAAGTTATAATATCACGTTAAGGGTAATCCCATTACAACACGCAAGGAACTATGTACCTACCTAGTAGGAAAAAAGTTATGGAGAGTGAGTTCTAATTGTTTCGACTGAATTCTTTGTTTTGTTTCTCGTACATCCTGTAAATAAAAGGATTTGCTAGGGCACTCAAACTGATACATGTTTTGATTCACTCAAGAGCGTCCACGTAATGATGATAAATTATTATTTAACATCAATATAGTAATTAACATCAAACAATTTTTTGGCAAACCTTAGATATCGTTCTTTGGCAGAACTTGACCACTAACAAAACATCACGTTTATGCTCATCATCATCATCATCATCATCATCATCATCTCAGCCATAGGACGTCCACTGCTGAACATAGGCCTCCCCCAATGCTTTCCATGTTGATCGATTGGTAGCGGCCTGCGTCCAGCGCTTCCCTGCTACCTTCCCGCGTAGGTACCGGGAAACGCAGCGTGGGACGTCCACCTACAATATGGACCGACGACATCGTAAAGGTAGCAGGGAAGCGTTTATGCTCAATAACACTAATTTCTAGCTGTCTGTAACTATTGGTATAATCCCAATTGCACAGCCCCTCTTGGATTGTGCGAGGGGAAGTGCTAGTGTGAAAGGTATGTAGCCAAAGGCAATGATTGAAGAGGGACTCCTCAAGGGCTTTATTAGACATGTTGACACCACCAATCAATAGGTACTTACTTTTTATGATCTGTCAATAGTTACTATGTTATCTATAGGTTTAGCACTTAACTCATTCAGTGCCTGGAAGCGGCACGGGAGCGTGTTTTTGAGACGTCAAACATGAACAAGACTTCAGATTTCTTTCAGATTTGTAAGCTTTGTCACATCATAATATGTCAATGTCACCCCTCCCGTGCCGCTCCCATTCCTCAGGCAATGACTGTGTTAGCACTAGAACTAGTAAAGAAAGGGAAATTGGAAATAGGGGATTGTGACGTCACTATTTTTAAGTCAACTGACTAACACAGTTCTAGTCCAGTTTTTAATAAATACTGACTTCTGATTTCTTATCCATACACACAAACTAAATAGAAATGACCGTAATACATTTTTATGAATAAAATAAATAATTTATCGCAGAAAGTGACAGCAGAAATGTCACAAAACTGATTTAATTTCACAAACTTTACTTGACTAGGTATCTGTCTAAGATATAAAGCTACCGAGATGCAAGCGTCCAAATAAAAATAATAAATAATGAAACTGGTTTTTAAGACCAGTCTGGCTGCTATCCTTTGCATTATTTATAGATTTGATTATAATACTTATTTGTCATTCAACACTAAAATTGTTTGTCTTCAAGACGCACAAATAGCAGTCCTTATAAGCTGCAAAACAAAGTGAGTAATAATGATTGTGATGTAAAATTTCCATTAATTATAAGTATCAAAATATAATTTGTTACACAACAAAATGTCACTGTGAAAAAATGTATCATTTCAATAAATATTACATTATTGGCCAAACATTTTGTACACCCAGTTAGTTTATTTTACCAAACATTTAGTAAAGTTTACGAGAAATTGCACGCGGCATTTTATTGCATTGTTACAGTTGTCAAATTGGTGTCTATCTATCTATTATTATAATTATTATAAAACTTTATTGCACAATAAAATAGTACAAAAGGTGGACTTAATGCTATTTGAGCATTCTCAGCCAGTCGACCCCTGGGTTATGCAGAAAGCTCTACTAAGCTACCCTCACGGTAGAGGTAGAAGGGTAGAAGTTAAAATTGAAGTTAAATTTTTAATTGATATAATATTTAAGATACATACATATATACAGATATATCTATCTATCCATCTATCTATAGAAGCCTGTGGGGTTCGTCTTCGAACATAGACCTCCTCTTCAACCTTCCATTGAATTCCTATCGGTGTAGTCTCATGAAAATCTAAATATCCTTCTAATATACACACACTTGTACTATAATTGTATAAAGAAATAAAATAATAACAAGTTTCTAACAAACACGCTATCTTCTGAATTCACTCCAAATATTATTTTGATGCTAATCAAGCTAATTCCAATTAAGCCTGCTTTAATTTGGTGACATGAAATGGGAATAAATAAATTAACTGATTTACAATAATTACTATAGTATTGTTCACTGGTATGTCACATTTCACAAATTAATTAAAGACCTACACACACCGGCAGATTTAGCGGAACGCAAAAAAAAGTATGAAAATAAGGAAAATTACTACTGATCTATGAAATATTTATTATACAAAATAAAGAGATAATTAAAATAAAATAAAATAACATATATTTTTTAAATATTTAGTCGTTTTTATTTAATAAAAAATCATCAAAACGAAATTTCAATTTTTCAGTTTTGAACAAAAATTAGAAATTGTGGCCAGATTAAAAATTAGGGTAGCTTATCACTATCCAAATGAATGAATTAATGATGGGTATTTCCCCCTCTTGCTCTGATGATGGTTTCCATTCATCTGAGCATGCTGCAGTTAATGATATGAAGGGTATTTTGGGGCAATGTCTGCCATTCCTCTAGTAACGCGTTTCTCAACATCACCGGTGGTATTCTGAGTTTAACACATCTTTTAAGAAAGTCCAAGACATGCTCTATAGGATTCTTGTCTAGGGATCTTGCCAGCCACTGCATCATGGGTATATCCAAATGGTTTAGATGTACCTGTACTGAGCGAGCACTGTGAAAACGAACATTATCGTGAATTAAACTAAAGGAGTCCACAATAAATGGAGTAAATGGCACATCATGTTCTTCTAAAATGTTCCTAGTGTACCATTCAGAAGTCGTATTTCCTCCATCACCCACCACTAACTCCGTGCGAGCTCCCAAAAAAATCCTTCCCCACACCAGAATTAAGCTACCTCCATAAACCACGATATTTTCAAAATTAAGACTAAATGTTACGTTCTCTTTGTGTCTCCATATTCGCTATCTTCCATCGATCTGGTTTAAGAGAACTCTGCACTCATAAGTGAAGAGATCATGCCTCCAGTCGTTCAAGACCCAATCACGATATTCACGTGAAAAGTTCAATATGTTTTTTCGGTGCTGTGTCACAAGTTGGAGCTTTCTCGGGTATGCACGACCCTATACCAACTTCAGTAAATCTCCTGTGAACTGTGGGCTCAGTCACTCTTACTCCTCGAGTGTCTTTAAGGTTATTTCTGGCTTGAACAGCAGGTAACCGCGACTTTCTGAAAACTCGAAGTTGTAAAAAACGGTCATCCCGTCGCGAAGTACGCCTTTTTCTGACTTGAACCCTCCTCCTAACGACAGAAATGATCAATCTGTACCGTTGGTTACTGCCATGGGTGGTCGATACTGATCAACGACGTCTTACGGCAGCCGATTTGTATGCATGGCCGTTACTTCTCATTTCATCTGCCTTAATGATTTCTGACGGTGCTAAGCTGGGCATAATAAACCCTTATAAGTAACTGAATGCTTACACAACAAAATTCTCAGAAAAAAACATCTTTCACGTAAAAGAAATCCAAATTAGCAAAAGCTTCATTCAATTCAAAACACTCAACGAAACTGTTGATGGGGTAATTTAAACAAAATAATTAAAAAAATATACTGTTGGCAATTATTTTTTTCATATTTAGAATTAAATTAAAAAATAATGTCATAATTAGGCATTTTTTTCCTAAAATAATGATGATATTGATGCTTTTTTTTCCGTTCCTCTAAATCTGCCGGTGTGTGTATTTGACATTACTAATTGTAAATAATTTCAGTTCATTATTTTTATGTTCACGCTTAACAATTAAAATAAGAGACAACAACATTAAATTAAATTATTTTTATTTTATCCTTATTATTAATCAGACGCAGTTCAGTGAAACACATTATTATCACCATATAATACATTCACATTTTTTATATTTTGAGACCTTTTTACAATCATATCACAATAGCCAATCACGCGCTGTTACCTAGACCCATGTTCATAGCGTTCAAAATGTCCCCATTATCGGCATCTATCTCCCACGCAAATAGACCACCCAGCTTATTTGCCCTAACATATTTGCCCTTCTCAATAGTTGACCTCGCATCATCATACGTTATCAAGTCTCCAGTAGCTGGCCTGAACACGTAGGGCGCCTGCGCAACCTTGTCATAATGGTACTCCCATTTCCCCTGAGCAATCTCAGTAGCAATTTCTCTGTAGTCCACCACACCATCCTGCCACGTCCCCTTCACAGGCCCTGTAGCGTTCCCAGTGAAAGGATTGTTGTCTTTGTACCCATGAACTCCCGTCCAACCACGGCCGTACATAGCAACACCCACTACGATCTTCTTAGGACTCACACCCTGGGCCAATAGGAACTGAACGCCAAAGTCAGTCGTGTAGGTCTCCTTCTCGTTCCAGTCCGGCGCGTACAGAGACGCCTGGTGTCCCAAAGTGTCATTAGACCAAGCTCCTTTGAAGTCATAGCTCATGAAAAAGATATGGTCCATATACTTCTGAGCCGCGCTGTAGTCGACGACCTGGATCTTGTCCCATCCAGCACTGATAGCCGAAGTCAGCTCGTATTTCCGTCCAGTTTCAGCTGAGAGTTCATTCAACATTTCGCGGAGTTCCTTCATCAGGAGCACGTAGATTTCTCCATCCTTAGGGCTGCCCAAGTTGGGGTTAGCACCTTTACCGCCAGGGAATTCCCAGTCGATGTCCACGCCGTCGAAGAATTTCCAGGTCTGCAAGAAGTCCTTAACTGAAGCGACGAAACGGCGCCTCTTGGTCTCGTCAGTGAAGAAGAAGAAGGGATCAGCCAATGTCCACCCACCGATGGAGGGTAAGATTTTCAAGTCAGGCTTAGCTTGCTTCAACATCATAAGCTGACCAAAGTTGCCTTTGTAGGGCTCGTTCCATGATGACAGACCCTTCTGGGGCTTCTGGAGAGCAGCCCATGGATCGTGAATGGAGACTTTGAAGTCTTCGCGTCCACTGCACGAACGCTGCAGAGCTTGGAAACTGCCTTCGATTTCCTTCAAACTGTCATTGATGCCATCACCACCACAGATTGGGATGAAACCGTACAACAGGTGAGTGAGATTAGGGATTGGCACACGGTCGACTGGGAACTTCCTGGGGTAGACACCCCACTCGACGAAGTAAGCTCCGACGACTTTCCCCGAAGTCTGCTTGAAAGGCTTGTTTTTCTCTCCCATGTTGTAGTCTAGAGGAGGCAAATGGCTGCCGTCGGTGTCGGCGACTATGATCTCGGTGGCGTCGCTTTGGCTGCACCCATCGGCGTTACATAACTCGACGACCATCTGGTATCGGCCTCCCTTCTTGACTTTGAAGCTAGCGGAGCCGGCTGCTCCTCCAGTGCCCGACCAGAACTCCTTATCGTTCAGGAGAACTCTGGCTTTGTCCGCTGGGTCCCCGGACCACACGTTCCACGTTACTGAGACATCTGCTGAGTCCCTCTTGGTGACTAACTGATTGTAGGCGGTGGCTGCTTGGTTGACCTCGACGATTGCGAAGGTGCGTTCTCCCCAGCCAAGGGAGGGTTTGCCAGGGGGCGCAGCCGCTGCTAAGGCGAGCGTAGCAACCACAACTATTGCAAGCCGCCCCATGGTGGTACTAAAAAGAAAACAAAAATATCAAGTCGGGCACGGCTTCACATGGAGGCGTCACCTCCGTACTGATTATGCACCTCGGCGGTAACTTTTATATACGCAGCCATAGTAGGCCAACCGCTAACAGAGGAGCCCGTATTGTACAGTATGCCGATACTGGAATGATTTTGAAGTGCTTAATAAAAATCGTTAGCACCGTTTTTTATCCCGGTCAATAGGACGGTCAAGGTGACAGATATTTTAATTGTTTTTTAATAGTTTGTTTTGGAAGTTTTTACGAGTAGTCTAATGAACTGGGCCCGGTGAGTCAAAGGTGGGTGTAGTCATGTTATCTCATACGTACATATGTTTATCTGTTTATATTTCGTGTGTCATCGATGTAGATCTAAATCTTACCTATATTTCCGAAGCTTAAAATAACATTTAAAAGAGATTAGAACGACAAAAAATGCTCCACACAGATTTATTCTAGAAATCATCAGTTTTATTTATATTTTAGTGTTAATCAATTCAACATTACGAACTTTGATAAATCAAAGTCGATTTAGCAAAGTTCGTAGAGGCATTAATTTTAATAAATTAACTTCTAACGTGAAGGCATTAATATTAATAAATGTATTTCTAACGTCATTTATATGATGCATTTTTTAAGAAATAGGAAATATCCAGAACCTTTTAATTACAACAGAACAATTAAATTAATTATTGATTTAGAAATCATGTTTATCTTTTCATAATCTCCACAATCTGTAAACCCTATTCAATTGTTTTTTTTTTTGAGGAATTTTTTTTAATTACAAAAGAGATTTAAAAAGATAAATAAGGGATCAAATGCAACGTCTTCATAGTTTGATTTAGCTTTTTTCTCTTGTGCCCAAAAAACTCTGCCAAATATTTTTATGTCATTTTAATAACTTGGATATTATCTTCAAACGAAGTTCAATGACCTAAGCAGAATGTCTGCATATAGTTTTAATTCAAGTTAGGAGTAGTACAGTCTGCATCATACGATAATCATGAGCTTGAACGCGTTAATTAATTAGCGACTCTACCATTTTAATTCCCCATGAAACGAACGAACTTAAGTTTACTACTTATATTGCTGATCGTATGTACCTACCTAGTTCCAAATTCTAAACCACAAATTCTAATAAATAGTGCATCGTTTTAGTAGGCAGTTTATATGCACTGCACGTCTCTACGAAAAACAAAGACACAAATCCACAAACCTGATTTAATCTAGTTTATTAAGCAACAGCAAAATATCCAGGATAATGGTAATAAATATTATACTTCATGAAATGTAAATAATGAAATCCATAAATTATATTATGATTGTAATACTTTCATAACAATGCAAATGATAACAAAGTACATATTATTATGTATATTATTTACAAACCAGTTATTAAATATGTACAAACAACTCACACTGATTTCTTCTACTGATGACAGAACGTATACTTAACTACGAGTATAGTGTCCTTATGCTTACTTATACAGTGTGTCCGGGCTTGTAGTGATCAAACTTTAAGGGCGTAATCTATGGACAATTTTATCGATGAAAAGACTTCAAATTTGGAGCTTGACCCGTTTCTCGCAAAATTACGAGGATTTAAGTTTTTAATTTTTAGTTTTCACCTCTTCCTTCAAAAACAGGTGAAAGCGTGGGTAGCTTAACACTAATAAGCAAAAATTTTATATCATGCAATAGCCAATAAAATTATCTATTAGCAGAAGTAGAAAACAGATACAAGTTTGATACATTTTAAAGGAGTAAGAATGGATTTAATTAGAAAAAAACATGACTTTTTTCACTTCTTTTTCAGTTATTTTCCAACACAAGAAAAACCAGGTCGTTAAGGTATGTTTTATTTGCATTGTATTATTAGTATTTGAGCTATTCTACAAAACGAATGTAAATTTATAAATCTACGTCTATTAGTTTCGACGTAATTGTTGAACAAAGATACCCCTTCCCAGCGGTTTCCATAGTAATCGGAATAGGTTGTGTGATTCTTTCAGGCAGTGCATTTTCGCATGTCGCGTGCGCTATGGAAACCGCTGGGAAGGGGTATCTTTGTTCAACAATTATGTCGAAACTAATAGACGTAGACTAATAAATTTACATTCGTTTTGTAGAATAGCTCAAATACTAATAATAAAATGCAAATAAAACATACCTTAACGACCTGGTTTTTCTTGTGTTGGAAAATAACTGAAAAAGAAGTGAAAAAAGTCATGTTTTTTTCTAATTAAATCCATTCTTACTCCTTTAAAATGTATCAAACTTGTATCTGTTTTCTACTTCTGCTAATAGATAATTTTATTGGCTATCGCATGATATAAAATTTTTGCTTATTAGCGTTAAGCTACCCACGCTTTCACTTGTTTTTGAAGGAAGAGGTGAAAACTAAAAATTAAAAACTTAAATCCTCGTAATTTTGCGAGAAACGGTTCAAGCCCCAAATTTGAAGTCTTTTCATCGATAAAATTGTCCATAGATTACGCCCTTAAAGTTTGATCACTACAAGCCCGGACACACTGTATAACGTTATCAATTACTACATAATCTTATCAGCTATTAGATAATAATCCGCAAGTTATTTCAGGATTTAAACACTTCTGGATTTGCGTTCTTATAATATTACATACTAGCTGACCTGGCGAACTTCGTACCGCCTTAGCGTAGAGATTTCCTTTATATTTTTTTCCGTAAAAACCTTGTACAGAGTATTAGAAAACTACAAAAAAAAATCAGCCATATCGGTCAAGCCGTTTTCATGTTATGTCGTGACAACGGAAAACGGGTTTCATTTTTATATATATAGACAAGGTGTAAGTACCTCTAAAGTACATAACGATGTTTTTCAAGACTATAACCTATAACTCTAAACTGCTGAAACAAATTTTATGGATTTCGATATAGATATACAACGGATTTTTCAAAAGGTATGGGCTATTTTTGCATCAAAAAATGTGCTGAACGTTACTTTACAGTACTTTACACCAAGGGAACCTAAAGGTTTTTTCCAATAAGATATAGGAACTTTGCTTTAACAAATGTGGCTTTACATGAAGTGGAGGTGTAATATTTACAGGAAAAAATAATTATGTAAGCGTCTTTTCAGAATTTTTAGTAATTTTTCAGAATAGGTTTTGTTTGACCCAAAAATTAAAGCCTCAGGAAGTAGTAGTTAATACTGAGTAAAAATAAGATTATCGATTCTAACATTCTATGAATAGGTTTACTGAATGAAAAGATTGTAAACCAGAATCCACTTCGAAATTTTCAAACGTTTATCAAATTAAGAATTGAATTCAAAAAATCTAGACTAATTTTTGATGATCTAGTTCACATTCTTTGATAATTAAACATTTTTAAACATTAATTAAACTGCTCCCAATAAAATATGTCCTAAATTCTCAACGCATTATTCATCAAAAAATTACTGTCACCGATCAAATATTTTAATTATTTAGACTAATGTTTCCGAGGATTGTAATTATGATTCATTTATTTATGAAACTCTTCAGTTGCAAGAAAGTGTGAAAGTGAATGATTCATTATTTTACAGTATTTTCCCTATGTCCTTATTCTAAAGAAAGTACCTATTAGGTAGATTTCCGCCCACGGCTTTGCCTGCGTGAAATTTTATCTGTCACAGAAAAACGTTATCGCGCGCGTCCCTGTTTCAAAAACCGGGATAAAAACCTCTGGAAAAACGGTCCTATGACCTTTCCCGGGACTCAAACTATTTCTATTCCAAATTTCATCAAAATCGTTCCAGTGGTTTAGGCGTGACACAGACAAACAGAGTTACTTTCGCATTTATACTATTACTTACTAAGGTTTCTTGTTTTACTCGTAAACTAAGTTTTTAGCACTAAGTTAGTTTAGCATAACTCGCATAGATGACGCAGTTTTCCACAGTTTTTTTATCCACAACTATTGGCCTGCATCTCACCTGATGGAAAATGATGATCAGACCAAAGGTTAGGTTGTGTAGAGACTACAAACTGCAAACACTATGGAAAACTGCGTCAGCTACTAATTTTTAGTAGCCAAAAATATTTTTCATTGGTAAGTAGGTAATTTCTATTAATAATAATTTCAAAATTAATTAGGTATCTCTTAATAATAATAATTTTTGTATTGACTTCCAATTGACATTCAATTGGTTTTCCACCGTTTCGTTGTATAGTTCCAAAATACTGAACTGTCCTATGCATGACATTGACAGTGGGGCGCCACCGTCAATACCGGATCGCTGGTTCCTATTTTTGCCATGTTGGAAACCATATAGTTGAACGATGGTAGCGCCCCCCTGTCATTGAGTTTGGTGGGACAGTTCAGCGTGGGTCATCTATAATTTCAATACCGGGAAAGATAGCGCTAGTCGTCTTTTTAAAGCAATCCGATTGGCCAATAGGACATTCAGGTGACGCGCAGCGAACCAATCAAGTCATTCTTATGACAGTCAGCAACCGAAAATTTTCTTGTGATTTTTAAAACTGAATTGTGAATTCTTTCTACAATATTGTGATGTGCATTGTGAAAACTATATGTGCTCGTGAAAACGATTTTTCTAAGCGTTCAAGGGGATCTCTTATACTGGACCGTTTGACCCTGTGTGTGTCATGTGTCATCGCTCCGTACCTACTACCTACCCTACCTAACGAAGACGATCCTAGTTGCGCAGCAGGTTAGTGGGTTTATAATAATATAATCGTTGTAACTATCATAAAATATTGAAAAATGAAAATGAAATGAGGATAGGTATTTTATCTTTAAAATTCCTATGTAATACATTTTTTTGGGTTGAAAATTAGTACCAACTACCGGAGTAGTTGGTACTAATTTTCAACAAAACGATAGGTATTATGGTCAACACAATGGAGCGGACTCCATTGTGTTGACCATAATACCTATCGTTATTTGTTTTTAGCGAGTATGCGTTTATCGTGATTGTAGTTTTGGGTTACGAGTAGATTTTTTTTTTTTTTTTTTTATCCGCAACGAGGAAGCTCTTGGCCTGTATCTCACCTGATGGTACTACTACTACTACTACTAGATACTAGCTTTATTGTGCTTTAGGTACTTGATAAGTTCCGCGATAAAATCTTTCAATGAAAAAACAGCAGACGAAGCCGCGAGCAAAAGCCAGTTCAAATATAAATTCCTTTGTACAATGTGTGTCTGTGTATGTCAAATGCGCTTATCTTTCCATAACATCATGTTGCGTGGAATCTAAAGCTTTCGCCCGTATTTCATGCTAGCATAATGATACAGTTACATAATTTATGTTAATGTGGAAGAATTGTCTAGCTAGTCCGGTAATGAACTTTGTGTTTATACAAATATTTTCAATATTTAAAAGGTTTGACAAATAAATTGGATTTGTCTCAACTATTTCAAAAAAATTATCCATATAGATAATAATGTTTTTCGATCGTCTTTATTTTACCTTGTTACCTACTATTTTTCTTCTTGTTTTTTTATTACATAAGATATTAGGACCAAATATGAGTAAACATGTACGAGTATAATAAAAATGAAAATTCAGTAAAACAGTCACTTATATGTAAGTGTAAACCACATGAAAATCCTTTCAGTAGTTTCTGAATGACAGACAGACGCGGCGGCGAATTTTGTTTTGTAATACGAGGAAATACTGTGCAATGACTAGGACGTTTGCTTGTAATTGCAAAAAAACATTACTTTTTTCGATAAGCCTATTTTTCTACACATGCAAAGTCGCAGTACAACATAGTCTCCACCGTTCTACATAACTGCCCCACATACATATCGAAAACACAAAGCCATGTGTCATCGAATCAAACAATTAACAATGATTTGGAGTACAGTAAGCCGCGTAAAGGTGTGGCGGGATGAATCAGTGTTATTCATGCACCAATTTTTTGACAGTTTGTTGTTTGAAACAAGAAAGATAGAGGCAGTTTTAGTCTATGATTAAGTCTAACAGGTAAAATTTGATATAAGTGACTTTAAAAACTCATAAAACTCATTTATTTTTGCAAATAGGCTTTTAAAAAGCACTTTTACACGTCCCAATATTAACCCTACCACTGCTTCGGGACAATAAATGGGCCAGTGCTGAGAAGAAGCAGCACAAGAAACTCAGTCACCATTGTCAGACTCCTTTTCAAGAGTTTTCAAAAAGTCACGATACTAAATCGTATCTCATAAGTAAAATAGAATCGCAAGTTTAAGGTTTTTCATTCGTCTTCTAGTCCTAAACCTGTTCGCCTACGGTTATACGGTGCCCATGTACCTAACCAAGAAATGGCTATCATAAAAAAAATACTAGAAATCAGTGTTTTTAAACTTGTGAGTACCAGATTAAGTTGGTAAAAACAATTTTGAAAATTCTTTTACAATTGGCATTACGGTTAATTTACATAAAAAAACTTGGTATGAAACATAGAATATAGAATACCTCTTTTTTTAAGACAGTAAAAATAAGAATGTATTTGGATCACAAATTAAGTACATGACCTACACTAACAAGTCCTTTGTTAAAAAAAAAACAGGAAAACCGCAAAAATAGCTGACTCATTAAGAAACATGTAAATAAAATTTAAATAATGTGTCATCGCATTTACGTCTTAAAAAACACGGCCCACTAACTTAGAAAGCTCTTTCAATCTAATTTAGAGCTTTTTAATGAATGAATAAAACATTTTAGCGTATTTGCTTTGAATTTTTGAATGAATCCAATTTTGTTGAAGGCGTGCCTTTGAGTCGAGTTTTTTAAGTAAAAACTTATTTGGACATTTCACTTCGAAAGGTAAAAATATCTTGCACATGTTATTACTTCTACAATTTAAACTGTAAACTGTATTTTCGGAATGAATAGGCTTTTAAATCACGCTGTCAAAAGTTTATTGCACTTAAATGCAATAAAATTCAAATTCCTACAAAGAAATGTGTCACGATACAATGTATGGTTGAACCGCAAACTGTTTTGGCGTATTAAATACAATTTTAAACCGTGTTCCATTTTATTAACGACGTAGGTGTCTTTAAGCTGTGACAAAAGCTAATATGGTCCTTAAAGTGATTGTTTTAAGGAGAAATAAGCAAATTAATGCGAGGTGGACTGTACATTTGCATACAATGGCGGACTTTTTTCAAGTTCGTGTCATCGACCCGCGGAATCGGGTCGAATAGTGCAAGGCAAAGGTTAGGGCGAGTGTACACTAGTGTACAGTACAGCCTACTGAACTATAGCATCTATTACCATTACTTAAGTACCACTTTAGCTTGAAATTCTGTCTGTACATAGACGACATACTAATATCTGTGTCAAAAATACAATTAGGTATGTATGTTCTCTTTGTTATTGTTAAAATATACTAGACTAGCGGCCCATCCCGACTTCGCACAGAACAAATATTTTAATGATTATAAATAAATAAAATATGCCTATGTTCATCGGAAAAAAAATGGATTCTATTGAAAGGAAGAAAGAAACATTTATTGCCATGGACATCACAAAAGACAAAAGAGGTAAATAAAAAAAAACAAATAAGACAGAGGTGACATAAAACATACAATGGTAGATAATGGTCATGTAATTTTTTACTTTATTCGTTACAAATTAAAAAAAACTCTTTCCTCTTAATATTAGTATAGAAAGGTTGAACATAAAAAAGTAGGTTAAGGATATGACAATATTATAACCGGGCCAGTAAGTGATTCGAATTTAAATATTCAAATGTACCCACGTGTAGATAATCTATGGTGATCCCATTCTGAAAATACTTTCACTGAGATTTACTGGTCTATATTGAATGACATAGTAACATTTTTAAATGGTTATACTCTACTTAAAATATTGAACTAAAATATAAACATAGTTATTAAATTACTCAGTGGATCCTATCCCACCTACCTATTGTTCCCGCCTCTCATGTATTTACAAGATGGAAAAATATTACACCTATTTGTTGTTTATTAAAATTTTCATCTTTTAATTTTATTAATTTCCTAGCAAAACTAGTAAAACAAATAATTATAATTTAATGGTAAGTATTTGTAAAATTTAAAATGAACCTTTTTATATCGTCCACTTTTTGAATTATAATCAATTAAAAATTACAACCTCTCCATAACAAACAATGCATAAATAACTCGACCGCTAATCGTGCTCCGATCATACCGTTATTTGCATAACACCATCCATCACTAAATCAGGCCAAAAATAAGTATAAAAAGATACCACCGTTTTGTCAACCTCTCAGTCCACCATTAAATTAAGACGGCTCTTAATTTGCTCATTTAGATAATGAACGATTTTTTACTTAAAATACTACTCTTTTTTTAGGTCGACGCTCGTATCGACGCCATTAAATGCACTAAAATATTCCAACATTTAAAACCTAAAATACTGCACGCTAAAGTCCAGTTTTTTCCGCTCCAAAAAAAGTTCGATTTTCGAAGGGACACGTAACGGTAAAGTAACGTTATACAGAAGTTCCAATTTTGAATTCCTTGGTGTGAATTTTTCGTTCTCCTCCAACGACCGCGGCGAGATTGCTTACAGGGTTCCTTTTCAATTCAAATTTGAAATTAGAATTGCTTCTGTTCTGTGTTCTAGTTTTGAATTTTATATTCTCTAGCAGTGGCACAGGGTCTTTTGAGTCAGAATGCGGCTGGCTGCATTAAAAGATGCCAGTATTCTTTTCTTTGGAACGTTTGGTATTATGCACTTTTTATTATATTTCAACAGCTTCACGTTGAGATCTTAAGAACGATAAAATTATAAATACTTTTTAGTCATATTATTTTGCCATATTGCTGTTACGGTTGTCACAGTTTGAAATACACTGATATTTTTAGCATTGTTTTCGATGAATATTTATGCATAAACTGGACCAAAATACAATGCTATATTTGAAAAACAAATAACTTTCTTTTCGCACTTTCACTTAACAGTTTTTGTTTTGATAAGTTTTTATTGGGTCAAACTGTAGGTTGGTTTCATTTGAATTTTTATTTTTATAAAATGTAAACAACAATCCTTTGATATCATTTTGATTGACCGTAAATTGGGCTAACGATTTTTATTAATGGATTTTTAACGTTGTTTTTGTTTGATACTAATTAATTGTTACCTCAATTTGAATTTTTAATTTGACACATATTTAAAAAAACCTTTATTGTTATTCTTTTAAGGGCAGATTTTTTAATCGTCGGATATCTTTTAACTGAAGAATAAAATTGCCATTTTGACATATTTCCCATTCTGACACTGTCAATGTCCCAAAGTGATTCTTCAGTTATAAATTAATCGATGATTGAAAATTCATCCCTAAATAAAACTGTATCTTATCCATGCCTTTGGCAGTGTTGTCTTATTACACTCAACAATGTCCAAATTAAAAACTCAATCATAATTACTCATAATTTACCAAACTTTTTGGAACAGCAAACTCACTTTCAAAACCTCCTCAAAATAAAAAAAAATCACCAGTCCCTCAGCACTTTGTCTATGGTTTGTCTGTTCGCAACTCCCGACTAGGGCTTGCTTGCGATGCGCGGGCGCAACTAACACTAGAGTACAGCCATCCAGGAAAACAAGGGCCCATTTGTATGTCAAGTGCGGAGGCATTTTGGCACGTATTCTGCTACTCGGTACGCGAGTTGAGGAATGCTACTAGGTTTTGTCTATGACTTTGCTTGAGCTATTGTGGAATCGCTTTATTGAGAGTATATATATAGAAAAGGACCGTATAACACCCATGCCGAATAACGCCTAATCGATAAAGCTGTTCATCGAAGCATCGATTAACATAAAAGCGACCATGACTCGTGCAACCGAGCCGAAACGTCGGGAGGGTAAATATTTTATTTACCGTTAAAATAGATATTGTTGCAATAAATCCCGTGAAGTGATAATTTTATAAACGGGACTATTCCCACCTCTTGTTCCCACCGCTGCAACTCCTGTGTAGCCAGAATCTACAGCTTGTCCGCCTATAAAAAACCTAACCAGTGAAGGTCAAGTTAGTCCCGGGGGAAAGTTAAACTGTCATTGGACCTGCAACGAAATTAATCAGAAGAACATAGGAGTTCGAAGTTAAGGTTCGACTTCCCTCCATTGCAAAGCGGATGACAGGTGACAAACAAAGGTTTAGTAAACCTTTGTGAAAAGAAAAACCACGGACAATAAACGTCATCTTATTAACGTAAGCACGAAATAACTCTAGGCCAAGTATCTTAGTTGGCTGACAGAAAGTTTCGCCGAAAAACAATACGAAGAAAACATGGTAGACCTATCATATGCCCGGCCTGCTGATTGTTTTGTAAAACTTATCAACCCCCAAACCCTTGTGCAAGTTGTGTCAACAGGTTCATAAAAATATTAGTGTCCCACAATAATTATTTCCTTTTCTTTCTTTCAAGAATTAGGTACCTAAATGAAAACCAATTTTGTCAAAACTTTCACCAAAAA
This sequence comes from Ostrinia furnacalis, assembly GCF_004193835.3. Taxonomy (NCBI): domain Eukaryota; kingdom Metazoa; phylum Arthropoda; class Insecta; order Lepidoptera; family Crambidae; genus Ostrinia; species Ostrinia furnacalis. The sequence continues at coordinate 208,665 of NW_021131446.1, read as the reverse complement.
AACAAGGGAAATAGCCCTAATAAAATCATGACATCAAACAAAGCCAAAAAACATTGCATGACCGTAATAACTATAATTAAAAGAAAAACTTGGTCAAAAATCCGAAAATATCAAAATATCAAACGTACCGTATACCATGATGTCCAAATAACCGGTATTATCAAAAACCGTCAAGCCCTCGTAACACTGCCCAATCCCGATCCAAACAAACTGATGTGAACTAACCGTGGTTAGTGCATTTGAACCCGCTTTGTTATTATTCAATAACAGTCTCGGCTCAGTGGTTCCACACGCAACCGTTCGTGAAAACGGTCCGATTGAACCATATTTTAGTGTGAGGGATCCGTATATGTGTTGAAAATGTACTGTGTGCATTAGTACTTTCTGGTGCAAGTTTTGACCAGTTTTACGTCAAGAAATTCATCATATTTTGTAGTATGTTTGAGAAATTAATGAACACAATTTCTTTCTTTCGGTTCTTCTTCTTCTCTATGGTCATAGTTTACACGTTTGTGTGAAAATTTCAAATGTCACAAGGGTCAAAAAAAGCTTTTTTGTTCCTTACGACTTTGTAGTTTAAGTTTTACAATGAACTTTTTTTATACAAAAATCTCAATAGAAAACCAAATCGAACACTAAAGTTTTTGAAATATCGATATTTTTGGATTCTTTGCTGAATTGTTTTTATTGTTCCATTACAATGGGTCTAAGATTATAAATAACTTGAAAAAATCGAACTGCCTAAGGCGACTCTTAACGCTAAAAAAAAAGAGAACTAATGGGTCTAAAAATTGGCCATTATAGGAAAAACTATCATTATAAAAGATTTCACTAAAATATTGTCATAATTTTAATATATTCATAGACTTTGCTGGTCCCTAATAATTTAGTCGATTAACCATGTAAACTAAGAAGTTTATTAATTACAAGCGCTCATTCTACCTTATCAAGATTTTGCTTGTCGTCACCAAATTACAGTTTCGGGCGATTCAAGCTTATCGTGGTCATAATTGAACTAGCATTTAATGTGATTGAAATGATATTTTGATATTTATTTATAATACTGACAAACAAAAACTAGTTCTATCTAGTTTTGTCCCCCCTACTGTAGTGGTAGATTGGGCTGGAGTTTACTAGAAAAATATGACGTCTTAGAAAATTTTACTGCTTTGATATGAGGTGTTTTTCCGTTAATCGTTTTTCAAATCTTCGTTGATACTTACTTTTTAGACATCTTGAGATGAATTTTCAGATTTTTGAAATGCAATTCAGGGGCGTGTGATGGAAAGTTGTGTTTTAATGATAAAAATCAATGGTTTAAAAAAATGATTTATTTAAACTTGAGTTTTGTTGTTTCTTAATAATATGGACTTCAGGACTTGTCTTTCTCGATGTCTTAAAAACTGAGTAGGCAGCGGCAAGCGAAAGGTCGTTCGTTCAAGTCCCACCATAGGCAGTAAATTTTGTTAAATTGAAAAATAATGTTTGAAAATGATTTATGTACCCGTTGATCCTTTAGAACTCCTGAAGGGGATTCAGGAGTTCTAAAGGATCAAAAACCTAACAAACCTGGATTTTCAAGGATAATTTGTAAATACAAATGGAACTAACAATGCCATTAAAAATAATCTTTGTTAGACATAAACGCCGTTATAGCCCACCATAGTAGTAAAGGTTGTCAGAGTCATTATCAGAACTCATGAGCCACTATAATTAGTAATTACAAAGACAATACCCGATTGATTGCAAGTCTGCAAGCAAAGCAGCGAATTTGCCGTGGGAAGATAATGCCAATATAATTAGGACAATAATGAACAGTACAAAATTAAAGGTGTGAGAAAGGTAGTGTCAAATGTAAAGTTTGGATCTAAACCAACAGCGATGCTGTTTTGCAAAATCAAACTACAATGAAGTCCTTAACCTTTCATCATCATCGTTTCAGCCACAGGACGTCCACTGCTGAACATAGGCCTCATATGATTTCCAGATCGTCCGGTGGTAGCGGCCTGCATCCAGCGCCCTCCTGCTACCTTTTTGAGGTCATCGGGTGGACGAGTACGTCCCACGCTGCGTTTTCCGGCACGTGGCCTCTACCCCAAACCGGGTAACTGCCCTATCTGCAGTCAGTACTACGTACTACGTGCCCGCCTATTGCCACTTCAGCTTGCGGGCTTTTTTTTAATTAGATAAGATTCTGGCTGTCCAGGAGTTGTAGTGATGGGAACGAGGGCTGAGAGTAATGGAACCTGTACTTCTGGAATCTGATAATCGAACTCCCAGAACCACCGGAATCGATTCCAAAGAATGATTTTAACTAATGTTCAATTATATAAAAAGTTGGGATACTGCAGAGCACCAAAAATAATATAGTCGTCTGTCTGTCTCACATTTTTTTATATATCTATTTCTCCAAAGCCTCGACTCGCGTACCCCGTTGCAATGTCTTTGCCCGCGCGCGTTTGGTATGCGGCGCACGCGCAGTGTGCATCTTCCGCGCTATTGTTTGTGCCATTATACGCCTTGGTTCAGTATAGACCCTTAGGATTATCAAAATAAAAGGGCCTGTTTGCTGGTACCCCTGTGGGCTGAGTTTGAGTTTAAATCAAAAGTCCTCACTAGTGAGCGAGTTAAAAAAATGTATGAAAATGTTAATTCTTAAACTTTTCCGCTAGGGGCGCTGTACAATCCGTCATACATTTAATGTCATTTTTTACGCGCTCACTAGTGGGTGCGTTTGATGTAAACTCACATTAGGCCCTCTGATAGCCTTTTAGGAAGTTTTCTGTCAAGTAACTATTGCTTTCGCTGGACTCTGGAAATATCTGATAGATATAGAGCCTTCGGTACTGACCATCATTTGTTTGTCAGACAATGTTGTTACTTAACATTGTGGTAAAAATAACAATAGAAAAAACTTTATTGACAGTATTCAATATTTTTATTAGTAGAGAACCGATGATGATTCAATATTTAACAATTGCATGACAATAAAATCTACCGTTTGGTGTAGTGGTTCAGAAGAACGGACTACTATGCCGAGAGGTCCAGGGTTGGATTGAAAAATTGAAATGATGAATTTTAATTTCTGTGACGGGTCTGGGTGTTACTATGACTATATAATTTGTATGTATTTGTCTATATCCGTGGTTTAGTACCCATAGTACAAGCTTTGCTTAGTTTGGGACTAGAGGCGCAGTGTAAAATGTCCAATGATATTACTTATTATTATTTATTATTACTATCTTCTTTTATCAGAGTATAAAATAATCAACATTATCTAGGGTTACAGCAAGAGATCGCTTCCTAGCGATAAGACTGCGAAATAGTGCAGTTACAATTTTTGTATCTCTTGTAAATTAAGAAAAATGGTAATTATGTTTTATTGAGAAAAGTGTATTTATTTTTGATAGCAAGTCGCAAGGAAAAACTTAAATACTTTAAAATTCGTTATTAATATGCAAATTTATGTAATCGATTCATTCTCGAATTAGGTACATGACAAATTGACCGCATCGAAATGAGTCCATAACAGTCATTAATGTAGGTACCTATGTGATATTTATTTAAAGTACAGTTTTCCGTCTATTGTCTCGAATTGTAACAAAGAACCACATTCGAATGATTAATCGATTAAAATTCCACTCGCAAAAGGCTAAGTCATCGATACTCGTATATCCTCAACAAAGAACAACTTCCGTAAGTGCCATTTTCCGGATGACGAGTTTATTGCAACCGGAGGTTTTCCGGATCGTAAAATTTAGTTTTATGACCTCTTGACCTTCGAAGGGTTTTGATTTTGCTTACGTCTTGAGGAAGATACAAAATTCTGCTGTAGATACATGAGCTATCGATAAATAGTCAACCCCAAAAACGATTTAAATGTCGTTACGTGCTTATTACTACCAATAGAATCCTTGATTTGATTCTACTTAATTATATTCATTCATTAAACTTAAATTATGAAGCTAAACTCTGTCTCTTACGTTTTTACCCTTAGATGCACGACTCTACCAATGTAATGTATTTTGGTACATACGAGTAAATAGATGGGACAAGAAGGAAGGATAACCGATAAACGGGTTCTTGAAGGTACTTAGCGTAGCGTTGCAAACATACCTAGCGTAGGATGCCTTCCTGCTCGATAGACCGACGACGATTAAGTATTGGCGGGAAAAAGCGGGAAATCGTGATTTTTTCTTCTTCATCTTCTTAGTCATGCTTATTCTTAGTTAACTTATGGCGTGTCTGTTAATGGATTGTCATAATTATGCAGGAATGATGAGAAGAAAGACATAAGTAGGTATATTTGATCGCAAAGAAGAAAGTAAAGTAACAGATAATAGTTAAATTTAATATGATCCTAATGCCTATTAAACCTAACATCTGCCTTGTTGTATCCGTTGATAAAATTTGGCCAAACAGCCGAAACTAGAAATACGAACGTGTTCCGCCGAGCAATGTTTGCGTAGACGCAGCCGTGGCGTTGTCACGTACGGAATACGGCCTGAGACGTCGCGAGGCGGGCACGTGTCCATTGTCATACGATAATATACGGCAAAAGTCAAAGTGAAAGATGAAGTTACCAAATTAACCAGTACATCATGTTACCCAAGGTTTGGACTGTTAAATCCTCTCTTTAATGTGTTGCTGCTTGCTGTTGACAAATGTTGCAACGTAGGCGATTCCGCCTCCTGGCTGCTACAAAAAAATAAAACAGTAAATTATTTTAAAATTTTAAAATTGCTCTAGTTTTTCCTGGGATCCTCATCATCACCCATCATCAGATCTGGTCTAGGTGACAAGCGAATCACAATTGGTAGATAAATTGGGGAACAAACAAAAAAATTTTATAGTGAATATAGAACTTCCTCCTTATTTTGAGAAATGTTTGCGTAAACGCACGTTGTCACGTACGGAATACGGCCTGAGACGTCGCGAGGCGGGCTCGTGTCCATTACCATCTGATAACATACGGGAATTTATAGATTCGTATTGTTCAATGAATTTGCTGTTGATGCCCAACAAATACTGCAGCCTTAGCCTCAAAAAACGTGTCTGTAATATTTCAGGGTTTCCCTCAATTTTCCCATTATCATTATCAGATCCTCACTTGGTAACAGTGGAACCACCTTGAGAGTATAGTCTATTTAAATAAAAATTGGTCCACAATTGACAGAGTACTCATCATAAAAAGTTCATATACAAACATACATAAAACATAGTTAATAACCCTGTTTGCGTAGACGCAGCGCTGAGACGTTCTCACGTACGGAATACGGCCTGAGACGTTGTGAGGGAATCGTTTCCATTACCATACGAAAAAGAACGGCAGCTTATAAAATCGTATGGTTTTAAATGTAGGTTATATTTATCAGACAAGTCACCATGAGAGACAACTCCACCATGAGAGTGTAGAGCAAATACATTTACCTCTAGTAAATTACATGTCAATGGTCTAACCCTGAACCGACTACAGAAGTGCCAATACAGATCTTTGCGTGTATTTTTTTCATTGTAATTGTAATAAGCAATAAATGAAATCCCTTGACGGATGTAGTACGACAATGGAACCACACCCCGTCTTAGAACAGTAAACACATCGCGTAACGAGTATCTGAAATCGCGTTATAATTACACGCTAGGTGGCGTGCACACACGACTGTTGTCGCGATAATTGAATCGGAATTACTCTAAATAATGACGTTTGAGATCGCGTAATGTGTAAACACACTAATTGCGAACGCTGTCCTGATCGGGATTCCAAACTAAATGGGAATTATGTTGTTTCATTCTCTGGGTAAACTCAATGAAATTGATTTACCTTTCTTTCTCTCAATAGTAAATGAAAAGATAATAAAACAAAATAAATACTTTTGAAGCCATACAAACTTTAATCGTGTAAGGAATATTTGTGAGCTGATAGTTTTAACAGCTCTGTCTACCTATGCTATGTATTTTCAATTAAGTTACATAGATATAATTATGTTATTAAATCTTTACACAATGACATAAGTTAAATACACAAACAATTTTTAGTGTGTATCTAAAGGCGTGTCCAAACATGCCGTCGGGTTTTTCCGCCGGCTTTCAAAATGCCTTGCCAGTGTGCCCAGAATACAAAAACAAAAACAAGCACAGAACCATAAGTATTGCCAGACTTTCAGTCCACATGTTTATTACAAACTAGCTTTTTCCCGCGACTTCACCCGCGTGAAATTTAGTTTGTCACAGATCGTCATAAATTATAGCCTATATGTTATGGGTTATAAACAATACTACTGTAAAGTTTCATTAAAATCCGTTGATTAGTTTTTACGTGAAACAATAACAAACATCCAGACATTCACACAAACTTTCGCGTTTATAATATTAGTAGGATTGTCCTCTCATAAATTCATACTCTTGCAAATAACTTACTAACATTCTCCAAAGCCAAGTCATCCAAACTAAGCCACCCACCAAGGCATAACGTCGAATGTAGTTTCAAATTAAGGCTAGATACCAGAGGGCTCGACTCGTCAAACGCGGTGACAGTAACTAGAAAACTTTTTTGATCAGGAGCTGGTAATCATAAGTTGGCCAATCCAGCGATTAGACGAAGTTGGGTGGACCGGATGATTTAGTTATTTCACCGAGACGCTCGCGGAATCATCTGAAGACAAGATCAATGCAGTGAAGGAAAACTCTTAGGAAATTGTCATTGACCTTGTCATTCTAATGTAAATCTTCTAAATAAATATATACAGGGTTTTAGGTAAATGGGTATATGAGCCGACACTAGCCCATGTTAACATGGGCATATAAATGGTATGGTGAAGTCAGAAAATTGATATCATCATTTTAATTTTTTAAATTTTCATACAAAATAAATGTTATAAAATACGATTTGTATAAAAAATAAAAAAAAAACATTGGAGATATCAATTTCCTGACTTCACCATACCATTTATATGACCATCATCCACGCGTACGAAGTCGCGGGCGGCCGCTAGTTTTTCATAAGTACGTAGTACCGACCATGTACATTTATTTTTACCTAGGGGGTCTTATGTAACTGCGGACAAATTATTAAAAGGCAATAAGCCCAACGGTATTGGATTGCCGATTCGAGATTGGAGGAACGTTAGACTAATGTTGTGACCCACTCCTAAAACAAGTATGTTTAGCCTACTTATAGGGTTTATTAGTTCGTTCGTTCGTTTCAGCCAAATGACATCCACTGCTGGACAAAGGCCTCCCCCAAAGTTTTCCACAATGAACGGTCCTGTGCTGCCCGCATCCAGGCTCTTCCCGCGACCTTTACTAGATCGTCGGTCCACCTAGTAGGAGGTTTATTTGTATTTATTACAAAATAATTAGTTTTTATGCCATGTAGATACTTGTTCACTCACACAAAAAATCTTACAATGACACACAACGCACATGATCAATTTGTGCATGTGCCTTGGAATCGAACCCAAGATTCGAAAAGTCCAACTCCCTAACCACTAGACATACCACAGGCGTTGTCCTAAATGAAAAATAGATAGAGAATAAAATAAAATAGTAACTGTTCCTAGTACCAAAAGTTTTTTCCCACAATTTTGAACTCGTTCATTCATGACCCCCTAATATAGAAATGTAAAATCAGAAGAAATAATAACGCAATCTAAATATACTACAAGTAATTTAAAATCGCAAGTAGTCATTTTCATACCCACAAGACCAAGAATTCCACCGCTTTTTATGCTAAGTGGCTCTTTCTGAAAGTGGCCCCGCCGTTTCGTGTTTTATTTTACCTTTATGAAGGCAAAATGGCTGCTCTCTCAACAGGATTAATTAGTAGATCGGCCCAGGACGAGGCTTGTATATTCTACTATGCTATAGTTAGAGAGAAAATCTTATTAGCACCTGAAAGTACGCCAATTTGTGTATTTTTGACCTGGGCGTAAACGAGTTTAAAATCTCTCGTAACCACCGCTGCAACTTCTCTGTAGTCAGACTCTATAACCTAACAATAAAAAGAAAAAAACATATTTATTTTCAATAATAAATAAATTTATTTCTTTTAGTTTTAACGGCAAAGTTTTTCATAGAAGAACGCCCAACGTACTATCTCATTCCCACTTTTGCAACTCCTGTGTAGCCAGGAGCTTGATCGCCAATAAAAACCCAACCTGAATGTAAAATTTGTCCCGGGGGAAAATCAAACTGTCATTGGACTCACAACGAAATTAATCAGAACATAGGAGGTATTGGAAGCTAGCAACTCCTGTGTGGTTACACAGGAGTTGCAGGATCTACAGCTTGACATTAAAATCTTCACCAGTGAAGGCCAAGTCTTTCACAGAGGAGAAGTTTTTCACAGAGGAACGTTCAACGGTCAATGGAACCAGGACGAAATGATGACCTCCTGACCCAGTGACTTCTATAAGATAGAGTTCGATCCTCGCACAATAAAAACATTTGAGAACATGGACATCTTTTTATATTGATCTGGTTTTATAATTTATTATCATCATCATTTCAGTCACGGGACGTCCGCTGCTGACCACACTTAGGCAAATTAACCATACTTTATAGAAAAATTCCAGGGTCAATTATCAGCATTAGTGGAGTTTCTTGCGCTGCTTCTTCTCAGCACTGGCCCATTTATTGTCCCGAAGCAGTGGTAGGGTCAATACTGGGACATATAAAAGCCTAACTTACAAAAGTAAAATGACTTTTTATGACTTTTATTGGGGCAGACTGTCTACATATTTTGTCTACATATTTGTCTACAAGAACTTATCGCCACTAGCTTTTATAAAGAATCGTAGCACGTGTTCAGGAGTTCAAGCACAAAAGCAACGTACAGTTAACCCTTATAAATCTCCTTCAAAGCCTTTGTAGATCGACGCCAGCGCAGTCGTTTGATTCGCGCCTAATTTATTGTAGCGCTTTTCTAATTCTTTCGCCGCTTTGATATTACGCGACTACTTTAGTAATGTCACTATACAATTTGGTAGACTTTTCTGAGAAAACAATTATATTTTTTCACATGGTAAAGCAATAAAGACACTTTTTTAATGATTCGTTTGAGTTTTTTCTGCAAAAAAAGAGTCTCAGAGAATCTTTTTAGCAGTTTTCTATACCTTTTTTTTTAATTTCAGATTGGGCCAATCCATGTTCTAGTGTTTTCCAAAAAAAGTAACAGTTCGGGGACTACTTGTTTATAACATTAGAATAACAATAGATATTTATAACAATAGAATAGTTTCAAAAAGCCCAAAAAGTTATTTTAGTTGCATTCCCTGTAAAAATAAATTTTAGATTTTTAGTTAAGTATCAACTTTCAAAAAGTCCAAAATAAAATGGTCGGTGTATTTTTAATACAAATTCACATCCAGTCCAGTTAGTGGTTTACCTGACCTGACTCCAATTTCACAGTTCTCCCCCAACCATTTCAGTTTAGCCATTTCAAGCTGTATCGTTTAAGGCGGCCATATCGTTGTACAGCCACTATTACCAGAATTGACGGTATTTCTTGCAAAATGCGACTCTACTAAACACTGAACAGGAGTTTCAGCTACGCTGCAAATATAAACTTAAACAGTAAAGATTTTGTGCTTAAGATCTTTATTATGATTTAAATATTTTTGATAGAGCTCAAAAATAAGTTGAAAACTACTAAGATTTTACTTTCATAACGATAAATAAATACTACTACGAAATAATTAAAAAGTAGTGGGCAACTTGGTAATGAACCTTTTAATTAGGGGCTACTAAGAATAGATCATAGAACACTGGAAAATTCCTATATTTATTTTTAAAACTCATTATATAACTTAACTCCGTCAAATACGTTTTTAAAAGTTGTTTGTTCTAATATCCTACTACTACGAGTATTATAAATGCGAAAGTTTGTATGGATATCAAGATGTCTAGATGTCAACATGTTTGTTACTCTTTCACGCAAAAACTTCTGAACGGATTTTGATGAAACTTTTCAGTATTATAGTTTACGACCCAGAATGACATATAGGCTATAATTTATGACGATCTGTGACAAGCGGGTGAAGCCGCGGGCAAAAGCTAGTTACTTATAATTATAACTGGGTACAACATTAACATCGTTCCGTCCAAAGTAGTAGACTTACAGCAAACATCACATATCGTAATAGAATCAGGGGTGTTGCTATCTCGCTCTAATTTATGGCGCGGCTTAGGCCCAGTCTATTAAAATAAGACAGTTTAATTTTTATTTCCTTTAGGTATTCAGAAATCAGAATGTTTGCATAGAGTTTACATATTTTATGATTGAAGAGTTGGTAATATCTTTCTAGTTTGCTCTTCGACCTTTTTGAAGGTTTTGTGTTATTTCAAAATCTTTATCTTGATACATTTATATCACACAACTCGCATAATTTTAACTTCCAAAGCTGTATCAATACTTTCATTGAACGGAGTTAGTTACTACACAGAATTTAAAAAAATAAATTCTAAATTTTATTTTTAGTATCAGGACGACACAAATTAGGCAGTCTCGTGTTAAAAGTGAGCTCTACAATAACTAACTTGTACTACAATTTATTATTCACCTTTAGTTTTAAGCATTTGTTATTTTATTTTGTACTTGCATCGAATAAATACTTTTCTTTCTTCTTCTTTCTTTCTTTCATTTTGCAGCATAATATGACGATTGGCTGGCTTGTCCTTTCTTTATAGAAAAACCTAGGCCGTCTCCACACATTGGTTCCAACGTTGGGTCCAACACCACTCTATCAACGTGTGGTTCTAGAAAAGTATTGGCACCAACGTTGGGACAAGCGTTTTTTAGATCCACGCGTCGGACAAGTGGCGTTGGAACCAACATTGGGGCCAACGTGTGATGCCGTTCTTAAACACACTATTCCAAACAATTTACGTACAAAATCGCTTAACATGGCCAAAATCGATCCACAAACTCCAGAACTAATCCTCAACAACAAAAATTCACCAGCACCAGAACACTATCTTGTCTTGTACATCATTTCGAACATTGCAATACGGGCGCCGACTGGTTTTTATCCGAAACTTGGCCTTTGAGACAAGTTTAATTTTATCAGTCGGAACTTGGCGCTGCTAACTACCAAGTCTCCCATTCACAGGGTGGTTTAATTGCGTGTTATTAGAATTTCTCGATAACTTCGCACTTGTCTTGATAGCAAATACATTATATTACCAGTTAAGCCCAATTTTAGGCCAAAATAATTTGTCTTCACTAGCTTTTACTTTATCACGTCATATCGTCATAAATTATAGCCTATGTGTTATTCTGGGTATTAAACAATAATACTGTAAAGTTTTATCAAAATCAGTTCAGTAGCTTTTGCGTGAAAGAGTAACAAACATGTTCACATCCAGACATCCATACAAACTTTCGCATTTATAATATTAGTAGGATGATTATTTAGTTCTGACTTCAGCCTACCCCAACAAAGTCATCATCATCAGTCATTAGTTTTTCACTGAAGAAGCACGACCCTCTATTTTACCTCCCCCAATGATTTCCACATCGCCTTTGTGAGTTTGTCGGTCCACCTTGTAGGTGGATGTCCCACTCCGTGTTTTCCAGTGTGTGGCCTCCACTCCAGAACCTTGCTGCCCCATCGGCCACTGGGTAAACCTGACAAAATTTTGTGTGTTACGCTATTATAGCTCTTCATCCATTTATTCTTCGGAACACCCTGTATCGTTCAGTCAAAATATTGCGCTTGAACTAATTTCGCGGGGAAATGATTAGATTTCGGATAAGCTGTTTAATTGAATTCCGAAATAGAGTTTTGATTGCTGCTATCTCCCACTGTTGAGTTTTCTGTGTAGGTTTAAAATTAATTCTGTTGATTTTATAGGTACACGACCTAGTCTCATAGTTAACCAATTAGATAGATTTAACCGCCTCTGTGGTTTAGTGGTAAGACCACCTGCTTTAGACGCAGAGGTCCCAGGTTCGATTCCCAGAGGGGGCAGATTTTTCTGTTCGGTTTGGTTGGTGGTAGGGCTTGTTCTAAGTCCGCCTGGCTAGCTACCACCATCTTACCTAAGTCTGTCGCCATAACAACAATGTTAACAGCATTGTTGTGTTCCGGCAGTTAGAGGTAAGATAGCCAGTTCCTCCGTGGTTGAGGATTCCGGGTGAAGCTCGCCTCCACCTTCGACCTGATCATCACTTACCATCAGGTAAGATACAGGCCAAGAGCTTCCTCGTTGTGTATAAAAAAAAAGATAGTACCTACTTACATTAAGTCAATCGGAAATTGGTTCCGATGCGTATTTTCTTTCAAACCTTTGTTATTATCTGCCCTGCACTAAATGCTTTTGATAGATTGTGGAAGCTAGTTTTTCCTATTATACAATACTTGTAATTAAACTGGATTCTGTTTTTACTGGTTCAATTTAATGACATAATCGAAAATCGAATCGGTTTTTCCGGGACACTGCAAACGGGATGTTCACGCTAATTTTAGTATTAAAACACTTATACTACTAAACAGTATCCTGCAAAAAATAGTACCTGCAAAAAACGGGACATTGCCCTGGGAAAGAGCCCTAACAGTTAAATTTTAAATAAGCCACATTATACAAAAAACAATTGTCATACACACGAAGGTATATGCTTACTAAGAAAAACAAGTGGCGTGCGGCTCACAATACCCACAGGTCGTGGTGCAATTAGCTAGAGCGCACTAAATGTACTTTGTCCAGGCCAGCGTTTCCCAAACTTACTTAGGAGTTGACTTACTTATATTAAAAAACTATTTTGACAAGTCCAGAACTGCCCAATTTCATGAAAATATTGCGAAAGTCAAGATTCAGAGTAACTTTGCCGAAGTCTGTGCAATGATTTTACTTGCCACGTTAAAATAATAAGCTGCGTCACATACTAAGTAGTTAGTATGAGTGATATCATAAGTCGTCACACTCTGCTTACATTATTTCATACGAAGTTATAATATGTATTTTATTTTCAATTCTTTTTGATAATTCTTTTACATGGATTTAATTTACAAAATAAATAATATACTTACCTATATGATATTAGAAAGTGCTAAGGTCAGTAATCATCATCATTTCAGCCATAGGATGTCCACTTCATAGGCTCCCATTGATCGATTGGTAGCGGCATAGTCAACAGTCGCTTATTTTTTACTATCAGCAAAAACACATTTCATTCTAAATCCTTACACAATTGATGCATAAAGAAGCGATCAAAATATAAACACACTGTTATGAAGTTGTATCTCCCCATCATTTTGGGGATCATGTGAACAATGTTGAGAACCACTGACCTAGCGTATAAAAGCCAGCTTTTGCAGACAGCGTTATGGCATCTTAGAGCGTGTTCAGCTCCAGCGCCTAAGTGCTTAGCGATGTTTGACTTTTGCTTGATCTTTGCTCATTACCCGACTCAGAAGGGAGAGTTATGTTTTTTTTACATCCTGAATAGGGCGATGTAACGCGATCTCATTATTGTGTGACCCTTTTAACCTTTTTAATGGCAAAGTATGTTAAAATTGAATGAAATTGATACCTAAAGATTTAGGCTGTACGTTTTAAAATATAATGAAGTGGTAATCATATCACCACAGCTCTATGTAGAGCTTAATTTACAGACGACGGCACATCCAGGTTAGGCAATTCTGTAGTACAAAATGACGTAGAGTTAAATTATAAGTTAAATCGACACACTAGTCATCGCTGTCCATCTGCTAGAAAAGAAAGAATCGATAAATGTGGCTCTACTATTTGATTGCAGGTACGGTACCTACTCTTATTAAGTGTCTACCTATCTTAAAAAGACTCCATTCTTTATCGTAATGGTTCACAATTTAACAGAAATAAAAAAAAGTATCGGCTTGCCATTTAATAGATTTAGAAGCGCCGCTTACCAACGTCATGGTCAATATTGATATTTTTGGAAAAACCGTCCCCAGTGGCCACAGCAAAGGGCAAAGCAATGTAAATTTAACCGCCTCGTCTATTCCTATTACTGCCGCTAGCTGACATCGAAACTGCATTAAATCGAGGCTTTGTGCAGGCGCACTTTCATAACAACATATTCACAATTTGGGGTTCCCCGCGCGGATTGTTACGTTCACACACGCGCCAAGTCAAAAACTTGGTATATATAGTAGTAGTTGTAGGCACGAGTTTAACATTTATTATATAAATTTATTGGTAGGAAAATAAATAAACACAACAAGAAAGAATGAAGAAAGTCGTTTATAGACCTAAAAAAACATTACATTAATTAAGTATGTTTAAAATAACAAACCAGTAAGTACCATACGTACCAAAAAAGTACTCTTGTAAACTGGCTTTCTACGGATTCCAGTTAAGTAAAGGTTGAGTAGGTTAATATTTTATCTAAAAAGTATTTAAACATTTTGTCGGTGAGACAAGGTTTTAAATTTTCGCTTTACATTACAATAATTATACTAAATAGGTACATTACATAACAAAAATCTAAGATAAGTACTCAGGTACTTACTAATGAATGAATGTCGCGTTTGAGACCCATTTATTCCCAATTTTAATTTTCTCGATGACAACGATGACGGTATGCGAACGGCATAATGCCGACTCCTTCAGTCTTTCTAAAACAGATTTTCATAAAACTGATCAAAGTAATAAAACATTTATTGCGATTTTTAATCTTAAGATTAGTAAAATTTTAGTACTCTTTTAACAATAACTCTAACGTAAGGCACTTCAAGCCAAAGAATGGAATCTTATGCAGTTGCAATAAGGATGATTTCGCCCCAAAAATATATTCTGATGAAGAAGAAAAATGAGAAACGAACGGAAAATTTTAGCACCTGCCGAAGCCAATAAAATATACAGAAATATTTGATTGGTCTCAGAGACATAAAAAAATCTACGTCTGTCGCCAATTTCTATAGAATCCACGTATTTTTTTAATGTAGCATTTTACTCGTCCCAATTTTCTGAGAATGGCAACAACACGCAGTATTAAGACGTATTTTTTGCATGTTTTTATTAAACCACGTTTTCAGTACTTTTCCATGATTTATTAATATTTAGAATCTTTTTCATAACAATGCATGGTTTCAGATGTTCACGTTAAAATGTTTTCACAAACATAATAGCAAAATGTTCATTTTTCTTTTATTAAAAAGAACTTTTACATGCCCCAAATACCTATAACATAGTTTGCTGGGACTAATAATAAACAACGAAGGAAAGTGACGCCCGTATTCACAATCACAACCATTACTATGAGGTCTCACAGTGCGCGTGGACGCACGGGTGACGCACGAACCAATCGCAGAGCTCTATTCAACTCTGTGCGTTCGATTTACTGCTTTACTTAAGCAAGCAACGTTTGTGATTACGAGCGTGAGTTACTCTAATGTCAGACTAGCCAGTTTAAAATTATTGTCTTTTAAAAATATAGCAGGTACTAATAGAGCATCTATTACGTCAAAAAAATATAATGAGAGTTGTAAAGCCTGGTCCGTGAACACGTAGAATCCCGTCCAATGACCCCAAGCTACCCATCCCTATCGCTCGCGCGTAATTATGTTGCTGTCGCGCTCGCACACTCACTGCGGGCGCCCATCGCACAGTCGCGACAGCAACATAATTACGCGCGAGCGATAGGGATGGGTAGCTTGGGGTCATTGGACGGGATTCTACGTGCTCACGGACCAGACTTTAGTTAGTTAGCTATAGCTTTGGTTTATATTTTGAGATTCCGATATTTCGGTTCAGTTAGAATACTCGTAATGTAGAATGTCTCTCAATAGCCCTTGTTCTTAAAAAAATAGTCATTTGCCTCCTCAATCTGAAGCGTCAATGTAGGCCAAATACTCCATTTGCCTCTGGTAAATTAGACCGAGTTGCTCTCCTTCAGTGACTAAATGACCCAATGATGATATATTGATGATACTTATGCTTCAACCACACCACCGCGAGCAGATTGCCATCCCCGGCGCAATCATAGGCCAATGAGAGGTCGCGCGGACTGTCATTTTGGGTCACGGTATGATTACATTTTTATTAACATATTTTTTTAGTTTTGTAACTACGGAACCCAAACCTTCTGCGCTCGCTCAGACATGCCCAGTTCTGTACACAAATACGTCCATTCCGTTTTGACGAGTGTAAACTGTGTGCAGCCGCACGGATTATCGCGAAAGCTTTGTCTTTCGTGTGCTGCCAGCTGTTTTGTTTCCGCCATTTTGGAAAACTCTTTTCGGGCAGACATTTTTAAAAGGCCACTTTTATTATGACACATCCACTTTACTACAGGCTAGAGATTGGATTTAAATCTGGGTAGTATACCGGGTGGAAATGTTTGAAGATTTAATTATCTATTGGTACTCTTCTGAACTTCTGAATACTAACCTCACCAAAAACATTTTACGAAACGTATGGCTCGCACTCTGAAAAAATTATCAGTGTGCCTACCATGAGTTTACGTTAGGTGTGCTCGCTAGGTACGTCAAAAAATTTATGAAGATTTTATTTCTTGAAAGTAGCCGCTAGGGGCGCTGCACAATATGTCATAACATTTAGTGTCATTTTAAACTCATGGTAAGCACACAGATCTCATGTAGAACCAAGCTTCTAGTCTAACCTAAGCCTAAAGGCAGATATATTTTTACAATTTAAAATGTAAATTAAATGATTATCCAGTCTATTTAATCATCAGCCGCAAATATTTTTAATTATATTTTTAATTACAATTCAAGAATGCAATCGTAACACTACAGCCCCAAGTTTCGTACAAAATAGCATGCGAACGTTGTCATATAACCATTTTTCTTACACTTTATCAAGAGATGATAATAAAAACAAAAGCTTTGTGTAACGTTTCAAAAATTTCAAATACATTTCACTCACCAACTCTGCACCCCTTGAATTTACATACGCTTTTGAAAAGCAAACAAAATGTATCGGGCTTGCTTTAACATCCTTAAAAGGGATCACGCTTCTCGTAATTACACCTACGGGAGCGATTTGTCACGTGACTGAACGAATGAGTGAATGAAACCAAACACCACCCACCCTGTATCATGAAGGGGGGCTTTTGCGATATGGCAGCTGCGATAAAATGAACTGGAAGAGACCTTATCCTTTTTGCTGGATATCGGTAGCAGTGCTATTAGCGGTGGACATCTTCTTGTGATGATGATGATGATGAAAACAGTTTTAAATAACACAAACTCAAAAAAAAAATTCATAAAACTCATTTATTTTCTGTAAGTCTGTAAGTTTTACTAAAAAGATGCCTTTAGAAATATTAATTAGCAGCCTAGAGTTAAGAGCCTTTAAGTTATTTTCTAATTTTACAAGAATAATCCTGCCAGTAAACAATCGATTTTATTAATTTTACAATTTAATGACTAGATTACTTACCCCGTTTCTTGCTTCGCAACTAATATTTTATCCTATTTTCACTTTCAATAAATTAAGTAATTAACGCACTTACAAGTCTTAGATAGCATGAAAAAATAAGCTAAATAGACCAAAAATACTTGCCTCATCATTTTAAGCTATATCTTTGTACCACCACAATTCCCACACTCTTTAGAAAAGTGTATCGATTCTTAGGATTGCATTCGGATCGCTGAAGGAATTTGAAATGTCACCGTATCGCGCTGATAAGTTCGCCGCTATACAGGGTGTAATCTAATTAATGTATCTTCTAAGAGATGATTCTAATCTTGAAATGTCACTAATATTTGTATTGAGAGTGCATGGCACTCCATTGAAATGTCGTAAAATTACTACTTATTTATTGTATTTTACACAGATGATTAAAGGTCTAGTTGACTCAATTAAGCGCCAAAGGTATGAAAGCAGCACGGGAGGGTTTTTGTGACGGTCAAACGTCAGTGTCCCCTCCCGTGCCGCTCCCATTCCTCAGACACTTGAGCACTACTCCTATAGTTGGTTAGTTACATAGGAGATGTACGTAGCTCTAATGCCTTTCCTGGGAATAGAACCCAGTGCTTACATAAAATAGAACCATGTACAGTCAGTGGAAAATAATTCGTGACACCTAAAGTGGAAAAAGTTAAAACTAAGACGTGTTGCGATCTTTTTGGCTACTATGGGTGACACGAGCTGTTTGACGCTGACTATGTGCCTGTACATTGATATTATTTGATATGTACATTTCATTTAGTAGACTACGTGTTCCTGGCAGTGCCAGTGCCTCCCTTCCAACACACATTAAATTCGAATTCATCTCCCAGCTTTGACTAATTGAGTTATACGGAACACCATACATCCTAATTCCTTCTGTTCGCAATTATGTTATCCAATTTTCATTTTCCAGTTTTGTTGTTCGCGTAATGGATTTAATTTCTTATTAGGGATGTTGCAGACGTGCAGTTTTTAGTGTTTTTGGTACATTCGTCGGTATTTAAATATGCAAGGTAAGTTACCAGTTTTATATCAAATTGAATTGTCTTGTAAAAAACTCTACCGACTGGTAACAATACTGATGTGTATTTTTTCAAATCAGCTGAAGTTTTAGTAATTAAACTAGTTATTAATTAAAAAAATAAAAGAAATATGTTGTCTTTGTTAAAGTAAAGACCGCAAAGACTCCTTTTTTCGTCTTTTCGGCTTCGGCCAAAACACAATCTTAAAAGACACCCTATATACGGTTGTCACTATCAAGTCAGTCCTCAAAAGCTCACTCAATTTTACAGAAACCTTTTTTACTAGTATTCGATCAAAACTAGCTGGTGGCTTACATTATGGACTCTACACACCAAACCCATAGATATGGGCTGCTTTATGTCAAAAGACTTGTACTTTCTATGACTTTTCACAACATTATTACGCTATTACTAGCAATGTTAGTTACTAGACCTTTAAGCCAAACAACAACACAAATAGGCCAGTAGAATAAGATTTTAAATCGGAAATATTTCCTACAAAAGATTTTATTGTTTAACCCTCGCTATACGAGGTGGGGTGTGACACACCCCAGTCCTTTAAAAATAGCCACAATTTAAAAAAATTGCAAGTGCTGAATTTGAAATTCTCAGTAGCTGGAATTATGACACTGCTGCTTCGATCAGCGTTGCAAAATCAGTCCAGCGGTGACTACCAACTGAGTTACATGCCTTTAAAATGCATGTGGGTGTCACACACCCCACCTGGTACGGGACGTTGTTAAAAAGTTTAAAAAAAAATCTAACAGTTTTGGTGTAATTTATATATTTTTAGCTTTGTCAATTGAATAAAATTCAATACAAATATTATTTTTCGTGATTTTTAAGGTATCTGAAATTTTCAAGCACTTTTAGTCAAATGAGATGACTTTTAGTGCGAATCTGGAAGTTTAGTACTGACATCCGAAGATGTATGTGAACATACACTTATGGGCTACAATTTATACTTGGTGATACAATTTATGGGCTACTGAAATGGAATAACATATTTTATAAATAAATAAAATTGTTACGCTCCTATTTTATGCATTGAGCATACTCATTTTCTTTCATCAGAATTGAACAAGAACAACGGAAATTGTGTCTTTTTGTTTTGTTATGATAAAAATGTTATAATACATGTTTTCAGCTCAGAGCATTTCTTAAACCTAATTAGCATACGTAAATAATCAATATCAACATCATATCATATCATATCCGACACATGCCATTATGACCCGTTCAGTACTACTATTAACGCTCGTTTTTC
Organism: Ostrinia furnacalis; assembly: GCF_004193835.3. Lineage (NCBI taxonomy): Eukaryota > Metazoa > Arthropoda > Insecta > Lepidoptera > Crambidae > Ostrinia > Ostrinia furnacalis. The sequence goes on along the minus strand of NW_021131446.1, from coordinate 188,979 downwards.
TATGACGCCCGACCGCTGCTCCGTTGAATGGACGTACGAGTGATATTGTCGGTGTTGACGGTAGTCGGCAAAAATGTTCACCGTTTGTTTTTTGTTTCTGTATTAGTTAAGGTATACAAGTGTAAATGTTAATGTATGTTTTAAATTCAATAAATTATTTGTATTTGTAATATTAAATATTAAATTCCACCTAAAAAAATGTTAAATGAAAATTTTATCACTTTGTATATTGGGGTGTGTCATACCCCACCTGGTACGGGACGTAACTTTTAGTCACCTCGTACACGGAGGGTTGGCTTCATTTGTTGCCCATTAATACTATCCTAGGTTTTCGACTTCGACGGAAGGGCCAACTTAGGAAAACTTAGGACAGTCTCAATGAGCAACAAATGAAGCTATTAAAATAATAAAAGCATTTGTAGGAATTATTTCCGATTTGATTAATTTTCATGTCTTATTCTACTGGCCTAAAAGCACGCTGTGCTGCTATTATCATCTTTATTAATTATTTTCTCATAATATCGTCTTCCCTGATTAAGTCGCGCTTGCGATTGAAAATCTTCTGAAAAGACTAAAAGTGGCAAGTCTGCTACAACCTTACGGCCGGCACACATTCGGACGCTGCGTTTCCCCGCGCGTGGTGTGTTTGGGAAATAACGCGGGGAAATGGGAAGATTAACTCTACTCATTATCTTTCGGGTTTTTGAGGCGAAATTATTTTATATCGGCGAGGGAATCTAATGACCGTGTAATATTGGGACTGAAGGTAAAATTATGTAAATTATTTCACAAATTATTTTTCTCCGAATCCGATCAAGCTAAATGCTTATAGCGGAAAATAATTTTNAAATAAGTAATTGATCTAAAAGTAGTTTTTCCTCATATATGTATCTATTTTATTGGCAGACGAGCTGTAGATAACGGCTATACATGACTTGTGGGATTACTCTCGTTACTTTCAGAATATCAATGGTTTTTTTCTTCGTCTTCTTCTAGGCAAAAGAAGAAGACGAAGAAACCCTTTTTCCCCATTATTTGGGGTCGGCTCTCCTTGTTCTGACAGTCTGTCCTGGGTTGTCGAAATATTTTTGTAACTTCTTTTTTATGGGACATGTTGTAAGATGCATATTAATGACTCAGCATTCAGCACTGACCAAGCTAATCCCATATCTCCGTGCACGAATTAGCCTGTCCACCGCGCATTAGCAACTGAGGCCGCGCCGGCTGCGGCGATCTGTCAATTACGCGACCACAACCATCCTGAATGCGGCCCTGTGACTGAGCTGAATTGGTGGTTACAGAGCTGTGTATAGGTGTAGTATACTATTGCAATGACGTAAATGACTGGTATAAATAAGTAGTATTCTATGTACTGTAACTTTACCTAGTAATAAATAAAATAAATTTTGACAAAAAGTTGCTGTAATGAAAGCTAAAAAACAATATTAGAAGACATTTATTTGAATGAGCCCTGCAACGTACGCGAACACAACCATCCTGAATGCGGCCCTGTGACTGAGCTGAATTGGTGGTTACAGAACTGTGTATAGGTTTCTCTGTAGTTTAATGGTAGTGAGGTGTAATTGACACTAATATAAACCTTTGTAATTGAAAAATAAACACAATTTAAACTAGCGCAACGCTGAAGGATTGCCTTGTCACGGCCGCTGACAGATTAGACCGCTGACCGTTGCCCTGACCGACAGCGTTGTTCATACATGATGCGAGCTGCGTTCACTTTAATTTAATCTAACCGCAGATCGCAATCCTTAAGATAGAGTCAACGTACGTACGTATTTTAAATTGTATATTTAACAGGACAAGTGGTCCGGTCTTTCTTCTTCTTCGTCGCTACACTCTTGCCAGAGTGGTCGTGGTCGTCACACCCGGCCCGGTGGCAAGCCTCACAAACCGTCGCCATTCCTCCCGCACTGCAGCCTTTCTTGTGCACTCGTGATTTGGGCCATTGAGCGCGGTTTTGGCCTGGTCAGTCCCACGCATGTGTCCGGTCCACAGATCACAGAAACTAAAGGGAGATGTGACAAGGGGGCGGGGCCGGTGTCGCAGCCCAAAAACATAATAAATTGCTCGTAACAGCAGTGATGACAGCAGCGACGTCATAATGTAAACAGTTTACATTGCTTGCGTAGTACTAAAGATATTCGAACGTTGACTACTAATACCGCAGTGAATAATGAGCACATATCTTGATTACTTTGTGAGTTTCGAACTCAGAGCATTAGTTGGCATCTCTCTATAACTCTATGGTCCGGTCCTTCTATCCGTTCTCAAATTGTGTACTACGTGATCCCCTTAACTAATTAAAGGCTTACGTCGAACCGCTCTTGATTTTTCAAAAGGGCTTCACTCTACCACTTAATTAGGCGCCCTTTTAATATGAAAGGACAATGTTCGTTCTCCATACATTGTTCGCCTAAGAACCAACAATTTTGACATATTACTACCCGAAAGCGAAATAATACAATTCTGTGTGTAAGAACAATGATTCCTGATGGACACTTGCCATAAAATTAATGATTAAGAATATTAAATCACAGCGATTTTATAATATGTCGTTTATGACAACATGGCGTCTAATGTATTAACACGTTGAGTGCGAAACCAGGTCTATAGACCTGGTGTACGTCTCGCTTACCGTGCGGCTAAGAAAATTATAGTCTTCCTTGTCGTGCGAAAGGCATAACTTCAATTGGGTCCGGTGTAGGAAAGTGATGAACATATATCTATGATGTATTCTTAAAATAGAATCCAATGATGTGCCTACCTTAATACCAGATTTTTAGACCTGGTACCGCACGGAAGTAATAAAATGTCTTCACAATGNTCTTGTATGGTGTATCTTATAAGAATGAGTATACAAGATTGCGTGGTATATTAAACAAGGTAGTGACGTGCTAATATCTAGACTTACATATTAAGATACTAGTAGAAATGACTCGCATACATAAATTTGAATAACTTGGATTGACCAGTCCCCGAAAGCAGCGCCTGTTCACAGACATGACGAGTGAACCAGCCATCGCTTCACTCGACCATATTAGAGAGAATGTAACGACCCGCCTCACTACGCCACCACCCCAGAGACATTTTAGTGAGAATGCAGGTCATATCCGTCCGGAAACACCGCAGACGACAGTCCATTCCAAAGTTTGGTTGTACGGGGCAGGAAGTTTCTAGAGAAACGTACTGTTGTGGACTGCCAACCATCTAAGTGATGTGTGTAAAACAACAGATAGGTATTTTGCTGTTTATATTTTTCATAAGTGCCAAAATACCTACTGGTTAAAATTTATTTTAAAAAATTGATTTGATTGTATGTGTNTTTTATTTTCAAAATCGATATTTTATTGTCTATGATGGCCGCAGGAACATCACTATACATGGACTCCCAGCAATAAAGTACGGTAATGCCTCGTACAGATTTTATCGGCAAAAATTATGGAACTTGATAGGTTTTAGACAATGCCACGTACCAAAACGTCCGGAAGTTGTAATAGTATTATAGAATAAACGTTAAAAGACTTATTTATTTAATTTTTCAATGCTTAAGTGTCCATTAGAACGAAAGGGTGCTTAATGTATTAAAAAAAATAGAAAATAATTATGATGGGTTAATGTTTTTTGGCGGTTTTTTAGGCGGTTTCTGACAATGTCCTTAGACGTGTAATTTTATGCGATGTAATAAATTATTTACATTTTTACGAACACGCGCTTTGGAGGGGCTTACATTAGAATATTTAAGGCTAATTTAAACGGAGCTGAATTTTTAGGAATTTCTCTGACAATAGAATTAGTATGGAATGTTGTGTGATGTGAAGTAAAGTGACCGAATTAATAATTAATTTAATATTTATTTATTTAAACTTTTATGCCAAAATAAATTTGTACATAAGGCGAACTTAATAGGGCATTTGTCCAGCTGTGGACGTCATATGGCTGAAACGGACGAACGAATAACAATGTACTTTATAACAAATATCATACCTTAATTAAAAATTCCAATTTTATACTGTAATTAATTAAGTATCTTGTTCAGATGTACCTAAACCAGAGTATTACTGGAAATATTGAAAATAAACTGATTTATTTATAACATTTAATTTAATACACTCACCTACATACTTGAATTTCAATTGGGTTAAAATCCGCTTAAGTAAAATCTGAAGAAGGTAGGTAGGTAAGTATCTAATTACATATCCACGAGTTGTCTGGAAGAAATTGTATTTCTAATAATTATTTTCTATAGTATAAGTTAGGCTTCCTATCAATATTTTTGGTATCTATATATATGTTACGGCTAAAGATAGGTGTGAACATAAACTTAAGATTAGCCGGCTAAACTTAAGTTTATCTTCGACGAGGTGTTAATGTTAGTTTCTTCTATCTTTAGCCGGCTATACTTAAGTGTAACCGCAGGCCCTTGGCTAAAAATGTAGAAGGAAATGGAAAAGGAAACAATGTAATAATTTAATGTTTACTATTTTGACACGAAAACTTTATTAACACGTTCCAATGCTGTACTCAAGTCCACTATGACACTAACAATCTTCACATAAATGCTTCATACACCTATACCCGTACTGTTTTTCACAATATTTTGCAACAGCAAGTCTGCTCTCTATGAAACTCTAATGTCAAATCGACGGTTGTTGCCGTAGTGAAAACGGCGAGACCCGTACTGCCATAATATGAATGATTTCCACCTTTACTGTATGAGCCGTTACCGCGGCGAAACGTGTTAAAAAATAATCACTTTCATTACACATACTTTTATGTACCTATGTAGGTATTCAAAATTACAATTATTACAATAACAAAATATTAATTACTTAAAACAATCTACCTAATCATTAAAATAAAATAATAAGGAACCATTTGGTCATTACAATTGAATCTTCTGTAGGTATTTAAAATTACAAAATAAAACTGCACGCGCGTTGTCTCCCCACCGCCCCCTCAAGCCCTCCGCCGGCCTGGCGCGCCCATCGAATACATTTTTAGCCGTTTCGTTTTGGTTAATGTGCACATTAGCCGGCTAAAGATGGAATATCACGACGCAAACTAACATCCTATCGAACTTTAGCTGCTTCTCGAAGATAAACTTAAGTTTAGCCGGCTAATCTTAAGTTTATGTTCACAACTATCTTTAGCCGTAACATATATACATATAGCCTAGTCTAGCCTTACAACAACAGTACACCGTAACACTAAATAAATATTAACGTTACCTCTATTACTGTAATTTGGTAAATCGTAATAATTTCCAGACTGGAATAGTTGCGGCTGGAATCACGAACTTCCGTCTGGAATCCATTTTGCGACTTTGTTATAAGTTTCCAGATGCTCCATGGCTGGCTGTGGATTTTAACTTTGGTATCAAACTCATTTATAAATACCTAGCCTAACAACATGTGTAATTTAACTACACTACTTAACTAAATAAATACTTTAGATATAAATTAATTACTTATTGCCCTGAAAAAAGGATTTACTTAAATGTTTTAAAAACATAATTACGTGTGATATTTGTTTTGTGAAAAAATGCTTTTCACTCTTGAGCACCCTGTAGCAAAAAAGTTCTTTATACAGAGTGTCCTAAATAAATAATGTGGTTTAGCAAGGGACAGTTTTGAACGGGGTGTAGGGTGTCCAACTGATTTATAGCTAAGGGAAAATCTCAAGAATGCTCTTACTTTTTTTGTTCACTTCATTGGGTGGGTTTTTATTGGCGTTCAAGCTGTAGATCCTGGCTACACAGGAGTTGCAGCGGTGGGAACTAGGGGTAGGAATAGTCCCGTAAACAAAAACAAATGAAAACCAGTCCTTTATTGGCATTTTGTGTAGTTATAATAATTGCTAATTTGTGACAGAAGACTAATGTGCTTTTCTTTTGTTTGGAAAGTTCTTTGGATAGTTAAGTTTGTTTACGTGCCCTGCTAGATAAAGGTCGGGAGACCTTGGGGGACCAAGGATTCTTATTGGGAAGTTTAGTATCACGGGCTAAAGGGAACTCTTTACGTCATAATTGTATTTGCATATTTTGGTTTATTTTATTTATTTAATTGAGACTTTTAATTTAAGATCACCACCTATGTACACGTATGAAGCAATAAATGATTATGATTAAGATTTTCTATTTTATTGTTACAAAACAACTCAAAACAAAAATAATTTTATTACACATAGTATTACTAATTAACCTTTACATTTTCCAAAAGAGTTTTCACAAATACATAGTTCTTACATATCGCTTTTCAAGTTTGAGTAAGATTGTCCTTTAATTTCCCAGCCGTGTGGCCACCGCACACGTACCTGTATGGGCGCGCGCCCGTTTCTTGTCCGAACACTTAACTCTTGAAAGGGCCGTTTATATTTTTACGAAATTGAAAAACTTCGCGAGGCTAAGCCTAAAAAACTTTAGACGTAAATAACGAAGGGTTTATTCCAAAATCTATAACGCGATGTGGCGGAAACGGCTGGAGAAAGTTTTGTTTTTGAGAGATTTGATTGAGTCTAGGTAATGTATTTCGTTTGTTCTGTGGGGTTTACCTTTTAGTTATTGCTTTAGTGTTATATTGAGACTAAACACAATAGGCATCATCAGATCATTTAGTCTCCACTGTAGGAGAACGCCTAGTTAGTCGCCTTTTACGACTACTGTGAGAAGAGTGGGTTGTAATTCTATCTATATAAAAGCAAAAGGTCACTGACTGACTCACTCATCACAAAATCTCAGAAACTACAAGTGCTAAGAGTCTCAAACATTGCAAGGGGGTTCCTTTTAGAAAGTAGGTGCTCACTAAGACGGGACTTTGCAAAATTCAACCCAAGAGGGTAAAACGGGGTCCACGCGTACGAAGTCGCGGGCGGCCGCTAGTAGTCGCTATAATTCTAGATAATTTGACTGGTCTTTGTGGAGACACACGGGGGTGGCTTTTGTCCAGCGGTGGACGCCTTTTTGCTGAATAGGAAAATGTCTGAACCATCATTATTTTTAAGAGATAGAATAGACCTTACGGATACCTTTGTAGAAAAGGAAAGAGGTGAAAAGGGAGATGAATATTAGTTGTCATTTCTCAACTAGAAACGGAAAACCGACATGTCTGCGGTTTGGCATCTAAGCTTGAAATATCTCTCTTATGTTTCAAATGTATTACCTCTACCTGCCCCACCTAGGCCACGAATCTTGTGTGTTTGGTTGGGCTCTAATTAATTCCGTCGTAAGCTCTAGGCTGTGAGCGTTAAACACCGCCCAAGCAATCGGAAAATTGCTAATGAGCGAATCGCTATTATATTGAACTGGGGACCTAAAATGCTGCGTTAATAGACGAATACATCGCTGGAAATTGGAATTCTCGCTGAAATACAGCAGCTTGTTTTTGGCTATTGGACAATTTATGAAATACCTAAGTACAAAATGGTTAATTTATCATGTAGGTAAGTGTTGGTTTTAATGAGAAATAAATGTTCTTCAAACTTGATTGACATAAGTTCTATTCAAAATACGCTATAAGTATGTTTTTGTACGTTTTCTGACACAATATTTACCAACTTGGCAACAAATAACTTAATTATAAAAATGTTAGGTAGGTACTATCAAAGCGATGTCGATGTCGCTAGCTTTGCCATAACGTGTTTCATCACAATTTGTTCTGTAATTTTTGGGTAAATGAGTAAAAACTATCTGCTAATCTTGGTCATTCTTTGGTCTAACTAAATTACTATAGTCTGGTCCGGGAGCACGTAGAATTTTGTCCAATGACCCCAAACTACCCATCCTTATCGCTCGCGCGTAATTATGTTGCTGTCGCGACTGTGGGACGGGCGCCCGCAGTGAGTGTGCGAGCGCGACAGCAACATAATTACGCGCGAGCGATAAGGATGGGTAGTTTGGGGTCATTGGACAAAATTCTACGTGCTCCNAAACTACCCATCCTTATCGCTCGCGCGTAATTATGTTGCTGTCGCGACTGTGGGACGGGCGCCCGCAGTGAGTGTGCGAGCGCGACAGCAACATAATTACGCGCGAGCGATAAGGATGGGTAGTTTGGGGTCATTGGACAAAATTCTACGTGCTCCCGGACCAGACTTTACTAAGTGAAAATTTATAAATAAACATTATCATTTTTAAATACATAATTAACGCAGAATGCATGTTCATTGATCTAAAATCATGTCCCGTCCGGAACAGCAAGCAAAAATGGTGTTCCTCAGCAGCATCTTACGGCCCACCATTATAACGTGCGCAGCCGCATTGTGCAGGAGATCTTATTATAGATTGAGGTTTTCAGCCGTCCGGGACAAACGCGTCCGGGACGTGAATGGCGGACGATTAGGCTCTTGCATGCCATTTGAATAGAGAGACGTCTTATTTCTTATTATGGCTAGGTATAGAACTGGTTATCTGAGATACGACTAAATCTTCTAGCGCTGTAAAACAGACTATTTGCTAAGAATACACTGAAAAAGTAGGGATTTTGCCATTTTAAGAGAACTTAATTACTATATAAATTACAAAAACATTCCATGATAAGCTCTGATAGCTGAGATACGACTGAATCTTCTAGCGCTATAAAACCGACTTTTTACTAAGAATACACTGAAAAAGTAGTGATTTTGCCATTTTAAGAGAACTTAATTACTATATAAATTACAAAAACTTTCCATGATGAGCTCAATACGTCTTGCTGAGTTTGAAATATACTCACGTCCGAAATACCGCAGTGTCTTAAGTCGAAAGTATTTGACCAATGCGTGTTGCCAGTGATGGTATACTGATCTGAGACGTGGTCGCTTACTATGGGCCTCATAAGAAGGCTCAAGGTCACCCAAAGGGCGATGGAGCGGGCTATGCTCGGAGTTTCCCTGCGTGATCGAATCAGAAATGAGGAGATCCGCAGGAGAACCAAAGTAACCGACATAGCTCGCAGAATTGCTAAAATCAAGTGGCAGTGGGCGGGGCACATAGCTCGTAGAGACGATGGCCGTTGGGGCAGGAAAGTTCTCGAGTGGCGACCACGGGCTGGAAGACGTAGCGTGGGCAGGCCTCCTACTAGGTGGACCGACGATCTGGTAAAGGTCGCGGGAAGAGCCTGGATGCGGGCAGCGCAGGACCGTTCATTGTGGAAAACCTTGGGGGAGGCCTTTGTCCAGCAGTGGACGTCATTTGGCTGAAAATATACTCACGTCCGAAATACCGCAGTGTCTTAAGTCGAAAGTATTTGACCAATGCGTGTTGCCAGTGATGGTATACTGATCTGAGACGTGGTCGCTTACTATGGGCCTCATAAGAAGGCTCAAGGTCACCCAAAGGGCGATGGAGCGGGCTATGCTCGGAGTTTCCCTGCGTGATCGAATCAGAAATGAGGAGATCCGCAGGAGAACCAAAGTAACCGACATAGCTCGCAGAATTGCTAAAATCAAGTGGCAGTGGGCGGGGCACATAGCTCGTAGAGACGATGGCCGTTGGGGCAGGAAAGTTCTCGAGTGGCGACCACGGGCTGGAAGACGTAGCGTGGGCAGGCCTCCTACTAGGTGGACCGACGATCTGGTAAAGGTCGCGGGAAGAGCCTGGATGCGGGCAGCGCAGGACCGTTCATTGTGGAAAACCTTCGGGGAGGCCTTTGTCCAGCAGTGGACGTCATTTGGCTGAAAAGAAGAGTTTGAAAACGGGAAAAAGGATGTTCCTAGCAGCATCTTACGGCCCGCCATTATTCCGTGCGCGGCCGCATTGTGCTGAGATGTTATTATAGATTGAGGCGCGCGATCGATGATAACGACGCTCTGTGCAGTTTGAGCCGTCCGGAACAAACCGTCCGGGACAAGCGTCCGGGACAAGCGGCCGGGACGTGAATGGCGGACGATTAGCGGCTCATGTAGACTCTTTTGCATGCTATTTTAAGAGAGACTTCTTCTTTATACATAGCTTTAAGGAACTACTAAGCAAAATTACTGAAAAAAGCATTCTGTCACCATAGTCGTCTGGATGAAAGCTTATTTATAGCTTACCAGAATCATTCTTTCTAGGTGTTGTTTTATTTCAGTACCTAATTACTCAATTTTGGTTAAGATGTTTTTTGTATAGAATAGTAAATATTTGTAGATTATAGAATAGTAATTAATGAATTATTGTTTACTTATCTTCCTGGTTTTGTTACAGGTAAGTAACTGCCACTCCTTTTTTCTGCAAGCAGCTTCATAAGAACGTTTCCCGTAATGGTAAGTATAGGACTCATAAAATTTTTTTCAGCAATTCAAGCGTGATAAATAAGGAACAAACATCCACAGAAGGTTTAAATTAATAAATATCCTTAGACAATAATTTTACACTGCGCCTCTAGCCCCAAACTAAGCAAAAGATACTAGACAACGGATATAAACATACTTAAATACTTTTTTTCTATAAATACACACATAATATTATACATAGAAAATACCCAGTCCAATACAGTCAAATAATTGTACTAAGCGGAAATCGAACCCGCGACCTCTCGGCATAGGAGTCCGTTTCGATTCGAACCACTACACCAAACGGTCGACTTAGTCTGGAAAAAGTCAAAGTCAAAGTCAAAATTTCTTTATTTGTTTGGACTAATAAATAGTTCTTACAAATCGTCATTTTGCTCTTAAGGAGCCTCTACATGTCTCATAATCTTTTTACCCTACCAGCGCTTCGAGACCAACATTTGGCAAGTGCTGAGAAGAAGCGCCGCAACAAACTCAGTCACCACTGTCTGCCGGATAATATAAATAAATAGAAATAGTAGTAGTNATATACTCACGTCCGAAATACCGCAGTGTCTTAAGTCGAAAGTATTTGACCAATGCGTGTTGCCAGTGATGGTATACTGATCTGAGACGTGGTCGCTTACTATGGGCCTCATAAGAAGGCTCAAGGTCACCCAAAGGGCGATGGAGCGGGCTATGCTCGGAGTTTCCCTGCGTGATCGAATCAGAAATGAGGAGATCCGCAGGAGAACCAAAGTAACCGACATAGCTCGCAGAATTGCTAAAATCAAGTGGCAGTGGGCGGGGCACATAGCTCGTAGAGACGATGGCCGTTGGGGCAGGAAAGTTCTCGAGTGGCGACCACGGGCTGGAAGACGTAGCGTGGGCAGGCCTCCTACTAGGTGGACCGACGATCTGGTAAAGGTCGCGGGAAGAGCCTGGATGCGGGCAGCGCAGGACCGTTCATTGTGGAAAACCTTCGGGGAGGCCTTTGTCCAGCAGTGGACGTCATTTGGCTGAAAAGAAGAGTTTGAAAACGGGAAAAAGGATGTTCCTAGCAGCATCTTACGGCCCGCCATTATTCCGTGCGCGGCCGCATTGTGCTGAGATGTTATTATAGATTGAGGCGCGCGATCGATGATAACGACGCTCTGTGCAGTTTGAGCCGTCCGGAACAAACCGTCCGGGACAAGCGTCCGGGACAAGCGGCCGGGACGTGAATGGCGGACGATTAGCGGCTCATGTAGACTCTTTTGCATGCTATTTTAAGAGAGACTTCTTCTTTATACATAGCTTTAAGGAACTACTAAGCAAAATTACTGAAAAAAGCATTCTGTCACCATAGTCGTCTGGATGAAAGCTTATTTATAGCTTACCAGAATCATTCTTTCTAGGTGTTGTTTTATTTCAGTACCTAATTACTCAATTTTGGTTAAGATGTTTTTTGTATAGAATAGTAAATATTTGTAGATTATAGAATAGTAATTAATGAATTATTGTTTACTTATCTTCCTGGTTTTGTTACAGGTAAGTAACTGCCACTCCTTTTTTCTGCAAGCAGCTTCATAAGAACGTTTCCCGTAATGGTAAGTATAGGACTCATAAAATTTTTTTCAGCAATTCAAGCGTGATAAATAAGGAACAAACATCCACAGAAGGTTTAAATTAATAAATATCCTTAGACAATAATTTTACACTGCGCCTCTAGCCCCAAACTAAGCAAAAGATACTAGACAACGGATATAAACATACTTAAATACTTTTTTTCTATAAATACACACATAATATTATACATAGAAAATACCCAGTCCAATACAGTCAAATAATTGTACTAAGCGGAAATCGAACCCGCGACCTCTCGGCATAGGAGTCCGTTTCGATTCGAACCACTACACCAAACGGTCGACTTAGTCTGGAAAAAGTCAAAGTCAAAGTCAAAATTTCTTTATTTGTTTGGACTAATAAATAGTTCTTACAAATCGTCATTTTGCTCTTAAGGAGCCTCTACATGTCTCATAATCTTTTTACCCTACCAGCGCTTCGAGACCAACATTTGGCAAGTGCTGAGAAGAAGCGCCGCAACAAACTCAGTCACCACTGTCTGCCGGATAATATAAATAAATAGAAATAGTAGTAGTAGGTACATTCGATTCAGGAGCAGTTCACTGAATTTACCATGCATTCTTGTATGGTGTATCTTATAAGAATGGGTATACAAGATTGCGTGGTATATAAACAAGGTAGTGACGTGCTAATATCTAGACTTACATATTAAGATACTAGTAGAAATGACTCGCATACATAAATTTGAATAACTTGGATTGACCAGTCCCCGAAAGCAGCGCCTGTTCACAGACATGACGAGTGAACCAGCCATCGCTTCACTCTAGTAACTTACTCAAGTAACTTTCCCATTCCCCTTTTTAATAAAACTCGTAATATAAATAAATAACTTTCAAACGTACCATCGGCAACAGTGTTAACTATCCATTGCCTGTCATGTTGTCTCGTTCTATCGCAAAGAATCACCATTTGATGAGAGCGAGAGCAAATACGGAAATTGATAATTAACAGTGTGGCCGTGTGTACCTGTCTACTCCCACATCCGAAGGGACCAAAACAATAATACAGGGTGGAATTTTGTAATCCAACCTGGAGGGAAGGTACTCATAATACGACAGATAGAAAATTTTAATCAAAGAAAACATTCCTTTATTTTTGAAGAAAAAAAACAGAACTGCATTCAAAGATTTCCAAAAATTTGCTTACCAGACCCGAGAATCGAACCAACTCAAATCTGTTAAAAAATACACCCTGTATTTTTTTTGCGTCAATCGTTAGAGTTAAGTATAAGGATGAAATCTCTCTAAGAAACATGATAAATCAAATGAAAGGAAAACTATGAAATCTTAAATAATTGTAATTATTTACAGAAAATTTTATGATAAATGGCGGTAAATTTTCGAAAAATTTTTGGAATACTTTGAATGCAGTTCATTTTCTTTAAAAAAATAAAGGAATGTTTTCTTTGAGAAAAATTTTCTATCTACAGTATTAAGAGTACTTTCCCTCCAGGTGGCATTACAAAATTCCACCCTGTATAACCATTCAATTAGCAATGGCCGAGTAATTAATTGATGGATACGATTCAGGTATTAATGCCGAAGTTATGATCAAGTGGACGTAACATTCGTGGGGTAATCACCGTTTTACGATAGTTTGGTGTAAAGGGAAACTGTTGGCGTAAAATAAGGGTGTCCATATTATGAATAGATAAACTGCGGTGTTTCCGGACGGATATGACCTGCAAGCTTTCAAGAGGAGAGCGTATCTTTATCTTAAAGGCCGGCAACGCACCTGTAACGCCCCTGGGTCTGCGGGTGTCTATGGGCGACGGTAATCACTTACCATCATGTGATCCGTCTGCTCGTTGGCCTCCTATCACATAAAAAAAAAAAACTAAGTTGATCCATCTAAATCTAAAGACGAAATTCTAATGCCCGTTTTCACCATCAATCCCTAATTTTTAAGTGACCCCTATAACAGCAAAATTCTTGTTATTTGTTACCATAAGGGTCACTTAAAAATTAGTGATTAATGGTGAAAACAGGCATAAGTAATCTAAGGCTGAGTTGCACCCCCTAACTGTGAACGTAACTTTAACGATAACTGGTGTTATTGTAAGGAGTTTGACAGATTTTTTTAAGTTTGTCAAAGTTAAAGTAAGATCGTGCAACCCAGCCTAATAAGGCCATAAACTTATGTGCTTTCATTTTTTAAAACTAGTTGTACTTTTGCGACTGGAAAAAAACAATACTAACCCCTTTATTAATATAAAGGAAAAGGTCCAAAGTTACGCGCTTTTTGCACACTGCACTGTTTTAATATAACATTTCCATATAAACGTCTCTATAAAACGCTGTTCAACAAGCGTTTAATTTTTATTAGGAAGGGGCTAAATATTTAGTTTCTTGTGCTGCTTCTTAGCACTTCTAAGCTTCTTTTTGCCGTCAAAACCTCATAATTTCGTCAATCGATTAGCAGTTAAGATCCAACTGCTGCTAATCGAATGTCTTCTTTAATTTTGACTAATTCTGACAATAATTACTAAACACTTTATAGGCATTAATCAGAGACTGGCCTAATACATTTTGTCTTTAGGTATAACTGTCATTTGTAAGTGCCACAATTTACATATCAAGAAACAAGCATCCAACTATCCCTAAGGAAGGAAGTCATAGAAATCCCCAGTAAAATATCATCCTAACCAGTTCAGGACGTTATTATTTTATCTAGGCGGCCATTGAGCTGGATGTAAATACGTACAATTGTGTAATGTTCAGCAATCTTCAGCTAACGGAGGGTGGGTGCATACGGGAGGATACCTGCACAGTGCACGCGCCCTCTATCACATTGTCCCGTGGCGTAGACTGATAATGGTCTCAATTTCCCCAACCTTTAGTTTGTTTCATTTTTAGCCAAGCTGTTATATGAGTTGCATTGATGAAAATGAAAGGTGAATAGTCTAGTGACTAGTCAAAGTAGGTAGAGAACACCTAGCTAAACTTTTTGTAAAAATAATAAACTGAAAATTAGTAACTTTGATGAGGTGTCAGTAATTTAAAAAAATATTTTTTTCAGGAACTAAAAATATAGAATCTCATTAACGCAGTGTACTTAATTTAAATTAGAAAAAAAAAGCTAAGTAAAAGTAGCTATTAGAAAAAAAAACAATAAACGTACCAGTACAATTTACACACAACATCATTTCGGCCGTATGTATACGAATTTCAGCCGTTCTCTGAAAAAACGCTGCGTTTAAAGGTCAAATAAGACCCCGTATGTTTCCTCCAAAACGCTAGAAATTGGCGGGAGCGTCGTTACGGAGCCTACACTATTCAACATAACGAGCACATTAGAGCGAATTCGCGCTAACTACGAACAATGGAAGCGAGCTTTTAAAGCTTTACCGTTACAGCTTATTAATGTCCAGCTCTGGGACATTGGGTTATTGTTAATTTTTTCTTAATAAAAAAAACCTCTTAAAACTCATTTATTTATGCAAGTAGGCTTTTAAAAAGCACTCTTACACGTCCCAGTAACCCTACCACTGCTTCAGGACAAATGGGCCAGTGCTGAGAAGAAGCAGCGCAAGAAACTCAGTCACTATTGTCAGCCGTATGTCAACCTATTTAAATGAAAAATTAAGTAGATAATTACACATTATCTTGGCTGTGTATTTCACTTTTGGAATGTACCGTAAACCAAACATCAGCCTGTACCTTCTCTTGTATTACAGCACCTATCAGCATTCAGTATTCCGACTACATAGGTAAGGACCCAGTGTGTACCTTGACGTGCTTAACCGTACCTTCTGGGCCCAAAGCGGCTAAACACATCAATCGGCAAGTTACTGATAACGCCCGCATGTAATTAGCCGGGACAAAGGCTCAAACTCTTCCCTGAAACGACTCATTCTTGGAACATAGACTTCCAAGTAAACTACTAGACAGTCACTGTTCAGAATATTATATGGATAGATATTGCGTGCGTGCACTGGTTGAAATAACTTCAATTCAGATAAACAAAAATAAGCACAAAAATAATGACGTTTTATCTGTCTGAAATAGGTAGGCCTACAAAACTTAAGTTCTAAATTGTTTATCTTTGCGCTAGTCCTAAACATGTGTACTATATTTTGTACTAAAGGTACCAGACAACGGATTTAAAAACATAATGAAATAACTTTCTTGTAAATGCCTGCATGATATAGTAGCGGATTTACCGAGTTACTAGTTTGTCGACTTTAACCATTGCGGCCGCTCATCTCACTCTCTCATCATCATCATCATCATCATCATCATTTCAGCTACAGGACGTCCACAGCGGAACATAGGCCTCCCTTAATTACTTCCACATAGCACGGTTGGTAGCAGCCTGCATCCAGCGCCTTCCTGCTACCTTCGTCGTCCCACGGTGCGTTTTCAAAAAAGTGAAACACACGTTGAACTATATAGTTTAAAATGACATTTCCATACTAAATGACAATTTAAACAAGTATTTAACGGGCGTTTAACTTTTTTCAATTGTCTCCTTAATTTTTAAGTTCAGCACGGCCTGTCTAATAGTACACTTTGCAGCTTTAGCCTGAAAGGATAACTTAGGGAACGTGAAAGTTCTTTATTGCAGCCAAAAACTCTGGTAGCGTCGTAAAAAATCGTGAATATTTCAGGAACGTGCATTTATTAAAACTTCTATGATAAATTCAAATCAGTAGTAACGTTTATCGTTAGGTTTTTTTATTATTATTAATTTATCATCAGTTGTAGTTTTCATCATCATCATTATTTTAGCTATAGTACCTACAACATTTTCACCACCTTATTCTTTACCATTCTCCTGCGTCTTCCTTCTACTTTCAAGCAATAGCTGAAAATCAGTGTTCTGCTCGTTTTAGAGCAGTGTCTACACTGAGCTCTCTGCTTTTTTGCATCGCTGCGGCACACTTATACCTTAGCGCAGGATTTTCTTTCTTACTCTTTGTAATGTACTATATCTTTCCTGCTACTCCTGTGTTTATTAATCTTACTTTTTGCTTCTTGTGTGTCAATGTGTTTTGCAAATAAACCATTTTTCTATCTATCTATAGAACGTCCACTGCTAAAAATAGGCCTCCCCCAATGATTTATTTCCACAACACTCGGTACTGCGCTGCCCGCACATTGCCTGGATGATACGTCCAGCATCATTCAGCACCTTCCTGCTACCTTTATGAGGTCGTCGGTCCACCTTGTAGCTGTCGATTCAGCCGCATGACGTCCACTGCTGGACAAAGGCCTCCCCCAAGGATTTCCACAAAGTTCCGGTCCTGCGCCACCTCCCGCGACCTTCACCATTTCGTCGGTCCACCTAGTGGTTCTTGTGGCTGCAGTATTTTATTTTTATATCCTATAGCTACAAAACCTAAATATTTGTCTCATCTATATATATAAAAATGAAACCCGTTTCGCGTTGTCACGGCATCACGTGTGAACGGCTGAACCGATTTCGATAATTCTTTTTTTTAAATGTTTGTGGAAGTCCAAGGATGGTTCTTACGGAAAAAAATATTAAGAAAATCTCTACGCTAAGGCGGTACGAAGTTCGCCGGGTCAGCTAGTTTAACATAATTCCTTACATTTAAACTCCATTAAAATAAAAAAAAGCTCTAAAATACTTTAGCTTTTAATCCCCTGTTTGAAATGGTTTCGACAACAATGGTGCCAACTTCCTCAAAGAATAAAAACACTGAAAGAAAATCCTCGTAAATAAAAGCTAAAAGTAAGTGACTCCATGTTTTACCAATACAGCTGTAAACTCGTAATAATTTGCACGAAACAAAAACGGTATCCACTGTCATGGCATTATTTTCTGGAATATTTCCAAAAATAAGCTTTTTGCAGACTGCTTATTTAGATAGACTCCAGTCTCCACATAGCTGAATGATTAGACAAAGAATTAGTAGGTAGTTAGCATTTGAGGAACATATTTTGCCCTATTTTGTCAGACAGCGGGAGATCTAGTAGTAAAGACTGTGGCATCTTATATTGTAATCTTATTTTACAACTAAAATAAAGATGAATAAACTCATTGGCTTTTGACTAATTTCAATTTACGATATAGCTACAGTCATGGTTGTAAGGGGACTATGCTGTTGACATAGCCGCAACATTCTGCTGTAAAATAAAATAATAAATCTATATGAATGTCCTGTTTAAGTCCGGTTACTCTCAATTTTAAATGTAGTAGTAGAAAGTTTAAAATCTTACAATAACAGTCCAGCTGTCGCCGGGATCCGTAGTCGACGCTGACTGACCGTTGAGCTATTATCACCTAAGAGCTGGGAGGATGACGAGTTTTTACTCGTGCAGTCACGCGACTGCATGTGGCGAAAATGTACCTATGAACCTCTGCTACGACTATCTCCTTATCGCGCAAATCGAAACGTGCGAGTAAATCGCGTCATCTGGACCAGACGAAATGAAAAGGAAAAAAGCGAAATGCGCGCGTGATATAAGTACTCGTGCTTTATCGACGTCAAAGTGTACGTGCAAAATCGATAAAACGGTGTGATAACCGCTTATCGCGGCTCACATCCTAGGCCTACAGCTCTACAGTGTGTTTAATTTTGTGGGTGAAGACTCTACAATGCTAAGTTGTCTACGCTCTGTTATTAACAGGAATTCGGTTCGCGTGCTCGCTAAAAACTTTTTACGGCAATCCGGTGTGTCATCATGTAATGCCGTAGGCTTAAGACTTAGGAAGGCTTACGAGGATCGCGCGGATCACTCTTATTGTACACGGCTACAACTTGGCGAAAATTGCCTTTTTTATGACTCTAACTTTCGTCGATATTGAAATCGCGAAGTTTTTCATTGCTTGTAATGAATTTTGCGATTTTTGGCTCAAACGGCTTTTAATTAGTCGCTTGGTTTTAGCGGCATAGATGATGCAATTTGTGTGTTTAAGCTTACGTTACATAAAGACACTAATGCCCGTTTTCACCATTAATCCCTAATTTTTAAGTGACCCCTGTACTAACACACAACAGGATTTTTTTTTCATATAAGTCACTTAAAAATTAGGGATTGATGGTGAAAACGGGCATAGGGCTGAGTTGCACCACCTAACTTTGACCATAACTATAACGATAATAATCGGTGTTTTTTGTATGCAGTTTGATAGATTTTTGTTGTTAAAGTAAGATGGTACAACTCAGCCTAGGTTCTAAGGATTACAATTCGGTTTTAATTTTAGAGTCAAATCAAATCAATTATTAAGTAGGTACCTAAGCCCTTTCTAGGGCACTTTTACACGAGCCAAAAAATAGCTTGCCCTACCACCACTTCGGGACAACATATGGGCTGGTGTTGAGAAGAAGTGGCGGAGTGATTAAAACGAAGGTATAAAATTAATATGTAAAACACATTATTACAGCTCGCTAGTTATTTATCTATTTTAGTAAGAAGTCGTGTTTTACTAAGTACACTGTCTTATGTTTCCAATCTGTGTCTAACGTACCTTATACCATTGTTATTTCAATGCATTTAGCGCAGGTTCGAGATAGTGCAATTTATGTGCATTGTTATTCAGTTGTCGCCTTATATAATGTATTAGCATTGAATGGTTCATCCCGTAAATACGATCCCCGACCTTTCGCGGCAATAAAATAATATCACCTAATGTAATTCCTAAGGTACACGTACACTTTTGATTAATTTAGTTCTTGTAGATAGAGCTACTTGTAATTGAAACTAAATAAATACAAGTAGGGGAGGAAGGAGTATAAAATTATGGAAAATGTAGGTCTAAAATTGATCAAATATGAAAATTAACTAAATTCTTAACCAATGCACAGACGGTAGCACATCAGAATATTCATTTTTGTTGCGAATTCGCTCCTATTAATACTGCATTCATAATGAGAACCATAGTGACCTACATAGTCCGCAGAATTAAGGTAGTCAGTTCCTCCGTGGTTGAGGATTCCGGGTGAAGCTCGCTTCCACCTTCGGCCTGATCATCACTTACCATCAGGTGAGATACAGGCCAAGAGCTTCCTCGTTGTGGATAAAAAAAAATGTTAAAATCAAGTGGCAGTGGGCGGGTCACATAGCTAGCAGAGCTGATAGCCGCTGGGGCAGAAAAGTTCTCGAGTGGCGACCACGGGCCGAAAGACGTAGTTTGAGTAGACACCCCAGTAGGTGAACCGATGATCTGGTGAAGGTCGCAGGAGGTGCCTGGATGCGGGCAGCGCAGGAGCTGTCGTTATGAAAATCCTTGGAGGAGGCTTTTGTCCAGCAGTGGACATCATTTGACTGAATTAACTACTGCTTAATATCCCATACTGTTTACCTTAAAGTTCCGTCGTCTGTACCTAATCCTTTGTTACTAAGTCACTCAAGCAAGCTCTACCGGAAAAGCACGGTCTTACAGCCGCAAGCATATCTGAATATTTTTCAAAAGGTTATCTTTGGTCGTAAATGTGTTTTATTCTATGTAATTTTCTATGCCATTTGTCGTCGAGACTCTAGGTCCGTGGGGACCAAGTGCTGTACACCTGTACAGGGAATTAGCCCAAGCGGCTGATTGACTGTACAGGTGAAGGAAGAGCTGGCGCATTTCTTGGCCAACGAATCAGTTTGGCCATTCAGCGCGGAAATGCAGCCAGCATTCTGGGCACCATGTCGCGTTGTTTGGACAGCGATTTGGGACATATTTTTTATTTGTAAATATTTAGTCTATGTAGGTTCATTACGAGTATTTGTATTATGTAATTCTATGTAAGTATTTTGCATTCTTCCCTCACTGACAAATCATCTCCACATCCATTACACACAGCTACGCTGGTGTGCGTCCGCCTTAACCCCCAGGATGCCACTTTGCCTTTTTGATCGTGATAGGTTGGTGCCGGTGTCACGGCTCTGGTTAATTTGAACCAGAATTCGGGTAAAGTTCACGCAAATTAGGGTCAACTCATCCGGTATCTATGAATTAGTTGGCAATTAATGATTAATGGTTAACTGCTCTGTCAGTTTTGTGAGCAATGTTGCTTGTTACAAAGTCTTGAGCACGACTTGTTTAGTATCTTGAAATAGGTCATCAGTAATATGTCATGTAGACCCTTATTTCATTTGTTGAAGTATAAGGCTGGGTTGCAACATCTTACTTTGACTGTATCAGACGTCAAAAATCTGTCAAAGTTCATACGAAAATCACCGGTTATCGTTACAGTTACGGTCAAAATTTGGTGGTGCAACTCAGCCTTATAGTTTTTTTTTTTTTGTAGTGGTACTGTTTCATAAAATCGGTTATTAACAAAATAAAACCTACTCTTTTAAATTAAATAAATGAAAAGTTCTCTCAAAAGAAAGAGCTTGCACTAATAAGTGGTTAATAAAGTTACAATTTCGCTGACAAGTAAAATTTCTTGCGATTTTAAAAGCGGACTTAATTGCAGTATCTTTGTACGTCTTATAAAGTCCAGTTTCCTTTGAACAGTCTGTTCACGGCTGGGCTGGCAATGCTGGTATTACTAAGTTTTGTACAGCAAATTAGTACTTCCAGATCAGGGATGTTATGGATATCCGTAACCATAACCGAAACTTTCAGATATCCGAAATAAAAAAATATCCGAAACCGTAACCGATTCAAAAGTTTCGGATAGTGTCGGATGTAGGCAGTTTAAATTGTTTATTGTATAGCATTATAAATGTAAACTAAAGGCATAATAGACTGATTTACCTTTATAATTTCATCAAGTATCAATTTTTATTTTTCGATTACTTTTGATTCGATGTACAGTGCGCGGCCGTGAATGAACCGTGTTGGACAACTATTGCATATTGCATTCTAAAGCACAGATATCCGTAACCGTGACCGAAACTTTCGGATATCCGAAATAAATAAAATATCCGTAACCATAACCGAAACCGGTATAATATTATTCCTATATCCGTAACCGTATCCATAACCGAAACTACATATCTATAACATCCCTCTTCCAGATACAAAGTTATTTGTGTAGTAAGCAGATGGCCTTTGAGCTGATAAGCTCAATCGTGGCTATCGAATTCGAGAGACAATGTGCTAAATCATATTAGTGTCTATGTAATTATAGCCTACTTAAGTCAAGTAGGAATAGTTGTTGCAATTACCGAAGGCGAGTGAGCTTTACTTACAAGTGTGGTGGCTATGACTGTTTGTTCAAAAGTTTGCCCGTTTTCACCATCAATCCCTAATTTTTAGGTGACCCCTATGTAAGCAAATTTCATGTTATATGTTGCCATAGGGGTCCCTTAAAAATTAGGGATTGATGGTGAAAACGGGCATTACACTATCGTTATGTGCATGTACACGTACACATACAAGTAAATGTCACTCGCCTTTTTGAGTTGCAAGAACAAGAACTAATACTACGCCACTGTACCGGTCTTTTCGATCTGACATAGAAATCTCTTGCTCGCGTGTCCCGTTTTCGAAAACCGGGATAAAAAACTATTCTATTTTTCCTTGAGTCTAAAACTATCTCTAGAGCTACATCAAATTCATCTACTAAGTAGTTTCGGCCTGAAAAATTAACACAGACACACAGAATTATAAAGTTATAATATTGGTCTGGGATCGATCACGATATGTTTTATGGACTTTTTCTCTTCATGTAGTGAGACGTACACTTTTTTAATACAGTCGGAACCACGAGCAAAAACATAAATATTAGTCCCATATGTGCTGGTGGTCCCACCTCTCGTTTCCAACTTCTGCAGCTCTTGTGTAGTCAGGATCTATGTAGCCAAGACTATTACCATATCTCCAATCCAGTGGAAAGCCAAGTTTGTTTCAAAGATAAACTGCCATTGAAGAAGGAAATTAAGAGGAGTTTGATTCAAATATCGACTTTCTAACATAAAAAATATGACATGACCTTCAATGGTATAATTAGGTAATAACATAGTAAGAACCCGGCTATCGCCCGTATTCACAAACGGTGCTTAAGTGAAGCAGCAAATCGAACGCACAGCGCTGAACTCTTTGATTGGTTCGTGAGTTGGTAATGTTTGTAAATACGGGCGTAAGTATGTTCATCTTTGACTAGCTCACATCTAATCAGCGTAAATACGTTTACGGGGGTCAGTATATCCACAACCCTCCATGGGGTGGCATGGTCTAATTAAAAGTTAAACAACTTTGTGACTTGAACCATGGGTGCGATACTTTAACAACATGAGAGTACATGGAGCGGACATGTTGTGTTGTTCTTGGAACGTCAGAATTAATTTAATACTTTTTAAAGCTCATTAGCGATTCTAAATTAATTTTAAATAATCAACAAACGGACGGCCTTATTAGATTCGTACTTTCATCTTCTTTCGAATAGAAAACAGTTGTTTGAAAAAACGTGCTCATTTTAGAGACAAAAAAAAATAATGTGAAAAATGGCGAATAAGTACTTACCTACCTTAATTGAATCTTGTAAATAAATGGTATCAAATACCAGCCGGTCATAAACATACGATCAAAAAGATTTGATCACAAATTCATGCGTACAAAACTTTCCATCCTGAATAGTTTTTGAACTCCCGACTCTTTCTCTCAACATACAACTCTGGCAAGTGTGACAGAGAGAGCTAGAGTCATTATTTCTAACTCGTTATGTGAAGTCGCCCCCATGCCTTTATTTTGCCTGATTTACAGCACTTCTCAGTCGAAGCGACTTTAACTGTCCAAGTTTGACCCTCGGGTTACTATTGGAATTGCAGAACCTCTTTAAGTATTTATGATAAGAAATGGATTGGGTTTCTTTTTGGTATTATTTGATTTAATAAACGCAGCGCTCATTCTGTAATGGATTTTGTATATGAAGACTTTCCATCAATTTTTCTTTAGGTACTTTCATGCTAAGTACAAGTTTCACCTAATTATGCCTAAATACATTGTGGACTCATTAAATTTAAAGTGAACCAATACTACGTTTTAAAAATGTCTAATTAATGAATCAATGTTTCAAAAAATAATTTCTCTTAACGATTGCAGATTTAAGAGAAGTATTAATTGAAACAACAATCGATATGTACGAAGGCACACTTACTTACCTCACCCTATTTTAAAGATGTTAAAAACCAAAAATCGACTCCAGAGTGCCACAGATCTTGAGCGCTCACCTGAGTCCTGAATGACTTAATTAAAGTAGATACCGAAAATTCCGGTATTTTACTCATTTGTATTACCTATTTTTGGTGACTATAATTACACTGGTCCATAGAAGTACCTTTTTGGTAATAATACCATCAACAAAACGTTCAGCATAAGTTCCCCTCAGCTCCCAAGTTCCGTGCCCAGAACTAAGTATATCTTTATGCCAACCATTTACGTATCTCAAGAAATTGCGTGCGTATCCTAATAAAACCAAGATACACTACGCCTGCTGCAGCCAGCCAGTCCATCATGGTGATGAGCTCCGCTGTTTATCCTCAAACAAGTAGCAAATGTCGATATTACTTCTATTTCTTCCAGCCTCTTATCTGAGGTTATTTGTGGGGTATACGGATATGGAGGATGGCGAGCTAATGCCTTTGAAATATGAAACAAGTTACAATATAGGTGCATTGCGTTTTAGTCAAATGACGTCCAATGCTGAACAAAGACCTCCCCTAAAGAT
This sequence comes from Ostrinia furnacalis, assembly GCF_004193835.3. Taxonomy (NCBI): domain Eukaryota; kingdom Metazoa; phylum Arthropoda; class Insecta; order Lepidoptera; family Crambidae; genus Ostrinia; species Ostrinia furnacalis. The sequence continues at coordinate 164,534 of NW_021131446.1, read as the reverse complement.
TTCTATAACGACCGGCCCTGCGCTGCCAGCGTCCAAGTATTTTCCGCAGTCATCACCAGATCGTCGGTCCGCCTGTGGCGGGTCTGCCCAACAATACGTCTTCCGGCCTGTGGTCGCCACTCGAGAACTTTTCTGCCCCAGCGGCCATGCTCTGCGGGCTATATAAAGTGGTAATTCCACTTGATTTTAGCAATTCTGCGGGAAATGTCGATCCCTTTGGTTCTCCTACGGATCTCCTCATTTCTGATTCAATCACGCAGGGATGCAGGATGCTTGTCCCAATTTATAAATAATTATTAACTCACAAATGACGCCCTCAAAAAATTACGACTACTAATACTTATTTTGCTGGCCATTTCACACGTCCGTGTGTCGCAATCAGCTCGGGCAATCTCGCTGAAGGGCTGCGATACACAGCGTCCGCGCGCCCAGGGGAGCGCTCGCGGCCCGGGATATTAACATGATTCCCGCGATCCCGGGAACGGACGGCTTTTATTTGTGCCGCTCCGCAATTTGAGCCGGGGTTATGGGGAAGTGGGAATGTGAAGACGTATTGCTTTGATAAGGATTTGAGGGTTATATTTTATATTTCATATTTTTATACACTACATTTGATGATATAATGGACTCTATATTTCATAAAACGCGAATGTATTCAATACATAATCGCTAAAAATAGGCTGACAACTGACTGACTACTTCTCAACACTGATCCACGAAATTGTCCCAGCGTGGCGCAATGATACGTAATATACCTATTATGTGTAACTTAAAAAAAAGCTTTCTTTACTAGGCGCTCTTTAACAGCTACAATTTTTTTATGATTTCAGTTTCTTACACTGACCTAGGTGTGTTGTGTAACCTTACAATAAAATATTTGCAATGTGTGGCGATTCGTCAACCTCCGTTTCTAATTAGGTTCTATGACAATACCAAACAGGTAGGTGTTACTAACTGGAAAACACTTTTAATATAAAGCTGGAAATGTTAAAATGTCACTAAATACTATTGCATGCTCACTAACTACGAAAATGGTTCAAATTGAATCACCTTAACCAGACAGATACCTTGAAAAGTAACTAAGCAACGTATCTCTCAGTCCCGATTAAATAGTATTGAGTGACTGTTGCATACGAATCCTTTCAGATGTACATTTAATTTGACTCCCGATTCAAACCAGGGATGTTATGGATATCCGTAACCGTAACCAAAACTTTCGGATATCCGAAATAAAAAATATCCAAAACCGTAACCGATTCAAAGGTTTCAAATAGTTTCGGATGTAAGCAGTTTATTTTGCTTTTTGTATAGCATTATATGTAAAGGCATAACAGCCTGATATACCTTTATAATGCCATCTAGCATCAATTTTTATATTTTTTATTACTTTTTATTCGATGTAAAGTGGGCGGCCATGAATGACCCGTGTTGAACAACTATTGCAAATTGCATTCTAAAGCACAGATAAGTATCCGTAACCGAAACTTTCGGATATCCGTAACCGTAACCGAAACCGGTATAATATTATTCTTTTATCCGTAACCGTATCCATAACCGAAACTACATATCCATAACATCCCTAATCCAAACCAAACGGTCTCACAGTCAAAAGCTCCCTGAAGCTTTGAGTCGTTCCAGAAGCTAATATACATACACGCCAATGCAGTATCGAATATTCTGGAATTTCAGGACGCTGAGATTCGATTATGTGTATCTTCTTTGATTTTCCGCTGTGTATTTCGATCTTACGTGGAATTTAATCATGGTTCAGCTGGTTTCGGCGAACTTTGGTTGGGCGAACTAAACGATTGATAGATAAAGTCAATTTCGATTTATTATCGATCTGGATGTTGGATATGAATGAACATCATTACATAATTCGATTGATTTATTAATTTAGTAAAAAGTATAGTATTTTGGTCATGTTCTGAAATACAAAAATCCAGTAGATATTGGGATTTTGCTCACTTAGGGTTGGTTGCACCAACTTACTTTGACTTTAATAGACATCAAAAATCTGTCAACCTCCATACAAAATACACCAGTTATCGTAATAGTTACGGTCTAATTTAGGTGGTGCAACTCAGCCTTACAGTGAATAAGCGTAAGCACCTCTATACAAAACATGCACTTTAAAAAAAATGTTTTTCAAGTCCGCTGAAACGCTCAAAATTTGAACGAAAGTCAAACCTGTTCAAATATAAAATACAAACTTTTAAAAGTAGTGTAGGTAGGCCCTATTCAAAGACTTCTACGTGCATTCCAATAGATAATAGTGCGGAGAAGAAATATCTAAAGAAGATTTAATTTCCACCAATCACAGCCTAGATTCTTCGCTCAAGCTTAAAGCCTAAGCTTTTTATCATCGCTTTATAACTCGGGCCTGAAAACTGCTGAAAATTGGTAGACACGACTAAAACTCCGCCTGGAAACCTAGTGGGGCGAAATAAATTTTAATTCCGCTGCGCAATGACAGTTTTTCCTGGACGTAACTCTGAGTTACTTCGGAAGAGTTGGGTCCCTCGGGCGGAGAACTACAGAGGGCCCGCAGGTCTCCAGTTTTTATTAGCGTCATTTTTGGTTCCGTATCAGTTTCTTAGGAAACAACAAAATAGTAAGGATTTATTTCTCTGACAAAACACCAGTAACAACACAGTATGTAACTACATAGTTGTTTTTCACCATATACCTACATCGGAAAGTTCTTAATTTAAAAATACCCTCAAAATTGAATCTAATACGCTCAAGAACATATTCAGGCATAGGCCTGAATATGTTCTTGAGCGTATTAGATTTGACGTCCAATTATAGAATTGGACGTCATTTTAAAATACGGACGTGTAAATAAACATCCTACTGTCAGAATCACAATGGTTAAAAAATATCTTTGGGGTATTAAGTCACCATCGTTTCACCAAAGACACGACAAGTTCACTGCTGCACAAAAACATTTGCCCAAAAAATGACATCTTAAAAAAATCTTAAATTGAATTCATGCACATTTTATTTTAAACTACGGAACCCTCTCGGTTGGTCGTAACTCCACCATGGCAGTTAAACTTTTTACAGTCTAACAGAAGCGTAATTTACAACAATGTCATCTGAGAGCCTTGAGTTAACACTTTTACAGTTCAATTTGGACAGTGACTGCTGGAAGTTTGGCTTTAAACGTTAATGAGCTGGGAGAGGTCATCGAGGCACTGATTAACTTCCTTGGTATCTTTGCTTTATTTTTTTAACGAAAAAAAATTATTTTACGACTTTATACAGCACTAGCTGTGCCCGCGACTTCGTGTGAATAATAATTGTTGGTATACCGTAATAAATAAATAAATAAATAAATAACACAAAAAGATTTTTTCAAATCGGACCAGTAGTTAAGTTAGCTAAACAGACATTATACAGAAAATAAACATCTCTCTCTATATCGTTCATTCGTTCGTTTCAGTCAAATGACGTCCACTGCTGGACAAAGGCCTCCCCCAAAGATTTCCATAGCGACCGGTCCTACGCTGCCCGCATGCAGGCTTTTCCCGCGGCCTTCACCAGGTCGTCGGTCCACCTAGTGCCCACACTACGTCTTCCGGCCTGTGGTCGCCACTCGAGAATTTTTCTGCCCCAACGGCTATCATATCTACGTGCCCCGCCCACTGCCACTTGATTTTGGCAATTCTGCCTCTATCTATTTACCAGCCCTTCCTTAGTCTCTTTCCAAGTTACAAAGTACTAAAGGGCTCACAGTATATTTCCTTGCGTCTTCACTCAAAGAGTCGATACAGAGCATAGGGTTGCTCGACTCACGCCACTCTCGGCTATTGGATCGCCTCCGGATGGTAATGGCTTATAGAGATGGGGTTAGCGCTGATTGATGGAATAAAACCTTATTTTTGTCGGTGTAGTCTAATTTGACAATAAACAGTATTAAAATAGTAAGACACGGGCCTTAACGCGACGTTTATTAATGAGTTACATTATGTACTCACGGCTTGACGTTTCGGCTGCGATGCTGCAGCCGTGGTTACAAGCAGACACAAGCAGGCAGACAGCGTTAAGACCCGTGTCTTACTATTTTAATTGAAATGGAACGCGAAAGTTTAAAATCTTATAATACAGTATTTTTTATTAAAGTTTGCATGAGAATCGGATTATTGGAGAATTTCATTTAGTTTCAAATATCGGGCCAATCTTAAAAACCATGATGAAATCTGCGTTTATTCTCTAGGTTTATCTCTTTTTTTTAAGCAAACCGCCATTTTCAGTGGAATACTAGCATTCAGTAGACGTAAATATAATTATGAAAGGCTTCTTTATTTAGACTATAAAAACGCAGAACAGCGTATTACACTTGAAAATTTCGACGGGTTCATCCAATGTCTAAGTAGCTCAGTTGGAGGAGCAGTCGCCCGGCAAGCGAAAGGTCGTAGGTTCAATTTCCGCCTTAGGCAGTTCGATTTTTTTCAAGTTGTTTAATTTAAAATATAAAAACTTCCACCCATTCAATAGTGTTTAAGAATTTATCTCAAAACTCTGTAAAGGGGGCGCGCCAATTCCAAGTCTACTCTAATTTGAGAAAGATTTAAAAAGCCTTAGATCCGGGGCTGCAGATGATCAGCAAATTTGAAATTTATACAGATCCATTTCCCGATGAGACGTTACCAGCTCATATGTGGATCTAAGTTCATATAAAGGGCATTTACTTTAGTTCCATGGCGTCTCTCAAAGCGGCACGAAAAGTAAGCCTTGCAGAGTCAGGGCACTTCGGGTATTTGAGAATTGAGATACACACGCCACTCTCCGCTATTGGATTTCTGGATTGGAAGAAACGTTTTGCGATGAGAGATGTTAGTAAATGATTTACTCGTATACATAGCTTTAGCTGCAGGCTTTATTGACGCTAGAGATTGTAGGATAGGCTCTATTAGAAAGGGCTTATCGTTCCCTCCGATTATCTTTTTCATACAATCATCAATACCGCATATTAGAACTGGACCACTCCCACTTTTCCTAAAGGCGACTTGGAGATAGAAATGTCAATATTCCTTCGTTCGTTTCAGTCAAATGCCGTCCACTGCTGGACAAAGTCCTACCCCAAGGATTTTTATACCGATAGGTTTGCGCTGCCCGCATCCAAGTACATCCCGCGACCTTCACCAAATTGTCCAAATTCTCAGGAGGACATATAATTTGAAAATTCAATTTTATAAAGCATGTACTTAGTTGACCCCACTTTGATTAGGTCATTGCAGGTTTGAAATTTGAATCAATCAATATTCTGATAAATTTTTTTTAATTTGTTTACCTAGATACCATCGTTCGTTAATATTACTTTAATAATATTTTAATTGATTAATTATATTCGAGTCTGGCGCTGAAAACCCATTTTTATTAATCCCCTCATAAATAAACAATTTAATTATGTTTGCATTATCTTGAAATTACCACATTTCGTTGTTTATTTATTATATTTTCAGTTAATTATTGGACGCAAATCGAAAAATGTAATAATTAGGCATTCATGCTTTTCCGTGTAGGTATCGGGAAGTATCTTTCTTGATATTTTTATTTTACACTACCCAACAATAATACAATCTAAAAAAGTGTATTTAACACATTAATAACTTGTTTTCGATCTACACACGCTATAAACTTTCTGAAACTAACTTAAATTTACAGAATGATACTAATTATTTACCTAAAACTAACATTTCTATCAACTGAAGGCCCAATCCACCTCTGTACCAAAATTAGTACTTCTGTAGCCAAAAACATACAAATACACAAAGTTGCTCTAACACGAATAATTATTAAGTACACTCGACATCAAATAAATCGCACCTCCCGCGACAAGCATTTCCAAACGTATTCATCCCAACTTCCCATCAATATTGGCACCATTTAAAAGCCTAGTTCTAACCTTCATTTCATTAAAGGAAAGGTTTTTACCCCAAAAATGTGTCTTCAAAAGGATCCAGAGTCACTTCTTCAAAAAATAGGTACCTAGTTACGCTTGAGCCAACTTTTATGGCTATAAAACTGTTAAGTTGGGTTTAATCGCTATCCATCTGTTAAAGAGGACACGTGAGATCATTATTTGGTTTTATAACCATAAAAATTGGTCTAATTGATCCCATAGGTGGGCCCAAAGTGAGGTATTTTTTCAAGTCTCATTTATATGGTATATGTTAATCATTTATTAAGAAATTAAATGTGTTTTTCTTTAAGGATATTTATTGGGCTTTCAAAATAAATAACACCAATATTGTTGGAGCACCATGATCGTGTTAGAAGAAAATCGTTAAAACTCGCGTCGCGGATGGTGCGGTTTATTTGATGTTGAGCTTGAGTATATTATGTACATTTGTTAACCCCTAGGTCTCCGTGACCACATCACCTTTAAAAACTTCAAAAGCTGAGCTTATTGTGCAAAACATTATATTCGCAATTAGCGAGTTGCGATCCGGCTGGTCCCATGTCAATGAATGAATTTGTAGCCAGTTAATTTTCTTGTTCCAGCTCTCGGGGGCGGCTGGATGACGTATTTGTGGACGCGGTAAGTGTTTTATTTTATTGGCCAGGGTAAAATTCAGGAAGAATCTTTTATGTTCTAACCTTATGAATCCAACCATAATACTGTAGTTCACATTACCAATCAATTGACATAATTTTACTGGTAGAACCTGTATGGATGGAAAAGACAAGCTATTATGTCACTTTTTCGCCAATCCTTTTGACTATAAAGCTACCAAAATCTTGAATTACCAATTCTGCTTTATTCTAGCTAGTGCATAATCATAAAACTGATTTTTCCGGTATCTGATCTCTCTCTATCTCCATCGGTCAGAACGTGGAGTACACATCTCAGCTCTATATGTATATATTGTAGGATACCCCCCTATGCTTGATTGTCGAGGGTCCTATGAAGATAACTGGCAGTCTGGCAGTAGCTTTATTTGTAGCGCTTGTTTTAGCGAAGGGATTTTACTATTACTCTCTAGGCTAAAATTATGTTGAATCGAATTTTTTCAACATCCATGTACAACCCCGTTACACTGCTGTTGCACTTAAGAAGCCATTTTGACAAAAAATCTATTTTTTGTAAAAAAAAATGTCTTTTTTATCGAGTCCGAACGTTCGAAGTCCGTGGCGCGAAGTGAAACGTAGGAACGGCGCCCGTCACTAATTAGAGTTCGCGACACACTTCGCTACTTCGTCGGCGAACTTCGGACTCTGCTTTTTGCCGCTATAAATTTATTTCAATATTTGCCACGGTCCTTTACGAAAGTGGCACTCAAATGCACTTTTTGATTTTACGACTAGGTGTTTTGAATTGATATTTTTTTATCGGAATTTTGCCACTCGAAGCGGGTTTTTAGTACCCTTGCTTTGGCAGGAAATAAGTTAGTTTAATGATAGACTGGTTAAGTTTATGTTTTTATGTTATTTCGAGTTTGCGGTGGAATTGTTTTTGGTTAGAAATGCACTCGGAAAATTCGAGTTTATTTGCTTTTATAGAACTATAAACTAGCGCTTTAACTGTAAGTACTTAATATTATCGTAGTGCTTTTCTGTTTTTAGGTAATTGTTTTGAATCAAGTATATCATTTCATAATAGTTACATCGAAGGATGTTTTACTATTCTATTCTCTGTTTAATAAAGCCAATGTCACACAGCATAATGTTATAAGACATATGTGACAGGTTTTAATTATTCAAACTGTTAATATCTCATTACTTACCACTTACTCATAATTACGATATCATAACATAACATGACAGGTTAATTCAAACCTTTCACGCATCGCACACAAGCAGGGGACTTCCACACAATTACCCTGGACGTACGGGGTATTAAGAAAAACGAGTTCCAGTTATTTCGATTAATTAACAATTCGCTTGCTCAGACGTGTACCTGCGGGTTAAATTTTAATGAGCCCGACCGGTTTCGGCCGGTTCGAGCCGGTTATTATATTCAGGATTTTTTGACATTTAATTTCCCTTTGATAAATTAGAAGGAAAGGAATAAGTAGTTATGTTAATTGTGCAATTTTGTAATGGGAATAGATTTGTCTCAGTTTTACGGGTGATTGACAGTTTTGGTGCTTTTATAATAATTTATTAAAATTAATAATATAGTAATAAATCAAGTGACAGTGGGCGGGGCACATAGCTCGCAAAGCTGATGGCCGATGTGGCAGAAAGTTCTCAAGTGGCGACCACGGGCCTGACGGAAGACGTAGTGTGGGCAGGCCCCCCACTAGCTGGACCATAGATCTGGTGAAGGTTGCAGGAGGTGCCAGAAACTGCTCGTTGCTGTAGAAATCCTTGGAAGAGGCCTTTGTCCAGCAGTGGACGTCATTTGGCTGAAATGAAGGAAAAAAAAGACATACCTACAGAATAACTGCCACATTTATAAATTTTTTTTTTCTGAATACGTCCTTCCACGTATTCTATTCGAACGGAACGTTGTACTGAAGCTCCATTTCGGTAAAGTATTAAGAAGGATTTACGAGTGATCCGCGGACCATCACAGGCTTCCAATTACGTACGTTTTAAAATAAATAATAGGCATTCAATTAGGTAGGTAAGTACATTTAATTAAGACTTCTCAAGAGTGGAAATCATTAGGATAAGGCGTCCACTGCTGAACATAAGCCTCCCCCAATGATTTCCATAATGACCGATTGGTAACGGGCCTTCTACCAGCTCCTTCCACCTTGTAGGTGGACGTTCTACGCCGAGCTATCCGGTACATGGCCTCCACTCCAGAACCTTGCTGCCCCATCGGTCGTCAGTTCTGCGTACTATATGCCTCGCCCATTGCCACTTCATGCTAATTTGTCGGGCTATGTCTACGACTTTAGTTCATTTACGGATCTCCTCATCTCTGATTCGATCTCGTAAAGAAACACCAAGCTACGAGCACTAGCTAGTGACAGGACCTTACTCTACAGAGGTACCATCTGAGGGCCTAGTGTGAGTTTACATCTAACGTGCTCACTAGTGAGCGCGTCAAAAAATAACAAGACTGACGCTGTAAAACATTTTATTTTGATTTCATACTTTTTTACTTATTATCACCTTCAATATACACAAATTTTCATACATTTTTAAAACGCGCTCACACTCAGCCCACTGAAAAGCGCTAAACGTACTCTCATACTCTTTAGATACGCATTCTTCGAATCTGGTCCAAGCAGAGCCTACAATAACAATTTCTTAAAACATCCAATGTTTTTCTGGAAGCCTTTTTTCGTTGCGTATTCCGTATATTAGAGTATTAGACCAATCACATACTGGCTTCGAACAATCCCTGTTTGTGAGTGAAACCATAACAGTTAAGGGGTTATGGGGTAAAATATGCTGCCAATCCACTCTAAGAAACTGTATTTGGAGAGCCTTAACGCCGTTAACTATTGTTTTTTTTTCTTTCCGATATGGCTTCGTGCGGTTTGCACATAATATAACCAGTGTCAAATTAAATTATACTTATTTGGACGTAATTCAATAAATAATGAAAAATCTTACCAAAATTATACAAGAGAGAAACAGCGTGTAAATTCGCATCAATTTCGCGGTAATTTCGTTAATGTAGTCGGTGTCCATTATCGTGCTTATTAATATTCTTCTTGTAGCATTAATGAATAAAGTGATATTTACTTTAAATGAACCATCAACGGCACCATCTATTAGGTATTTGTAAGTAGTTCCAAGTCCCGTAGTTGTATACCTACATGGAGCAATAAAGAATTTGAATTTAAAAAAACATTCATACATAAATAAATAAGTACGGCCTTGGGGGGACGCCTTTGTCCAGCAGTGGACGTCATTTGGCTGTAACGATCAAATAAGTAGGTTTGGTAAACGATCAAACGTTACAAAAACACACAGACCAATTCAAATAAGAAAGAAACAAAGAAAGAAAGAAAAATTATTTATTTGACAACTAAAAAGCACAAAAAACAACGAGGCGGAGGAAAAAAAAATGTTGCCAAAGAGGTCACCCACTCAGTATTATCTTGACAGTTGACATTTTACTGCCAAGTGCCAAGACACTGGTTTTCAGTGGGTGCCTTGTACGCAGAAGCAAAAAAAATATAATAAAATAAATTTAAATTAATTAAAATTCACATTAAAATAAAAATAACAATTACAATAAAATTTAAAAAAATAATAAAAAAAAACAATACAATTACTAAAATTTAAAAAAAAAATTCAAATACAGTACATAATGTACGTATGCGTATCATGCGAGAATCGAACCCGCAACCTTTTGCGTAGTAGCCAACTCCATAACCACTGCGCCAAATAGTCAAAACAATAAACTATAGTAACTGCTCCTGCATTTTCCCACAGATCTCTCCCGCTGCGTTATAATTGCATCTTTCGGAACTTCAAAGAACTTTATTGGGCCATTCCCGGGAATTATCAAAGTTAAAGTGGGAATATTACATTTTTTCCCGTTCTCGGGCAGCCTGGAGACGCTGGCATTAGCAGATATTCTGCTCAAATACTAAGGTAAAAGCGCTGGAACTGGCCCAGGGTTGCCACTTGAGGAAAAGTATTTTAAGATTTTTCAGAATATTTCATTTTAACTAGCCTACTCGTACCTGACGCTGCGGAAACGTTTGCGTAGGATTTCGTCGCTTACTATGGGCCTCATAAGATGGCTCAAGGTCACCCAAAGAGCGATGGAGCGTCGTGATATGCTTGGAGTTTCCCGGCGTGATCGAATCAGAAATGAACAGATCTGCAGGAAATCCAAAGTAACCGACACAATCCCCATTCATCATCATCATCATTTCAGCCATAGGACGTCCACTGTTGAACATAGGCCTCCCCCAATGCTTTACATGTTGATCGATTAGTAGCGGCCTACGTCCAGCGCTTCCCTGCTACCTTTATGATGTCGTCGGTCCACCTTGTGGGTGGACGTCCCACACTGCGTTTTCCAGCCATTCCTTTCCGGACAGTCCCCATTGCTAAACTTAAATCTAAATATATAAAAGGAGAAAACTGATTGACTTAGTGACATATCAACGCACAGCCTAAACGGCTAAACTTAGGCACTTGAAATTTGGACGTCGCTTAGGTACCGTAGAGGTGCACTAAGAAAGGGATTCCCTAAATTCCCACGGGAACGGGAATTAGCGGGAAAATCCTTTTGTATGAAAAATCTAAACCGCTTAAGTTAGACGCTTGAAATTTAGCATGCAGGTACCTTAGTAAACTTAAAGCTTAGTTACAACAGGATATTGCATAATTCCCACGGGAACGGGAGTTAGCGGGAAAAAACATTTGTATGAAAAAATCCACGCGTACGAAGTCGCGGGCGGCCGCTAGTGGCATATAGCTAAAGTCCGATTTTTAATTCAACGGAATTCTGACAGCTGTCATTTTTTGACAATTCAGATGTAATAAGCCTTTTTTACTTTGAATTAATAATAAATAATATGAACTTAAATTCCATCAAGTACAAATTTTAAGAATGAACTATTGTTTGTTTTGTGAATTCAATGTTCACTAATTATTATGTACATTTTAGAGACTAAATAGAAAAAACGTGTTTTTAACACAGAAAAACGACATTATTAACATAAACGAAAATATGTAATTGATCATCAATCATCATTATCGTCATCTTAATCAACTTGGATTATAAAATTGGCATCTTGTTAAATTGATTATTTTATGAAGCTAAATTTTATGAACAAAAAGATTTTCATAAAAAAGGTTTGTAACCCATGGATTATTGGCCAGGGAGTCCAGTAATAGAAAAATAATTTCCCAATTTTTTTTGTAACTTCAAAAATATGATAATGAAAATTCAAATGACCATTTTGAAAGGATCAGTACATTTTTAAGCCTTAGTTTTTCAAGTGAAACCTTAAATTCAAGAGAGGATAATTTTTTTATTTGTGAAAATGCTCTCCATTCTTAGTGGGAATGTTTCAATGTTGACAACACTTCTGAAATGTCAAAATTCCGTCGAATTAAAAATCAGAGTTTAGTAGAGCTGATGGCTGATGGCGGGGGCAGAAAAGATCTCGAGGGGTGACCACGGGCCAGAAAACGTAATGTGGCCAGGCCTCCCACTAGGTAAATCGACAATCTGGTGAAGGTCGCTGGAAGTACGTCTGTGGGCAGCGCAGGACCGGTCCTTGTGAAAATCCTTGGGGGAGGCCTTTTTCCACCAGTGGACGTCGTTTAGCAGAAACGAAGAAGACGAAGGAACATCGACAATCAACTTATCGTAGACTAAAGATTGTCTACATTTCTGTCTTGACTAGATCATCATTTACTTACTCTAGATAAATAGTTATTATCTTAGCGATTAGAGTCGCTTCTCAAACTAATTTTTAAATAACTTGAGCTCAGATGGAAGAGCATTCGCCCGGCAAGCGAAAGGTCGGTTCGATTCCCGCTTTCATCATCATCGTCATCATTTCAGCCACGTCCTATGACGTCCACTTGACTGCTGAACATTGGTCTACCCCAATGCTCTCCTTGTTGCCCGGTTGGTAGCGTCTAGCGCCTTCCTGCTACCTTTATGATGTCGTCGGTCCACCCTGTAGGTGGACGCCCCACGCTGCATTTTCCGGTATGCGGCCTCCGCTCCAGAACCTTATTCCAGCCTTAGGCAGTTCGATTTTTTTCAAGTGATTTATTTTCTACATAGGTAAATAGTTTTTAACCAAGTGGCAACCCCGATCGAACGCCTTGACCCACTTGAGGTTTCGATCGCGGGATAACTCGGAATAAGTTCTCAGCCGATATTTGTGTCTCTAATATTCGGATCGCATGAGTCCGTGCGCATTCGCATCGGTTTCGATTCGTTTACTTTGATTAGACCCTTTCTGTAAGTAATGGCAACATTTTCTGTTTGTACTCCCCCCGAAAGTTTGCCGAAAATTATATCAAGCATGATGAATGTGCGCTGTTGTGGACTAGCTTCTGCCCGCGGATTTACTGGCTTCCAAGTTCGGTTGTCACAGAGAACTTTTATAAAAATCTAAGCTGGTTCTTCATTTATTACAGAAATAAGTAGCTTTGAATCTTCATAACTGAAGAAATTATGGGTTTTATTCAAAATTTTCATGCCCTATATGTATAACCCCTTTCTTTGCAACAAAAGGAAGAGTATGTGGGTCATAATCAAAGGGTGACTTTTGACTCATTTTAAAATTATGTTAAAATTACTTGACACTATCCTTAGTTTTGTAAAGGGATTAGGGTCTTAGCCGTACTGACAAACGAATTAATGTGTATATGTGTTGTTAGGACTATCAAAGGCAATGTTACATGAATGTAACTAAAAGGAACTTCAACACAAAATGTTGATTCATTCATCTCTACACTCGGATTTATTATTTGCATTTATTTTCCGAAAAAAAAGACAAAAAAATTCTCACCGTCTAAAATAAAACCTAAAGTCTAAGCTAACTTTCTTATGCTAAGAAGGACAGTCCCTCAAACAAGTTTAAGACTTACTAACTTGTTACTTACTTTTGTTGTGTCCTTTTTTAGCCATTTACATTACAATTTCATTGTTTCTTCAATCATTTAGACGTAGTCCCTCAAAGTTGAGTATTTAGGACCCCTTCTATACAATGTATTACATTTCAGTTAACTAGGGATGTTATGGATTTGTAGTTTCGGTTATGGACACGGTTTCGGATATTTTTTTATTTCGGATATCCGAAAGTTTCGGTTACGTACGGTTACAGATGTGCTTTAGAATGCAATTTGCAATAGTTGTCCAACACAGTTCATTAATGGCCGCACACTTTACATCGAATAAAAAGTTATAAAAAAATAAAAATTGATAGATACTAGATAGCATTATAAACGTAAATCAGGCTGTTATGCCTTTACATATAATGATATACAAAAAACTATTTTTAAACTACCTACATCCGAAACTTTTGAATCGGTTACGGTTTCGGATATTTTTTTATTTCGGATATCCGAAAGTTTCGGTTACGGTTACGGATATCCATAACATCCCTGGTTAACATCACAGCAGATAACAATGTTTGTTGCAAAATAGCTTCTATTGCCACTACGTAAGAGTGCGGCGCTGTTTAGCTTTCTGTTGATATATTCCTTGATGAGTCACCGCTATTTGTCGCGATCCTGCGCTTCTGAGTCTGAGTGTTTCGTGAGTCAGCATTTTTAAGATCTTTAGCAGTGGGGTATGGATGTATCTTCGAATGTATCTATTTGTCTTACTGAAAAGGAAACTTCGGAAAGCTAGAGTTATATTCATAGTAAGAGCGCTTTCACATTAGGGCAACTTAACTAGCGTTTTTATAATGTGAAGGCATGCATCCGCTGTCACACAGTATGAAATTTTCGCCTAAATTTCGCCTAAATAAAAATCGCCTAAATGTAAAATTAAGCGCTCTAAGAGTAAAAGCAAACAGATCCGAAAATTCGGAAACAGCCTTTGGGAGTATGCAGATCAGTCTTTCATATTGCCCTACTGTTTTCACTTGCTCTGTTTTAGAATGATGACCAGATGGTGGCATCTCTATGGTTCAGTATTTGGACTCTCTTAATTCTTAAATCGTCTTAAACCCACAAAGTAGACCGACGACATCATAAAGGTAGCAGGAAGGCGCTGGACGCAGGCCGCTACCAACCGGGCAACATGGAAAGCATTGGGGGAGGCCTATGTTCAGCAGTGGACGTCCTATGGCTGAGATGATGAATTCTTAAATATTCTTCGTTCAGATTAACAAGATAGAGAGACGATTAGACGATTAGATTCGAAGAGACGTATTATGTTGATATAACTGTGTCACAGTTTGGCAGAAAATATTAATGTTTACTGTGTGTAAAAAAATAAAATTAGGGTTTTGTCCTGATTGTTGTCATGACTAAAGACATTTATTTATTACTTACCTAAAGTCTCATCTCTCACATCTTTCATCCTGCCTGGGCATCTATGTTAGAAACTTATAGAACTTTCCTTTTCCTAGACGTTTTTTTGCTTCAGCATCGGCAACCGTTTCCTTTGATAGCTTAAAATTATAAAAGAAAGGGCGCTCGTTCAACTCGTTCAATTTTCTATTCGAGAATCCACTTCCCTCATTTTATAGCATCTTTGGAATTCCCGAACGATGCTAACTTGCACGTAAGTGCGCCAGTGAAGTCCATACATTTGTCTGGGAGTCGTAAGGTTTCTTGTCTCAGTAGAAAACTTTTGGCACCATGCGTTTATTACGATTATAAATACGGTCAATTTCCCTCGATTTTTTGTTGTTGTACCGAAATGTAACAAATTAACTATGATCTTCAACTAAGCATTATCTAAGTTCATGTTTTCTGTTCTATTCATCAAATATAACAATGTTTTTATTAGTCGGACAGTTCAGTCAAAAAGATTTTAGCTGCAACTACATTTGCTATGTATGGTAAAAGTGAATAATTTCGTTCAATCTAAAATTTAAGAACAATCATCATTGTCGTCATTTCAGCCACAGGACGTCCACTGCTGAACATAGGCCTCCCCCAATGATTTCCACATCGCGCGGCCTGCATCCAGCGCCTTCCTGCTACATTTATCAGACCTTTAAGAACAATTTTTTTTTGGAATCAATTTCTTTCGTTCTTCACCATGATTGGTGCCACATTCGGTACTATGACCGTTATCAGAGTTAGATGCGAACTCAACGATCTGTTTGAGTTGCTAACTGTAGCAGGGAGTATAAACTCGCATTTTATAATAGTGCGAGGTACAAGTTTAGCAGCTGTTGGGGGTATGCTTCTGACGACGTCATCATCTTAAGATTTTAAACTTTTGCGTTCCATTTCAACTAAAATAGAGAAACACTTGTACACAATGCTTACGATCATAGGCCACGGCTGTAGTATGTAATACTCATTATTATACTATGGCTGTAGCAACACAGCCGAAAAGTCTAGCTGTGAGTTCGTTTGTTCGTTCGTTTCAGCCAAATGACGTCCACTGCTGGACAAAGGCCTCCCCCAAAGTTTTCCATACTGAACGGGTCTGCGCTGCCCGCATCCAGGCTCTTCCCGCGACCCTCACCAAATCGTCGGTCCATTAGGAAATGGGAGGCCTGCCCACGCTACGTCTTCCGGCTCGTGGTCGCCACTCAAGAACTTTCCTGCCCCAGCGGCTATAGCTGTGTGTACACCTACTAATTTAACGCCCGTATTCACAAACATTACTATGAGGTCTCACACTGCGCGTGGACGCACAAGGTGACACACGAACCAATCACAGAGCTCTATTAAACGCTGTGCGTTTAATTTGCTGCAACACTAAAGCAAGCATCGTTTGTGAATACGGGCGTAACTCATATAAAATTTTCCCGATGAGACCCGTGTTTCTCTACTTTAGACGTCATGATCTCTCCAAAAATTTAACCTCTGAAGATAAGTAGCTGATAGTACCTAAATGGAGAGATAGGGTGAGCGTTAAAGCAGATATTATCCAACACTTTTTTCCCGAGAACAGCTATCTAAAGATTTTTGATACTTTGCGCGATTAAAGATTATTTCTGACGCCCCTCTCGTTGTCAAGTTCCATCAATCAATATACCCTGGAAACTGGGGTTAAACCATTAAAAATCTAAATTCAGAAAACGGACCTAAGATATGAAAACCAAAATTAATTACATAGTCAGTTCATTAAACAGCTTATCGACTTCTGTGTTTTGAAAATCACCTAAATAGCCTTTCTCTAAGGGTGGGTTGCACCATCTTACTTTAACTTTGAGAAACGTCAAAAATCTGTCAAACTCCATTACCTACCTACAAAAAGCACCGGTTATCGTCATAGTTACCGTTAAAGTTAGGTGGTGCAACTCGGCCTAAGAATTCTTCTCTATTTAGTATGATTTCAGTTTAGGACAACTATTTATTGACAAACTAGCGGCCGCCCGCGACTTTGTACACGTGGACTCCGTTTTACCCCCTTAGGGGTGGAGTTTCGTAAAATCCGTTCTTAGCGGATCTCTACCTGCCAAATTTCAAGTTTGTAGGTGTTATAGTTTCTTAGATTAATCAGTAAGTGGTTCGTTCGTTCGTTTCAGCCAAATGACGTCCACTGCTGGACAAAGGCCTCCCCCAAGGTTTTCCACAATGAACGGTCCTGCGCTGCCCGCATCCAGGCTCTTCCCGCGACCTTTACCAGATCGTCGGTCCACCTAGTAGGAGGCCTGCCCACGCTACGTTTTCCAGCCCGTGGTCGCCACTCGAGAACTTTCCTGCCCCAACGGCCATCGTCTCTACGAGCTATGTGCCCCGCCCACTGCCACTTGATTTTAGCAATTCTGCGAGCTATGTCGGTTACTTTGGTTCTCCTACGGATCTCCTCATTTCTGATTCGATCACGCAGTAAGTGGTATTTCGCGTTTATTTAATGACAAATTGACACAGTTTTCCGAAAGACCAACTCACTCTTCCAGAACTACTAAGTTAAGTCGCTTATTCCTAAAAGTCGCTATCACTGAGGCCCCAAAGTTCCTAAGTAGTGTAAAAACAAAAGCTAATTAAAGTACGATCTTTATTGGGATTTGTAGTTCTGCCATCAGCCCGGAACAGACTCCGGCGCCTGACGGGAATTTCGCCGCAAATTGGAGCGCTCGCTGTATTGCTGATTAACTTTGTAAGGAGTAAACATGTGGTGATACGAGTAATCAGTACTTATTCTACTACTACTACTACTAATACTAATACTACTAATACTAATAACGACACGTGTATTGTACAAAACGTGTAGCCTATTAAGTGTCTATTTAGGCTTAAAACTTTCTTGTCTGGTGCTGAACTGAACTGAGATATTGACTTGTTTACTTACGTGATTTTAAGTTATTTTAGGTGATCAGGGACCTTTAGTTAGCTGACAAACTTAACACTACTTTAATAATTGTACTTAATTTAGTTTAATTTACTCCAATAACCTAATTAGCACTCTGCGCCACGCAGTTCATCGTATAAAGTACTCGTAGAAATAAAAAGTAATAAAGACTTTTCTCATCTGCCCAAACAGCCGAACCCTAGAAAGCCATAGTATGGAACCCACTCAATTTTAGGTGCCCATAACGCCCAACGCAAGTGGTGGATCTAAGGATATCACGCAATTGCTCAACGAAGAGAGCTCCCGACTATATCGTCTAAACGTTGGTGATGAGATTGAATGAAAGTTACTCGTATATGGATAAGAGAACAGTCGAGGAAAACCATTGTTTTTATTTTAAAGCCTGAAGTAATGTCCAAATGAATACGATGGTTCTGTTCTACAAAAGGCTTTCTAATTGCTTATGATTCCATATAAAACTTCGACGGACTAACCAACTCTATGGTGAACATTTAGTTAATTAAAAAAAAGGCTAGATATAACATATTTTTAATGTAATCTTACAATTGTAAAGCTTTAGCATGTGACCTGTTTATTGGTCTTATAATATGTTAAGCGGTCGTCTTCATTTGCCATGGAAGGTTTAATTTAATGATCGATAAAATCACTTCCGCATACAAACCTGAGTACAACTCCTTAATAATGAATTCATTTTCAGTTTAAAACGTAACGTAAAGATAACGGTGCCTGCTCAAATAAATTACACAATTTCATAATTCCGGGTGTGCGCTGCAAAATTGCCGTATAAAATATGCAAGGCGCATTATGTGCGGTGGAAAGAAGGCCGTGAGGATAAGACGGCAAACGTGGTTCTAATGCGGTGCTCTGGGCAAAGTGGGCGTGGGCAAACCCGCAGCAGGGATGCCTGATTGCAGCCGCGCTGACTCGTCTTTTGCTGTGTTTGGGACAAGTTACAGACTAAGTACCTGAGACTTACCATATTTAGTTTCAGCCGAATGACGTCCACTGCTGGACAAAGGCCTCCCCCAAGGATTTCCATAACGACCAGTTCTTCGCTGCCCGCATCCATGCATTTTCCGCGACATTCACCAGATCGTCGGTCCACCAAGGTCCAAAACTTCTTATTTCTACTTCCTTCCAGATATTGTCCTACGGGGAATTGAAAAGCATAGACTTAACAAAATCGTTTTATTATGCAGAACAAGACAGGTATTTGACCGCAATCGCACCTGATGTTAAGTGAGATGCAGTCTAAGATGGTACATAGGTATCGTCCTGATGCCCGCATCCATGCACTTTCCGCGACCTTCACCAGATCGTCGGTCCACCAAGGTCCAAAACTTCTTATTTCTACTTCCTTCCAGATATTGTCCTACGGGGAATTGAAAAGCATAGACTTAACAAAATCGTTTTATTATGCAGAACAAGACAGGTAAGTATTTGACCGCAATCGCACCTGATGTTAAGTGAGATGCAGTCTAAGATGGTACATAGGTTCTCTTCGTTATAGTGCCTATTCACTCTCGCCTTAGTATTCTTAATCTTAAGATAGCAGATTCTTCTTCTCAGTCGGTACACTCTTGTCAGAGTGGTCGTGGTCATCATTTTGAATCACGATTCAGAGTGATGTACCTCGTAATACGGCGCCATTCCTCGCGGACTGCAGCTTTCCGGGTACTTTCGCTAACCGAGCACTTAGTTGCGGCCTTGATCTCTTAGATAGAGGTAGAATAGGAATCTTATCGCTTGCGCCGAACGCAAACGAATTAGCGAACAATAGAGCGGTGTTTACCGAAAGTTCTCGTCGCTATAATGCCGAATTTGTAACGCTCGAGCGAAGAGTGCTCTTTGTTATGCCCCTTGATAGCTCACACGATGTGGATGTGTTTGTGTGCCAAATATCATGGTGTGGAGACTATGGATGCGATCTAGAACTTAAAAAACGGCGCTATACATACAATGGAAGAAAGAGGATGCGTCTAATTGCATCTTACTTAGTACATCTTTATTCTGTCGGTCCGGTTGATACTGAGGTAAACAAAACTTGCTTAATGATGGCATGCATAGATGATTGATAGGACTCAACCGCCTCTGTTGTCTAGTGGTAAGATCACCTGCTTCAGACGCAGAGGTCCCGGGTTCGATTCCCAGTGGGGGCAGATTTTTCTGTTCGGTTTGGTTGGTGGTAGGACTTGTTCTAAGTCCGCCTGGCTAGCTACCACCATCTTACCTAAGTTTGTCGCCATAACAACAATGTTGACGGCTGTTGTGTTCCGACAGTTAGAGGTAAGATAGCCAGTTCCTCCGTGGTTGAAGATTCCAGGTCAAGCTCGCTTCCACCTTCGGCTTGATCATCACTTACCATCAGGTGAGTTAAAGGCCAAGAGCTTCCTCGTTGTGGATAAAAAAATAAAAAAACACTGTGTCGTGTACGAGTGGATCGGCGGCGGGATTCGAACCTGCTTTCCTCTGATTCGGACACTAATAACAGGTCCCTTGATCGAAATAGCCTTTCGCAACTAAAAACAATTGATGTAAAACATTATAGGTATTCAAAACCAGGTCAAGCCGTAGTAAACAAGTAAAACGTCCCACCTTTATAACGGTGACGTCATTAATAAGCCGCGACACTATCAAGTGCAACGTAATTAAATTAAACACCACTACAATGTTGATAAATTGTGGACTCGGGACCGGAATATAAATCGGCTGCGGTGCTGCGTATCAAAATAAACGCGCAATTACCTTAATTACGTTGTGATGTTTACCTTTAAAGTTGGGCTTAAATTATTGTTCACGAAATTTTAAAACGCTTTCCGCGTACCTACCGGAAAACGCAGCGCACACGACCTAATAAAGGTAGCAGGAAGGCGCTGGATGCAGGCCGCTACCAACCGTGCGATGTGGAAGTCATTGGGGGAGGCCTATGTTCCGCTGTGGACGTCCTGTGGCTGAAATGATGATGATAATGATGAAATTTAAAAAAAAAAACATAATTAAACACGCGTAGAGTTTATTGCAAGGTGCGATTATAACGCGTTGCACCGATCTAGAGCGCTCGATTAATTTGGTGAAGTTGGGATCATCATTTACGTCTTATAAAATAAATATTTTTGTGACTATAGACAGTAACACTTAGAAGTCTAAGTATCCATTTTAACAATGGATGAACACATTCTGCGCATGCTTCCTTCACCGCTCAAGATTTACCTGCTATCATCATCATCATTTCAGCCATAGGACGTCCACTGCTGAACATAGGCCCCCCCGATGCTTTCCACGTTGATCGATTGGTAGCGGCCTGCGACCAACGCTTCCCTTTTACCTGCTAACTAAATTAAATATCTGTGACTAATGACTATTTCAGTGAACTAAAAGCTTAGCTTTAACACAACTGTAGGTATGTTGAAAGTATTTCAAATTTTCAAGACACTGACACAATACTTTTGAAGAAAATTATCAATATAATAAATCCTATGAGAACGTTTTCGACTTCTCTACGCGGCGGCCGAAGTCGCGAGCAAATGCTTGTGTTATACTAATATTATAAATGCGAAAGTAACTCTATCTGTCTTTCTGTCTCGCTTTCACGCCTAAACCACTGAACCGATTTTGGTGTTTGGCATAGAGATAGTTTAAGAAAGGACATGGGATAGTTTTTATCCCGGTTTTTGAAACAAGGACGAGTGCGATAAAGTTTTTTTGTGACAGACAAAATTCCACGCGGGCGAAGCCGCGGGCAAAAGCTAGTGTTATTTATTATATTTGAAAAGGGGGCATAACACGAGGACAATAAAATACCGAGTTATTACTGTTAGATATACGACCAATACGTATAGTATGAGACATGTAGGTATAGAGTATAACAAGGGTGGCCAACTTGATTAGCCATACGAGTAAGATCTACTGTTTACTAACGACACCCTGGGCGATCTACCACTTACATACTTCTTGAAATCTTAAATGAAACAGCATAGTTTAGTACACAATCATGTAGTATTTTTTGCCTTGCCCACGATCGACTGGACTAATATTCGCGATCGACTGGTTGGCCACCCCTATAGAGTATGTATATTATTATAGTCTACGCCCAATACCTACCTAGATATAGAGCACATAGGCACATAGGTCCCAGCAGCGTGCAGCGGGCAGATTGGCGCGTGTTCTGTTCCCGGGACCCATCGCATTACCATAGCGCCGGGACAAGGAATAGATGTGCTTTAGAGCTGCTCATTGTAGAAGTTAAATTATTCGGCCATCTTTAATTTAAACCATTTGAGACCATTTAAGACACGTGTCTTGAAAGGTCTCAAAAAGGTTCAAAATAAATAGATGTATGCTTCAGAGCTGCTCATTTTCGAAGTTAAATATTTCATCTATCTTGAATTTGAACCTTTTGAGACCATTTCAAGACTTTTGAGACCACTTAAAATATTAATAAGACAATATGAAAATAAAATAATATCTATTGTAGAGATAAATTGTCCGACTCGGATGGAAGCTCATAATAGTATTTTTAATTTTAATAGACAATCGTGCTAGTTCGGGACTATTCCCACCTCTCGTTCCCACCACTGCAACTCCTGTGTAGCCAGGATCTACAAATTGACCGCCATAAAAACCCAACCAATGAAGGTCAAGTTTGTCCCGGGGGAAAGTTAAACTGTCATTGGCCAATCGTGCTAGTTCGATATCACATCTGAATTAGGTATACTGACATATCGTAGGTACAAATGAAAGCCTCCCCCAATAACTGAAAACGGTCCTAGTGTGTATCTACTAGAGCCAAAACTAGAGTTCAGTATTTCCCAGCAGAGTTCCAGTAGCGTGTAGAGTGGCACGTGTTCCCTCTTCCCTGCGATCCCGTGATCCCGTCGCATTAACATACGGGATAGCAGGGAAAAGGTATTTTATACCTTAATGGTACGAAAATAGATGTTTATGACCAATTAGGGGTGTTAAAAAAGAAAAATGTGAATAGGATAATGTTAAGGAAAAGAATGAAAGAATGTTTGAAGAGAAGCGTATGACAATAAGTCTATTTTTAAATTAACCTACACAGAATAGTAAAATAGTAGTACAAACCTAATCATTGTTTAAATTATTGGCTTTTATTTCACA
Source organism: Ostrinia furnacalis (assembly GCF_004193835.3). NCBI lineage: Eukaryota > Metazoa > Arthropoda > Insecta > Lepidoptera > Crambidae > Ostrinia > Ostrinia furnacalis. The sequence goes on along the minus strand of NW_021131446.1, from coordinate 141,562 downwards.
TGTAAGTACTCGTATTAACCGGTTTGTATTGGAGTAATGAAATCCATACTACGTAAGATAGGCGAGTAATTTTGAAAGGATGGTACCCCTTCAATAAGGACTTACTAAATGTCATAATGATGTGTCATAATTAATAAATAATTTCAATTACTAAAATAATTTAATTAAAATGTTTATCGACTGACGACAAATCCGGCAACTCGCTTCGTCGATTCATTCACTCATACAAGTGATTTTATTTATAAATACTTATTCTTGTGTTTATTTTTATAAAGTATTTATACAGGGTGTTAGGTAAATAGGTATATGAGCCTACACTAGTCCATGTTAACATGGGCATATAAATGGTATGGTGAAGTCAGAAAATTGATATCTTCATTTTAATTATTTAAATTTTCATACAAATCGGATTTTATAAAATTTATTTTGTATGTAAATTATAAAAAAATAAAATGATGANTCTTCATTTTAATTATTTAAATTTTCATACAAATCGGATTTTATAAAATTTATTTTGTATGTAAATTATAAAAAAATAAAATGATGATATCAAATTTCTGACTTCGCCATACCATTTATATGCCCATGTTAACATGGGCTAGTGACGGCTCATATACCCATTTACCTAACACCCTGTATACTTAATTATTTACGCCGTATAATCTTTCTACTCGTAATATTAATCCAGAACTTCTTTTAGATGATGGAAGTATTTTAGAAATAGAAATGTGACGACTAAGACTATTTTTGTTATCGTCTCTACAAGAACCTTTCACATAAGTTAATTTAGAACGGTCATAAACTCTATTACAGCTAGGGTTGCAAACTTTTTTTTTAAATAAAAAGTAGGTACCTATATCCAAGGTCGGAGAAAGAAAACAAACATTATTTAAAAAAATAAACAGTTTTGCTCTACATTGCGTTCCTAAAATATAGTTTTGGGCATTTACTTTACTTAAAAATATCTATGGATACTAGTGATACTTGCTGAAAACAGTATTTTGTATACTTTTTTTTTGTTCAACAGTAAAAAGTATAATTTAGTGAAAAACAGTATAATACTGTTAAAACAGTATAGTTGGCAACCCTAATTACAGCCTACACGTCACAAAAACTTCCTCATGCGATTACCCTCAAAAAAAGTTACGTAATTCAGTAACAGAATGGACAATAGAGACGTCCAACTGACCGTCTTTCATAACATTTAATTAAACTACCCACGTAACAAAAACAACGCCTTCCTTATTCCCGCTCCGTTTCGTAGCTCGACGACAGACATGCGTAGTTAATTATCTCAGTAACAATGATTAAACTGGCAACACCTGTGTAATTTTGTGACAACATCACTATTAATATGGCAACCCATTGTTCCCGCTTAAATCCAGGTAATTATTATCATGGACGTATAATAATATCGACAATTTCCTGGTTTTGCTCAGGGATGAAATTGAACGGTCATTTGTGGGTGGAATGGGATTTTGATGGATGAAAAAGGATGAATGATACAATATTGTTTTCCTGTTACTTGGAAATGTCCAAAAATGTGTCCAATAGTGAAATGTTTTGGATCAACGGTTTAGAATTTCGGTAGAAAAGGCTCACGAAAGGACACCCAGGTACTATGTGAACAAATACATATCTCTACTGATCATATTTTTAGGTAATTGTTCAATATGTGAATAGATTTAAGTATTTTTCAAAGAAATCAAAATATACGAATGCAAATATAAATATTAAGACAAGTTAAGCCGCAAACCGCCATTCCCAACTTTTCTCCAAAAATTTCAACAGTCATCAAAATATTCAGTCAGCAAATTGACTAAAGTACCTTCCGTAGGTCAAACAAAGCCAATTCGGAATCATTAACCATATCAAAGCATGTCTCTACAAAGGGCCCTTTTTATTGCCCTATATTAGTTTAGTTGGATCGCATCTACGACCCAACTATTCCAACTTGAAGTTTCCAGTGGAATCCAGCTGTGAATATTGTCTCAGGTTCAAGGGAGAGCGATTGGAGCGACCTCTGATATGCCTACTGTTCCTGATATATGTCTGTGTTGCCAACGATAGAATTAGCAAAATAAATTTAAAAATGTTTCAGTACCTAAGGTACCTGAAAAGGTAAACTTTCGTCTTTAACACATTGAACGCCAACGCGGTCAATGTTGTCCGACACTGCACTTTCCTACCAGGCCAAGTAAAAATTTCAATTTTTTTCAATTTTCGTCGATTGTTTTTTTTTGTTAAATCGTTACATTATAAACATAAATAAAGGATTTTATTAACATATAGTTGTTTTTGAGTCTTTACATCGAATTATTAAGCGTCGGACATCATTGACCCCCATGGCCCCAGCGAGCGAAAATTCGAAAATCCGTTCCGTAGGGCCGCGCGGTCATGTTGTCGACCATCCCCGCTTGCATCCAAAAAAAAAAAGGAGAACAACCAAAAAAATAAAGAGTTGTACATTGGTAGGTTTTTGATATATTATATTACGCATAAATAGGAATATTATAAAGTATAAAATGAGAAACGAAACTAGCAGGATAAGTCTTAAATAGTGATTAAAAATATTATTAATAAATAAATCGATGATACCGTAAAAGGAACGCTAAAATTGATTTTTTGCAAATTGTTTTAATTAAAAAAGGTTTAAATTTTATTTAAAAAATTGAATTTATCAATAATTCGTATAAAAGTTGTCCAAAACTAAGCCCTCCCAGCTATGGCATTGTCAGGAAGGCGCTACTATCAATACTGAACTATTAGTTCCCATTTTTGCCTCGTTGGACAGCCATATAATTATGAAATTTACAGAAAGGTGCTACTAACAACTGGGTTATTAATCCAATTTTTGCGACTTGACGTTTTAGAAATTGTTTGACTGTATTTTGAATTTTTCATCCATCACTGTAGTGTCACTTTCGATCGGTTCTTTTTTCAAAACAATATTGAATTGTCAGTATATCTACAAATAATATTTAAAAATATACTTAAAATTAAAAATAATTATAATGACATAGCTGATTTAACATGCCAATAATTTGACCTACATGAATAATAAAAAAAGTTCTAGAATAGAGTATCGATAAGAGAAAAAATGTTTTTTTCATACATTAAACAAATCTATTTTTCTCGACAATCCTGCTAGGTGTAAGCATCTAATAAGTACAATAATTTATGCCACTAATAAGGTTTTAAATGGCATAAGTTTTGTAGCTGTACAAAGAACTTAGTACCTGTACCAACCCTTCATACAAAGTGGTTGTTCAACAATGAAAGTGATTTTTTTTTATTGTCCTGCATATTATAAATTATATAAAATAAGTAAACGATATGTTTTAATTAATAAACCGTTATTATCTTGCTAAAAAGTTGATAAATTTGCAAAAATGCATTGTATAATTACCATGTTTCATTGCGCTACCGTTATCCACATTTTTTTTTCTAAGTCCGAGCTTTACCTGAGAACCAAGTGACGTACACTAATCTTGGGAGCCGCGCGGGTCAGCTTATATGAGAATTATTGAAGAAATGCTGTCCATCGGCTCAATACAGAGGTTTAAACATAGGCCTGACTCGCGGTCATCATTGTCCGACGCGGCCCGAACGGAAAGTTAAAGTGTCGCCCATCATTGTCCCCCATGGCCCGAACGGAACAGTGCCATTTTTAGGCTGGCAGCGAAGGTGTTAAACATTATCTTCCAACCAAAAACTTTATTTATATCAGAAGTGAGTTTCATCAGCAACATTTGTTTCTCCCCATAAACTTAATTAACTGATAATTTTCAGGATAAAAACTATCCTAAGTTGTTTCCAGGGTTTCAAATCTAAATACCTAGTTAAGTTAAATTTAGACAAGAATTACTTTCGCATTTATAACTATCATACACCTACACTCGGCAGCAAATAAATCGCACCTCCCGCGACAAGCACTTATCAAACGTATGCATCCCCACTTCCCACTAACATTGGTACCATTTGAAAGCCTAGTTCTATACTTCATTTCATTAAAGGAAAGATTTTTACCCCAAAAATGTGTCTTTACAAGGATCCAGAGTCACTTCTTCAAAAAATAGGTAGTTACGCTATAGCCATTTTTTATGACTATAAAACTGTTAAGTTGGGATTAATCGCTATCCATCTGTTAAAGAGGACACGTGAGATCTTTATTTGGTTTTATAACCATAACAATTGGTCTAATTGATCCCAGAGATGAGCTCAAAGTGAGGTCTTTTTTCAAGTCACATTTATGGTATATGTTAGTCATTTATCAAGAAATTAAATGTGTTTTTCTTGAAGGATATTTAGTGAGCTTTCAAATAACGCCAATATTGTCGGGGTACCATGATTGTGTCAGAAGAAAATCTTTAAAGTTCGCGTCGCGGAAGGTGCGGTTTATTTGATGTTGAGTGTATATCACTATTTACGTAAATAGTTAGGTTATTTAGACGAGAATTACTTTCGCATTTATAACTATCATACACCTAGATAAATTAGTATTATCTTATAACAAAAGATAAAGTTCCAAGGCCCAGATTCCCCTCGGTCTGCCTAGATGCGGGTGCCCACGTATAAGTTGGAGCCTCACTTGACTCCGGAGCGATTTCTTCCGGCGACGTATGTAGATGTCGGATTAACGGCACCTGGAATGCGAGAAGTTAATTTAAGTTGTACGTGGAAGTACTGGTGGGCACACAAGTGTTATGGGAAAAGTTGTTTAAAAAATCTTCCGTAGTTGAGGATTCCGGGTGAAGCTCGCTTCCACCTTCGGCCTGAATCACTTACCATCAGGTGAGATACAGGCCAAGAGCTTCCTCGTTGTGGATAAAAAAACCTTTGTTATTTTTAAGGTTAAAAAAGTCCAACAGTGTCAGTGTCGGACTGCCTGGTTTGATTCCCGTTCTCTGGACAATTATGGTGAATGCACTCCTAAGCCCTAACACAGGGATCGTAATTTTAATTATTTTCCATCATAGATAAGTAAGTACCTATTCATATTTACCTTGGTTTTGAGGGGTTAATAGAATACAGCAATTTGTGCTACATAAGACCTTGACACTTTTTTAAGGTCCTTTTCAGGGTACTTTAGCACGTCTCAAATTAATCTTCTTGCCCTTACAGTACCTACTAAGTATTACACAATTCTGCGCCTCTACATAATACGAGAGTACATACCTTACCTAACCGAGCCACCTCTAGGTGGACTGACGGTCTGGTAAAGGTCGCGGGAAGAGACTGGATGCGGGCAGCTTAGAACCGTTCATTGTGGAAAACCTTGGGGGAGGCCTTCGTCCAGCAGTGGACGTCATTTGGCCGAAACGAACGAACGAACATACCTTAGTAACCTTACCAATTGAATCTATATATATAAAAATGAAACCCGTTTCGCGTTGTCACGGCATCACGTGTGAACGGCTGAACCGATTTCGATAATTCTTTTTTTTAAATGTTTGTGGAAGTCCAAGGATGGTTCTTACGGAAAAAAATATTAAGAAAATCTCTACGCTAAGGCGGTACGAAGTTCGCCGGGTCAGCTTTACGAATAAAAACTACAGATATGAACGTTTGGAAGCCTCATTAGTGTAACTTACACTAATTAACTATTATAATAACGTGGTATCAAAGCCTGTTATTGCCAATATCGGGGCTATCGAATTTCCAATATTCAACACCTGGTTGTGGGCATTAATAACACATTCATTATGTTTAATCCAGTTAGTCGAAATTGCATCAAATGCCCTATTTTATTATGCTTTTGTTTTGTACTGGCATTTGCTAATATTATATTCATGCTGACATAATTTGTCGTATTTAGTATGGCGAAATTTTAATTAGATGTAAATATTTAACTGCGATGCTGAAACTTTTCACTTAGTAAAACTTTAAAGGGGTTTTTTATAGTGCAAGTATTTTAATAAGACTATGTAATACTGTGTGTAGGCAGACAAATTTATTTGTAGAAGAAAACTTTCGTCTTGTTCGTGTTTGGTTTGTTTATTCCAATAACTTTTTAAAAGTTCGCTTTAATTTTAAAACCCTAAAATGTCTTCAAAACCACAAAATAAAAACATTTTGAATGTCAAAATTATTGTAAATATCAAGCCTTAGTAATCTAGGGGTCGTAACATACGGAAAAATAGACCTCGTAGGTCGAAGATTAAATTATAACCCTGAATTTATAGCAGTCCTATAACATGCTTTATAAAAATATAAATGTAATAAAACTTAGGACTCAGCCGTAAATTTTACACTTCAAGTTTTTTTGTTCTCAAAAAACTCTTAACACTTTCGTCGCCGAGCGTCGCAGTGGTCTCCAGGGCGCCGTAAGGAGCTTGCAGCTAGCAGCGCCCTCTACGATTTATTGTAATTGCTGTCTTCTGACAGACGCTATCGTTTTAAACTTTATTGACAAGACAATTCTTGGTTTGCAAGTTTATATTATAAATTGTATAAAATTACTGGTCAAGTGAAAGTTTTATTTGCTTGTAGAAAAGTTTTTAAGGAGGTTAAAAAATAATCAAGTTAAATTATCTTAAGTCAATAACGAAAAACCCTATAAATGTAGGTAAAAGGTAGGGCTACATTAGTGACACAATTTATTTCTAGTTTGTGTCAATCAATTATTGAACCTCTAATTAACCTTCTAAATGTAAATAATGATACGCTAATTCAGATTTTTGTTTTAGAAGGTCCGGCTGAGACAGCTACAGAATTTTCGCACAATATACCTAATTCCCACATTCCCAAATCTAACTCAGAACCGAATCAAAATCATATCACTCTAAGATGTGTTTTATTAATCATCAAGCTTAATTCCAATTTAAAATTAAAGTAGGTAGGTACTTCGCTGCTGCCAAAACACCATAAAACTTCCACGGCCAACGCTAATTCAACAAACAGTTTGATCGGCGGTTGACTCCAATTAATTGGTGGGCACGCGCACTATCTGCCTGATAAGACACGGTCTGACACTTCGCTTCGGCCGGGCTGTTTGACTTGCGGTCTATTAAAAATTTACCACAGGATCGTAGGATGGACATGACAAGAGAGATATCCTGTTTTTTGCAGGGTCCTGTTTAGTAGTACGTATTTTAATAATAACGTTTACAAGACCATCGCGTTTGCAAAAAAAGCGATACGTTCGAATTTGTAATCCAAATTTCAAGTCTTCACATGATAGTCCAGTCCTGCATTACTGGATCCCTTACTGGAAGAATTGATAAATACGTGCTAATTTGAGACCTATTATTTGACGGTGTTTGACTTGCGGTCCATTAAAAATTTACCACAGGATCATGGAATGGACATGTCTTTAGCAAGCATTCGTTTTATTACTATGAGTAAGTACACCATTTGGTAGTTTAATAAGAAAATTGATCATCTCTACTAATATTAATGCGAAAGTAACTCTGTCTGTCTGTTACGCTTTCACACGCCTAAACCACTAACCGATTTTGATGAAATTTAGTATGGAGATAGTTTGAGTCCCAAGAAAGGGTATCTCATAGTATTTATCTCAGTTTTTGAAACTCGCGATATAATTTTTCTGTGACAGACAACATTTTATGTTAAAATGATAATAAATGAATGGTACCTACTTACATATTCGCAAAATATTAACTTCCAAACATTAAATTACAATGAATTCATAAACCTACTAAATTATTTAGTCCCAGGAATCGTTTGTTGTTTTTCAACTTTAGTCTAGATAGAAGGTAATGTCAATATTATTATTTCGTGGGAAAGTTTAGTTTTGGCAGAAAGTTATAAACAAATAAATTAATGTCTGGTTATTTAACACTGTTTTGATAGCGGATAATGTTAGTTGGTTGATTTTAGCTTTGAAAAAGGAAGTGTTCAAATGTCTTCCAAGGTCGACAGCACATCCTACACACAGTGACCTCTTATCTCGTTTTACTATAGGCTAGTTTGCATCAAAAATGTGTAACGGGACTATTCCCACCTTTCGTTTGCACCACTGCAACTCCTGTGTAGCCAGGAGCCAGCTTGACCACCATAGAAACCAATGAAGGTCAAGTTTGTCCCATCAAAAATGTGTAATCTGATGTGCTATCCACTGGGAGATTTTATTATCCACTTATGTTGAATTTCGAGCCACTATTAATGACCCATTTCGTTGTGGGGCTGAAAAGTTTTCCAGTAGCGACTACGGGCCGGAAAGACGTGTCTTCAGGCCCTCCACTAGGTGGACCGACGATCTGGTAAAGGTCGCGGGAAGTTACGGAAATAATTTGGGGGAGGCCTTTGTCCAATAGTCATTTGACTGACCCATTTACTGACTAAAATATTCTGTCCGTTAAGGAAACTTAAAAGAATCTACCTATATTTACGACTAGCGGCAGCCTGCGACTTCGTACGCGTGGAAACTTTCACCCCCATTTTACCCCGTTTAAGTTGAATTTAGCAAAATCCTGTCTTAGTGAGCACCTACGTTCTAAAAGGAACCCCCATGCAAAATTTGAGACTCCTAGAACTTGTAGTTTCTAAGATGTCGTGATGAATGAGTGAATCAATCAGTCAGTCAGTGACCATTCGCTTTTATAAATATAAATTTTCAAATAAATCGAACACGTTTACAGAAAGAAATAGGTCAAAGCCGTAGAACCGTGTCTCGAACCCAGAGACAAGACTCCGCAATGCAAATGTAATCCAAATTGAAGTGCGTCTGAGTCGTAAACACGCACTAACGCGTTTATCTCCCAAATCCGATAACGCGGGACCAGCCGGGTAAATAAAAAACGGGACGTAAAATAAAAAGCCAATCCTTTCTATTGTAAATATATTTTTGTATAAAACGCGACAGATTGGCTGGGTTTATTGACATTCTGAGTACTGTTTAGTCGATTGTGAAATGTAAGTTAGGGAAATGCTAAATCAGTTATGGCAAATCACTTTCTAGCAAACCCCAGAGCTGTTTTCAGCGGTCAAGTGTAGAAGCATCTCCCCTAGACAAAGTTACAAATGTGATAGTTGTAATTTCGAAATCGTTTCGACACGTTTTTTGTGGTACTTATTTACTTCACTTCGTTTCTAAGCGGTTTCGTCACAAATGTTACTTTGGCAAAACCCCCTGAGGATTATAGCAGATGTAGTGGTGGCGAGCCGATGAAAAGACAAGAGATTTGTGAAATTGTATAATTTAGTGGGGAAAATGATGGCGTATCTACTCCTGAAAAAGGAAAACACGTTATTTCGAAAAGCTAGGAAAATAATTTCTCTTTCAAAACTAAGGTGGCCGTGAAAATGAGAAAAGGCGTAAATAAACAAATTCCAATTCTACCTTGAGTGACGCCCGCTATCTTACTAAAGCAGTGTTGCCTGCGCTTAGATAATATTACATATTCTAAAAAATCTTAAACACAACTCCTTTTTAGCTATGTTACTGTCAAAACTTTGCTGTTCACTGGGACAGTATTATCTTGTTAGGAAAAATATGCAAAGTTTCCTGCTGTTACGCGATATTTCTCAAAATGGGATTAGATTTATATTAGGCCTTAGGAATAACAGTAAGAATTTTGTTCTCCGTTAGTTTCAGCTACAATCAAAAAAGTAAAAAAATCGTCAATGAAAGTCAATTTTAAAAAACAATTAAAATTTTAATAATGTCATTTAAATTCTAGGATTACCTAGACAGCACTTTACGTACTTGACAAAATTTTCAAGACTGCCATAATATTCCGAATTTAGTACGGAAGCAGTAGACTGGCAACACAGTTGCAAAGCCGATTTGCCGCTGAGAACGCATCTCCTCGCGAGTCTCGTAACGTTATTTTTCATGTGGGAAAACGTATTTGCCTTTGCATAATATGCGCTGGCGTTAACCTGCAACGTGTTAAGTTGACAAACGATACGCAGTGAACTTTACTTTGGCTGTGACAAGTTTCAATGGGATATTCTTATTTGTCATAACTTTATTGGATTCAATATTATAAGAGTACAAAAGACAAACTTAATGCCATGATTGCATTATCTTCCATTCTTACTGCTACTAACTTACGTCCGTGTAAGCGTATCTCTTTAAGGAGCTATTGTTAATTTGCTACAATTCGACACTTTATAAGAGTAACTAAACTCATCATGAAAGCTTTTTTCAGCATTTGCTGATTTTTCACTTGAAACAAGCTCTACATTTTAATAGATCATTCTCACGTATAATCGTACAAACTAATAATATTTAATAATACTTAGTATCTAACTTAAGTACTTATAATTATGTCGCAAAATTGTTACCAAAAGGTAGTGGTACTTTTGGTACATCAAGGTGAGTAGGGGAGAGTGGGGTAAGACGGGGTGGGGGGCAAGACGGGGCGACCGATCCTGAGTGCGAACGAATTAGCCAATCAAGATCGTTTTAGCACCCGACGCCGCACGGNATGTTGAGCTCCATACAAAAAAAAAGGAAATTGTCAATAACATATTAAATAATAACTTTATCAAGAAACGTTACATAACATAAAATATTCCTTTTTGGTAAAGGAACACATTGGCATATTTATTTTTTCAAAATTCGGCGCTTGATTTTTGAGCGACGCTAAGTCTATGAAGCTCTAATATCAGCCCACCGTGCGCCGCACCGCCATTACGGCAATCAGTTATCGAAGTGAGCGGACAACGAAACCACGCCTTTGATCTGTTTTCTGGAAAAAAACTGTTTTTTGCTAAATAGCTAGTGATTTTTCTATATTATACATATATACTGGGCGTGTATTTTCCGTAAATAATAACACCTCGCAATTGATTTAAATGTTATCAAATGTGAAAATAACAACACTAACAGGTAAGAACTTGTTTTCCTCATTGCTGCCTACTGGTTTTATTCAGTTATTTTTTAAATTTTATTTGGCATACGGGGGCATGATGGGGTAGGTGTTAAGGGGCAAGATGGGGTATGAAGGCAAGCGACATAGAAACGTCTAATTTTACTATTTATTTTATTCTAGAATGGTGAGAAATTATTAAAAAAAACGATTAAGAAAAAGAAAGAAGCGGAAGAGAATAAACAGCGAAAAAAAGAGTTGAGGGAACTTAAAAAATCTCAAAAAAAAAACCACTAACAACTACTGCAACTAAGGAGAAAAGAGTAACAAAGAAGAAAAAAGGGGCTAAGAATAGATCATTACACGAGAGTAGTGACAGCAGTACTGAAAATACACCTTGTTTGTATTGTAAAGGCCTATATTTGGACTCAAATGAAGGCTGGGTTGCTTGTTCAGCATGCGGCAAATGGGCTTACTGCAGCTGTGCAGGTTTAGATGACGAAGATGCAGATACCGTGTTCACTTGTGAACATTGTGAACAGTAAATAGTCGTTTGCTGCCATACCCCATCTTGCCCTCTTATTGGTACCCCATCTTACCCACGGGGGTACCCCATCTTACCCTTGGGGTGGGGCATGATGGGGATAAGGGTGTATTTCTACTATTTGTTTTTTTTTTTTAATTTATTATGTTGATTAGACTGCCAAATTACACGTTAACAATGAAGACTGATTGTCGAAGAAGATTATAAGATAAAACAAATTAATAAAACTCTTTACGGTCAATTTAATTTACCATCAAACGTTAAGGACCCCGTCTTACCCCACTCTCCCCTACACACTGAGTGGCTTTTTATACAGTTGTGCCTAATAGGGGTTTTTTGCTACAAAAGTGTCGTATATAAATATTCTACTTTTACTACTCGTACCTACTTACTTTGAGGTAGAAAAAAATGTAATTTCTTTAGAGAACTCTCAATATTAGCACAAAAATTACTCAGAACTAATGAAAACAATTGCTTGTTCAAACCAGCAGTGCTACCCGCGGTTTAAAGGTGTACGGAGGATTTATAGGCAAATAAACAGCGACCCAACGCCGCAACAAATTCAATTCGATTTTAGACGCGAAATCGAGAAGAATTCCATTGTCGACATCGTAAAATACCTAGCGACGCGCGCGCCCCTGTCGACCATTCCCGACACTACAAAACGCTGTGAACCGAAATAATTCAACAGAGCTTGAGACAAAACTGCTGGGACTGTAACAGACTTTATTACTGAAGCCCTAAAGTCCATTTTCAGTTGAAACAACGCGGAGAAGCTGGAACCGGCTGGAGGCAGCCACATTGAAAATCCTTTTAAAAGAACTGAAGGTAGTGCGCGTGTAGACTGAAGTTTAATAAAAATAATAAATATTTCTTGGGATTTTATAAATGACTGGAGATTTATTGTCCGGTTGGCGGCTTCGTATGCATTGAGCGTCAGTTTAACAATAAGAGAGGAAAGAAAGATCAAAATGTTTCCTCAATTTTTACTTAGCTAGGTATCCCATTACTCAATAAATCCATATTATTTTAAGCGTCAAAACTACAACACTGTTTTCTTTCTCCCTAAACTACCTAAGTCTGGAATAGATCGCTTCCCAGTAAATAATAAGATCGCATACTTTGTTCGGCTTTTCCGAAAAAGTTTGATTTTCTCATTTATTGTCAGTTACTTGGGTACTATTTACGGTGGATGGCACGTCAAGCTAACACTAGCACCTTAAGTAGTTGCAATAGATACTAATTTGCAACGAAAATATAATTTTAGGTGGTCTATGGACGCACTATACGGGACTATTCCCATCTCTCGTTCCCACTGCTGCAAGCAACTCCTGTGTAGCCAGGATCTACAGCTTGACCGCCAATAACCCAACCAGTGAAGGTCAAGTTTGTCCCGGGGGAAAGTTTAACTGTCATTGGACCCGCAACGAAATTAATCAGAAGAACATAGGAGGAGTTCGAAGTTAAGATTAGACATCGTCCGACATACTATAATAAAGAGTGCTTACAAACATACTTAACTGTCTCCAAAGTTTTATTTTAACAGTTGAACGGGTCTTTTGTTAGATTTCCTGGATTGTGATCCCGGTCTCTACATAGTTCCCAAAGGATGTGCGACGGTAACTTTCTGGGACAAACTGCAGCTAGGTAACCTCACATGCAAAGGCGGTATATACAGGGTGTGACTTCATATAAATGTGTAAGAATGATGGCGTATTAATTTTTGACTCGACTCGGCCACCTTAGAGAATGGGGTTTTATTTTCCGTTCCAATGTACATTACATTTTCACGCGGCTTCATCAGCCCTATGTATTTCAGTCATAGAAAGTCTTTATCATGATTTTGTACAGTTTCGACGCTTGATAGCTGTAGTTGAACTGAACTACGTCTTTATTACTATTAGCTTTCTGCCCGGGGCTCCACCCGCGTGAAATTTTGTCTGTCACAAAAGAACTTCATCACACGCGTCCCTGTTTCACAAACCGGGATAAAACTATATCCTATGTCCTTTGCCAGGACTCAAACTATCTCTATGTCAAATTTCATCAAAATCGGTTCCATGTTTAGGCGTGAAAGCGACACAGACAGACAGACAGAGTTACTTTCGCATTTATAATATTAGTAGGGATTACACCAATAACTATTGAATCGTATATTAATTTGAATTAATAGCATTTCTATTCCAACAGGCACAGCTAGCTAAGTGATGTCGCCTACTGGAGATTTGATAAGTTACAATTTTGCCATTGAATTTCATTCATAAGCGGACATTTACAATTTGCAATATTAGCACAGAATAATAATAAGTACTACGTACAGAAGTTTTACTTCGCAAAGGTATTAAAAAAATGTATGCTCAATGTCATTAACAATATGGTGTAATTTAGCCTGTCTCAAGAGTCAAGCACCATTTTGTTGACAAACGTCAGTGATCGGCACTGCGCCGAAGCTATAGGGCTGACTTCGGTAAAATGATGTGACGTGAGGTGCCAAACTGCGGAAAATGGCGGAGGAAATACATGATTTAGCATGAATTATCATGAATAATATTAACTACTTATTTACCTCTCAGTGTCTTGAGGCAACTTAAAAAAGTACATTCTGTGTTGTTATTATTATTTAGGCAGTTAAATACTGCACAGTATTTAGTACACCATTTTCTTTATTTTCTTCCATCATACACAAGAATACGCGTGCGTGAGTCAATGTTCGCTCGTATGTGAGGCCTTGTCGAATAGTATCCTGTAGGTGGGACATCGTGCGTGTTTTGTTTTCGATGTAAACTCGCGGAGATGAACAGGCCTGATATTAGACATAGTTTAAAAGAAATTAGATTTTTTGAATAGCTGAAATATTGTGGAAAAACATCACCCTGTAGCCAAAATTAGTGGCTTCCAGTGGCTCATGATACTCCTCTTCATTTGAATTTGAAAGGCGAGTGCGGCCAAGTTTTGCCGATAAATCGTAAAACTATTCCAAGTAATAACTTCAGGATCTTTCGGGTGTTTTCAGAGCCAATTAAAGTTGCTTTAAAATCGGTGCTGAAACTGGAGTGTTTACTATTATATTGAATCTCTTTAAAGTATAGAGACTTGTTATTATAATAACTACCGCTTCTAATGGGGCACAACTACATAAAACTGAAAAAACTTTTTTTAACTCAATCATCTCTACATATTTTACATAATTAGAATCCCAGAAAGGATATTAGGTACTCATAAGTACTCATTATTAATTATTTATAAGAGTCATTTTGTGAATTTCCCAGGAATCCCAGGGTAAAATTGGATTATGGTACAATAGTGTAAGTTTTAGTTTAAAAGTCACAGTAAAGTTTTATGAAAATTTTATTAAGTAGTTTCAATTAAAATTGGGTGGTCACTTTTCCTTTTTAGTTTCGTCCAGCATGCTTGTGCTAGTCAGCCCGATGAGTTCGGATATGTTCCGCCAGGTCGAAGCATTTATTGTCATCAGTAAATCGGACTCCAAGTATGCAGCCTCCACTAAAAATAAGAGTAAGATTATGGTGTATAGTGCATAACTAACTATTGACAGCATTATTGTTTTCCGGCAGTTAGAGGTAAGATAACGGGACTATTCCCACCTCTCGTTCCCACCACTGCAACTCCTGTGTAGCCAGGATCTACAGCTTGACCGCCACAAAAACCCAACCAATGAAGGTCAAGTTTGTCCCGGGGGAAAGTTAAACTGTCATTGGACCCGCAACGAAATTAATCAGAAGAACATAGGAGGAGTTCGAAATTAAGGTAAGATAGTCAGTTCCTCCGTGGTTGAGGATTCCGTGTGAAGCTCGCTTCCACCTTCGGCCTGATCGTCACTTACCATCAGGTGAGATACAGGCCAAGAGCTTCCTCGTTGTGGATAAAAAAATACTGCAAAGTGTAGTGTGTTACTGTGGTTCCGACAGAGTATAGACCCTTTATTCCCATCTACCCCCTTCAGGCTTGCCACCGGAGTGGTGATTGGCACTAATAATTGGCATTTACCACCCCCGGGGTAAATGGCACCTATAGTTTCATCTGCCCCCTTCGAGCTTGCTACCGGGGTGGTGGTTGGCACTAATTGGTGGCGTTTACCACGCCGGTGGTCAATCTACAACCAACCCCACTCTTCCCGTGGATGTCATAAAAGCAATAAGGGACAAACGTGGGAGGCAATGGCCAGCGTGGGGATTGTAGGCTAAATCCTCCATTTGCTTCTAGTATGTTAAATCAAATCAAATCAAATCATTTATTGCATTGCATTACATGTGGTTTGATAGTTGGTGAATGGTAGGGCAGCGCATCACATGCACCCTGCAAGGGCATAGCAAGCATTAAGTATACATTTTACAAAATAAAAGAAGACGTTACAATTTTAGATCAGTTCGTTCGTTTCAGCCAAATGACGTCCACTGCTGGACAAAGGCCTCCCCCAAGGTTTTCCACAATGAACGGTCCTGCGCTGCCCGCATCCAGGCTCTTCCCGCGACCTTTACCAGATCGTCGGTCCACCTAGTAGGAGGCCTGCCCACGCTACGTTTTCCAGCCCGTGGTCGCCACTCGAGAACTTTCCTGCCCCAACGGCCATCGTCTCTACGAGCTATAGCTTTAGATCAGTAGTAACAATTATTAATTATGTTATTTAATTATATTTCATTTAATAATATATTTATTCAATTTTAAATTTATTGCAGCCTAGTAAGTATAATATTCATCAATTTTGTAGAAACACTTATCACATAGAAAAACATTTAAGGACGCCACTTTATCATAATTATCTATCTGTCTTAAAAATTTAGAAAGGGTATTATATGTATAGCCTAGTTAGAGGGTCTTGCTCCTACAGTAGAGACTAGAGACAAAGGCTAGGTTGCACGGGTTACAGCACCATCTTACTTTAACTTTGACAAACGTCAAAAATCTATCAAACTCCATACAAAAGGCACCCGTTATAGTAGTTACGGTCAAACTTAGGTGGTGCAACGCAACCTAAATGTCCTGATGACGGAGTAAATAACTTAGGCTGCTGGGTTGCACCATCTTACTATAACTTTGACAAACGTCAAAAATCTATCAAACTCCATACAAGAAGCACCGTTATCGTTATAGTTACGGTCAAAGTAAGATGGTGCAACCCACCCTTAGTGGTGGTTGCATATCAGTTGACAGTTGAAAGGCATTCAGAGTGTAAAAATTACCTATACCTACCTACCTAAGAAGTTGCACATTTTCAAGCTATTTTAGTGTAGCGACACACCTACCGAACTTTCGGTAGTCTACGTCATTCAATATTTCGTCGCGAAAACATTTGCTAGACAAAGAATAGGAATTTGCTAAAAGCCACGTAATTTCAGCCGATGATAGATAGGTTCTAGGCCAGTTTTTTAATCCGTAGTTAATTTGTCTTATGACTAGTGGTTAAATTCGAGCAAAATGCGATTTTGAACTTTCTATCATAACTTTCGGCGCCACACTTTCATGACTCACTTACGAAAAAGTATTGTGAAAAAAAAATGAACATCTCTACCTCGCTCGTTTACATAAGGAAAACATTAGCTATAATAACAGTTTGCTGGTTGAAAACAACATTAACACTTGTAGGTTTTCTCTTGAAAAAAAAAACTTCAATCTTACCTCTCATTTGATTAACATTGTCTACAATCTTTTTCAAATTGGACAGCTCCTTTTCTATGTTCGCTTTTATATTCTGAAAAATATCTGGATCATCTACTCGTAAATCCAATCCTATATTTTCCATTTTGTTGAAATTCAGCTTTTTTCTCGTCGAGGTCGTTAAACCCTAAAGCGCGCGCTTTCGTTTTTTTTTTTAATTTTATTCGGAAAGCAAAGCTAATGGTGTTTATTCCGCTTACAACTAAAAAAATAAGTAATTTAAAATTTCATTTTTCAAACTTCATAATTTAGTTCGGAAAACTGAATTAAAATCCTGTAAAAGGTTATTTAAAATAAATTAAGTTTTCCTTTTTTTTCTCTAGCTTTATCAACAAAATTAATGTTGTAGGTGTACCAGAATCTCATGGCAAACAAAAATATTGGAAAAGTGTGTTTTTCATATGGCAATTGTCTATGGTTTAACTGTCACCTGTCAAAGAAAATTATGAAATCTGTCAGCCGCTGCAAAATTTTTGTAATCTCTTCTTGACTATTTGTTATTTTTCTGAAAAAGTCGAAAAAGTTCAAGCAAAGCATATTGTTTTCAATGTGAATTGTAAAATAAGGCATAATTCAAAGTCAATCTTTGATTCTAAAGCGCGTCGTCGAGTTGACAGTAAGTTGGACTGAAATGTTTTGATACATTTAGTTTATTACCCAACTGCGTCAGAAGGAGGGTTGGGTTTTTTTATATTATTCTTACTTAATAGCTGCTTTATCGGGGTTTTCAGGTATATCTCACAAATTGGTGCAGATGTTATGACNGAAATATAGTGTTTTAACATCAGGAACTTCTCCATTGAAATGCTGGAAGAGCAATTTATTTACAGTACCTCTTTATCTTGATCATCTGTTTATTGAAAAACAAGAAATGCAAGTGGAGTTTTAAGAATCGTTTTCTAGTTCTGAATGAAGTGATAAGTTAGAAGTATGATGCATAATAAAATTAGTTACTTAAAGTAATAATATACGATTTATTCAATTTCCAAAACATTTACCTATGTTAAAAATCTGATGTCTAACAACATTCTTCATACACATACCTACCTAAAATGTATATTCGTACTTCATGTTCATTAATATTAAAGTAATAAAAGTAAAAAATTAAATAGTATCAAGATCGTTTATTCCAATTTCCCCAGTATTGCTATCAACAAAGTTTATTTTCCCTATTTGCCATGAGATTCTGGTACACCTATACCTATCTTATTAGAT
This sequence comes from Ostrinia furnacalis, assembly GCF_004193835.3. Taxonomy (NCBI): domain Eukaryota; kingdom Metazoa; phylum Arthropoda; class Insecta; order Lepidoptera; family Crambidae; genus Ostrinia; species Ostrinia furnacalis. The sequence continues at coordinate 123,346 of NW_021131446.1, read as the reverse complement.
TAAAATCATACGCAAATCCACGTGCCAGCATTTGTGTACCATTTGTAAAGCACTTCATCAACGCTTGATTTTTATCACCTCCCGGATCTCAATATTTTTGTCAACTGTCCAAAAAACGCGGGAACTCGTGTAAACTTTTTAAAAATTCACGTCACCGACGCAGTTCGTTGAATCCTAAAAAAGGAGGTCTGAATCATCGGATCGACCACAATAAAATCACTCGGCGAACAATTAGTACAAGCAGTCGAACAATGATGCCAATCGTCTCGAGCGAACTAAATCTACTTTTGGATGACTTTTGGTATGTGAGACGCGTCACAGTGCGAATGTCATTGGATTTATAAATACGATACAGCTCCAGAAATAGGTAGCTACAGGTTTTCCAGGCGTACGAACGAAAATAAAGTACCCTGGATCCGTTAAACAATATTATTGTCTCGGGCGGTTGGGTGGCGTTGAATAGTGAGTGTTTTAGTCTTTCGCTTTGCTTTTCTCCCTATTTTTTTATTGTGACGCTATGGATGACGATGAAATTCAACAATTCTCATTGCGCTGGCATAAACACCAGGTAGGTGAGTAATTTTTACTTTTTAAAACACGACACAGCATCTATGGCACAGGTACACAAACTTTTTTGTTAATACTCAAATGAAATTAAAAACAACTGACAATAAAAAAAATTGATAAATGAAATCTTTAGTTTATTTTTTAAAATTCAAATACTTACGAACTTTTGTTTTAAAAAACTTCTAAAGTTGAGAAGCGCATATTTAAAAAAAAATGTAAGAACTAAAACGAAAACTTAAGAAAACTTCTTATTTGTACAGAGCAGCAAATATTTTTGTAAAACTTTAAGACTGATCATATCAATATTAAAATAAAAAAATATTTAAAAAATCCTTATTAAAGTACTTAATTCTACTTACTTGATTAGATATTATTAAGTGTTGAAGAATTTGTTTGATACCTTGTTTACAACCAGCTCATGCGTAAATAAGATACTTACATTGTAAATAATTAGGAGTAATTAATATTAAATATAGATCTTAATCAAATTAGCTACTTGATACATAAATAATGAATTATGAACCTTATGTTCAGCGCAATAAGAAAACTATTGGAACAGCTTGTACATACATGGAGTAATCTAGCACCTCGCTTCTACGCTTATTCACACACACTAACAATGTGCCACACACACACTACTCCCCGCGGAATAAGAGCTACCTACTTTTGGCTGAGTTGCACTACCTTACTTTAACCGTAACTATAACCTTAACCGGTGTTTTTTATGGAGTTTGTCAGACTTTTGACGTTTGTTAAAGTTAAAGTAAGATAGTGCAACCCAGCCCAAACCCATCTTACTGTTACACTTGATGTGCTGTTGGTGTACTCACATAAATGAAAATACATGTTACACAAATAAAACGTTATTCATAAAAAAACTGTTCAGCCTTTAGTTAAAAAACACTGAAGTGCTTTTATTTTTTAACGTTTCACACTTTTCATTTGAAAGAAAGAAAGAAAGAAAAATAAGTGGTTTATTTGGTTCACACAACGTTTGTGTGTTTTCGTACATTAATTATTTTACACAAATTACCTAAGTTTTCATAGCTCAGTAGTCGGAGCAGTCGCCGCGCCTTGCAAGCGGATGGTCGTGAGTGGGTTCAAGTTCCAGCTGAGGCAATCAACATTTTCAAGTTTTTAATTTGAGTTAAAACACAAGTCACTGAATATTAGTTGTAATATTCAAATAACATTAGGCTGATGAAGCCTGCCCAACATAGTACCCACACTCGGAAAAAATTGAAGGATAGGCGAAGGCTTTGGCTCTTTTATTTGCTTCTGTAAATTCGAGGATCGTCCTCCTAAAACGAACGGAGACTAAATTGGCCTAGTGATGATTTTTCGGGTTGTTCTACAGTCTCGTAAGGCTGTCTTCTAAGTCACAGCTTACCCAAATTGTCCAGGGATCCATCTAAAGGCTGTTTGTCCACAGAACAGCGTGATAGGGGCCCTGGGTCGCATGCTGAGCACCGGAGCCCTGACAGACGTGACCCTCAGCGCCAGCGGGACCTCCGTGAAGGCACATAGGCTGGTCCTGGCGTCCTGCAGCCAGTACTTCGCGCAGCTTTTTAAGGTAACGCCTTAATTCATCCTACTAATATTATTTATATAAATGCGAAAGTCTGGATGTCTAGATGTCAGGATGGATGTTTTTTTCTCTTTCACGCAAAAACTACTGAAAGGATTTTGATGAATTACGGTATTAACATATAGACTATAATTTGTGACGATCTGTGACAAACTAAATTTCACGCGGGTGAAGCCGCAGGCAAAAGCTAGTTTTCTATAATTATACTACCATTATCAATCAACAGCATATCGGACTTTTCTTGAAAAATAGCACCTATCACCGCATTGACAGATGCCGCAGGTAGTATAGCTTGATGTGATGTGGACTTTCGTTTGTTTCAACCAATGGACGTCCACTGCTGAACAAAGGCCTCACCCAAGGATTTCCACATCATCCGGTCCTGCGCTTTCCGCTTCTACGTAGCTTCACCAGATCATCGCCACGCCTAGTGGAAGGTCTACCTACATTTAACAGCATAAAGGGCTATTCATTCATATCCATGAAGCCACTGTTCCGTCAACGTAATCGTTCACTTCAGTATCAGTGCTTCAGTTTTGTCCTTGTCAGTGATTCAATTCACACATGTTAGTACTCATCTCACGGAGCTTCAGTGGTCCGTGACTGAACTGTTACTTCACGGAAAATTGTGAATAAACCATAAAAAATAGTAGCAATGAAACTACTTACTCTTGATCCTTCCAGGAGTTAGACACAGAGAACAACACAGTGGTGGTGGTCCTCGGCTGCGAGGCGGCAGAGCTGAGGCTGCTGCTTACCTTCATGTATACGGGAGAGGTGACGGCTTCCAAGAAGATCCTGCCTTCGCTGCTCAGGCTCGCGCAGACATTGAAGGTTTCGGGGCTGACTGACGCTGACACGGTAAGAATCAGTTCAACCGCATACTTATAAGTGCTTTGGGATTCGAACGCCTTAGAAATAGACCTCCTCATCTTAACATTCCTAACTAATCTTTGGTTGAATTGGCTTATAATGATTATGATGCTCCATTGAAATATCACTAGTAATTTAGGTACCTACATTTAGAAAACGAGATTTCTAGCAAAATTTTGAAAAATTATGGATTTACCTGGTATTTATTGTTTTATCTATAAATCTATGCATAGAGCACCTTACGCTTATCTCTACAACTCTTTACATAGTTATTCATACAGGGTGTCCCAGAATGGATGAATCAAACTGATAGGGGAGGTAGCTCTACTAATGTACTATCCCAAAAAAAAATGAAAAAAAAATTGAGTTCGGATTGTTTTTTAAATAAAACTTGAAATCTAGTCATTATTTTCAAAAGTTTGTTTACAGATAAACGAAGCTATCATGTACAATTAATATTAGTAAGAAAAAAGTAGAAATATACTCCAAACGCAGCAATTATAGCCAGATACTTACTTAGGCAAAGCTGATTTATTTTCACTTAAAAAAAATGATTTGTTTCCTTATGCGCTTTATTTTTTTTCGTATTTTTTAGGGATAGTACATTAGTAGAGCTACCTCCCCTATCAGTTTGATTCACCCATTCTGGGACACCCTGTATAATCTTACCATTTTTCTACAGTGCATCATACTATACTAAAGCTTAATATTTTTAATAGTATATAAAATAGTTTTAAATAACAAATCTAATTACTTTTAATTGTTTCCAGAACTCTACACTAACACCCACGGACACCGATGCAACTCCAGAAACCGAGCAACCGCCGTCACCAGTCAACTTAGAACTCAAAAGCGACCAGAACTCCAACTTCATCGTCAACGAAAATTCCAACAGCAGCTCCAAACTGAACTTCGATGACGTCAGATCACCGACAAACGATATAAAAGACTCAATAGTGAATAGTAGCAACGATTTTATAAGAAACGAGAAGGATAGACTTAGTAAATTAGACCAGATAGTCCAGAATTTGTACAGCACGCATAAAATTGGGAATCCAACCGTTCCTGTTAGTCCAACTACGAATGCCCCAGGTGAGTTTTTTCTTTTGTTAAGTTTGTAAGCGACTCGATTGATTGAACTTTCGAAGAAGAACTGATTTAAAGACAAAGTTTGTAATTATTCATACAGAAATTAATAAATAATTAACTGGCAACCTTAATTTTTTGTTGGAAGTAACTTTCGTAAAATTCTGAAAATATTGGAGAGAAGTATTGTTAAGTAATTTTCAATTTCAATAGTCAATTTCATTTTTTCCAATAATATCGAGGGATAGCTTACTTGGAAAAGGAACCAGTGGAACCCTAATGAAGTGTTGTTGTTTTTTTTATTATTGGTGTCAACTATCCAATTTCGAAGTATTGATTCCGACAGATTAGATTAGTACGACTCCCACTAACACTATTCCCGTGGATGTCGTAAAAGGGGACTAAAGGGCAAACATCAGTAGGGCAAATCTCCGGCAAACATCAGGCCAGGGTGGGAAGTAGGGCAAATTCCCCATTAGCCTCTGACAAATTAAGAGAGTGTTGCAGTGGAGACGTTTCTTGATGATGACCTAATTTCACAACCTCAGAGACCAAGCCGTACGACAGAAAATGGCGCTTAAACAGCTCAGTATGCACGATAGGATATATCCTTGATTGGCCTCTAGTAAATTAAAAATTAAAGAGTCGTGCTGTAATGGACAGTAAATGACCTGATCTTCTTCTCAGTCGGTACACTCTTGTCAGGTCGTGGTCATCATTGTGAATCACGATGAGTGATGTTCATCGAAGAGCTGATGGCCGCTGGGGCAGGAATGTTCTTGAGTGGCGACCACGGGCCGGAAGACGTATGGACGTAGTAGCGTAGGCAGGCCTCCCACTAGGTGGACCGACTATCTGGTGAAGGTCGCGGGAGGTGCCTGGATGCGAGCGGCGCAGCACCGGTCTTTGTGGAAATCCTTGGGGAAAGCCTTTGTCCAGCAGTGGACGTCTTTCGGCTGAAACGAAAGATGTTCCTCGCAATACGGCGCCATTCCTCGCGGACAGCTTTCTGGGCACTTTCGTTAACTGAGCACTTAGTTGACCTGATAATCATGACCAATTTCACAACCTTTCAGATACCGAGCCGTACGACAGAAAATGGCGCTTGAACAGTTCAGTGTGCACGATCTGCCACAAGCGGCTCAGCAACCAGTACAACCTGCGCGTGCACATGGACACGCACGCGGGCCGCCGGCACGCCTGCGCCGCCTGCAGCCACGTGTCGCGCTCGCGGGACGCGCTCAGGAAACACGTGGCCTACAGGCGAGTCACTCTCTCCCCCTTTCTTTAGGACCTTTCTCTTATTTCAAACTGTATTGCAAGGTAAAGGCACTTTGAACCTCTTACACTCTCTCCGTCTCTTTCTCTCTTATTGACCTTGTCTCTCTCTCTCCCTTCAGCTTTGTCTCATTTCTTTTCCTCCCTCTTCCTTGAAGCTCTAATGTAGCGAACATGCAAGACACTTCCCCCTTTTTAGCCTCTCTCTTGCTTCAAACCATAACATAACGTACAGGTAAGTCACTTTTAGCTTTACAATCTAGGTTGCCACAAGGCACTTCTTTTCCCCTCTCACTCTTAAAGGCAGTGGCGATTTAATAGTCTCAGCAAAATACGTGCGCCTCTTTCTAGCACGGATGCGCCGCTTGCAGTCAAGAACCTAAGGCTAAGCACAACTTTAGGTTCCCGGAGACACTTTTTAGCTACTTTTCCTTCTTTAAACCCTGACATGAGTCCTAACCTCTCAATGTGGGTAAGAACATGGCGCCCCTTTCTCTTTAAACCCTGGCACAAGTCCAGTGGCTGAGCAGCTCAGTGTGCCCGATCTGCCACAAGCGGCTCAGCAACCAGTACAACCTGCGCGTGCACATGGACACGCACGCGGGCCGCCGGCACGCCTGCGCCGCCTGCAGCCACGTGTCGCGCTCGCGGGACGCGCTCAGGAAGCACGTGGCCTACAGGCGAGTCACTCTCTCTCTCTTTAGGACCTTTCTCTTATTTCAAACTGTATTGCAAGGTAAAGGCACTTTGAACCTCTTACACGCCCGCGCGACGCAATCAAACGCGCCACTTACGGCGCCGCGGCGAGTCACTTTCTACCTTTTTCTATCTCTGTCTTTTTTCTTTTATTAGTCCTCTCTCTCTCCCTCGTTCTCTATCTCTTTCTCTCACTCTTGCTTTAAGCGCTAGTGCCAAAGTACGCACACAGGCGAGTGATTTTGACCTTTTTAGCCTCTCTCTCCAAATTCAGCGTACAGGTGAGTCACTTTGAGCTTTACAATCTAGGTTGCTACCAGGCACTACTTTCCCTCTCACTCTTAACAGCAGTGGCGATATGATATTTCAATCGGCACGCCTGTAAGTAAGTACCATCTGTCTGTCATAACACAGAGGTTAAGTATTACTTTAGGTTGCTGGAGTCATCTTTTAGCTACTTTATCTTCTTTAAACCCTGACATAAATCCTAAACTCTCAATTCAAGAACATGGCGCCCCTTTCTCTTTAAACCCTGGCATAAGTCCAGTGGCTGAGCAGCTCAGTGTGCACGATCTGCCACAAGCGGCTCAGCAACCAGTACAACCTGCGCGTGCACATGGACACGCACGCGGGCCGCCGGCACGCCTGCGCCGCCTGCAGCCACGTGTCGCGCTCGCGGGACGCGCTCAGGAAACACGTGGCCTACAGGCGAGTCACTTAGGCTCTTGCTGTCTCTTTCTTTCTTTCTTTTCCTCTCTCTTTTTAGCTCTAATGCAGGATATAAGCAAGACACTGAACATCAAACAAGCTCGCGCGTCGCGCTCGGCTGATCGATCACACGTCACTTTTAATCTTATTGACCCCTTCCATCTCTTTCTCTCTCCCTCTCTCGCTTTCTTTCTCGTCCTTTAAGCTTTAATGCAGCAAACAGACAAGACGCTTTTGTCCTTTTTAGCCTCTCTCTTCAAACTAGAATGCAACGTCATGGCGAGTCACTTTAAACCGGTTTAGTTTCTCTTTCTCTGCTATCAGGACTTTCTTTCTTCCTCTGTCTACCAGGACATTCTTTCTTCCTCTGTCTTTAAGGCAGTGGCACCTGAAGTCCTACAGGCGCGCGTGCGCCGCCTGTAGCCGAATCTTCAGACTCGTAAGTCTGAAGATAAGTAGGACTTTAAGTTGCTAGAGACACCTTTCAGCCCCATTCTCTATTTTAAACCCTAGTATGACTCCTGTCCTTCAATGTAAGAAAGACCATGGCACCCTTTTCTCTTAAACCCTGGCATAAGTCCCGTGGCGGCTGAGCAGCTCAGTGTGCCCGATCTGCCACAAGCGGCTCAGCAACCAGTACAACCTGCGCGTGCACATGGACACGCACGCGGGCCGCCGGCACGCCTGCGCCGCCTGCAGCCACGTGTCGCGCTCGCGGGACGCGCTCAGGAAACACGTGGCTTACAGGCGAGTCACTTACAGCCTCTTTTAGCCCTTTTATCTTCTTTCAAACCATATAGCAGCGTACAAGCGAGTCACTTTGAACTTCGAAAGCGGTTGCGCGTCGCGGTCAGGAAAAACATCGCGAACAGACGTACCATTTGCAACCTTTTTATCCCATCTCCCTCTCTCTCTTCAATCGCTCTTCCTTTCTGCTGGTCACAGGCGAGTTATTTTAGCCCTTTTTAGCCACTCTTTCTTTAGACCTGGATGCAGTGTACGAGCAAGTCACTTTAAACTATGTTGCTAAAAGGCACATCTTTCTCTCTCACTCCTTAAGGGAGTGGAGATTAATAGTCCCAGCAACACACGTGTGCCTCTTTCTATAGGGCAGTGTTAATATTAACAGTTCGACCAGCACGGATGCGGCGCTTGCAGTCACGAGTCTGAAGATAAGTACGACTCTAGGTTGCTGGAGACACTTTTAGCTATATCTCTTCTTTAAACCCTGACCTGAGTCCTAACCTCTCAATGTAAGTAAGAACATGGCGCCTCATCTCTCTTTAAACCCTGGCATAAGTCCAGTGGCTGAGCAGCTCAGTGTGCACGATCTGCCACAAGCGGCTCAGCAACCAGTACAACCTGCGCGTGCACATGGACACGCACGCGGGCCGCCGGCACGCCTGCGCCGCCTGCAGCCACGTGTCGCGCTCGCGGGACGCGCTCAGGAAACACGTGGCTTACAGGCGAGTCACTTAAGCCCCTCTCTCTTTTTCTTTCTTTCTCTTTCTCTCTTTCTTTCTCTCTCTCTCTCCTTTTAGCCCTAATGCAGCTTAGGCAAGACACTATGAACCTCAAATACGCGCATACGATTCACTCTAAATCCTTTCATCCTCTCTCCTATGCCAGCCACTATGAGCTTAAAACCGGCTACCAGGACCTTCCTTCTTCCTTTGTCTTTAAGGCAGTGGCAACATTGTAGTCCTAAAGGCGCGCGTGCGCCGCCTGTAGCCACGAGTCTCAAGATAAGTACGACTCTAGGTTGCTGGAGACACCTTTCAGCCCCATTCTCTATTTTAAACCCTAGCATGAATCTTGATCTCCCAATGTAAGAACATGGCGCCCCTTTCTCTCTAAACCCTGGCATAAGTCCAGTGGCTGAGCAGCTCAGTGTGCACGATCTGCCACAAGCGGCTCAGCAACCAGTACAACCTGCGCGTGCACATGGACACGCACGCGGGCCGCCGGCACGCCTGCGCCGCCTGCAGCCACGTGTCGCGCTCGCGGGACGCGCTCAGGAAACACGTGGCTTACAGGCGAGTCACTCTCTCCCCCTTTCTTTAGGACCTTTCTCTTCTTTCTGGCAGCGTAAAAGCAAGACACAGAACATCAAACACGCTCGAGCGTCGCGCTCGATCAGGAAACACTTGGCCTACAGGCGAGTCACTTACAGCCTCTTTTAGCCCTTTTATCTTCTTTCAAACCATATAGTAGCGTACAAGCGAGTCATTATGATGCTCGCGCGTCGCGCTTGATGAGGAAACACGTCGCTTACAGGCGAGTCACTTTTTTTAACCTTATTGACCCCTTCTGTCACTTTCTCTTCCCCTCTCCCGCTCTTTCTCTCTTTTCCTTTAAGCTTTAATGCAGCAAAAAGACACGACGCCTTTGCCCTTTTTAGTCTCTCTTCAAACTAGAATGCAACGTCATGGCGAGTCACTTTGAACTGGTTTAGTTTCTCTCTTTCTCTGTCTTTAAGGCAGTGGCAACATTGAAGTACTACAGACGCGCGTGCGCCGCCTGTAGTCACGAGTCTGAAGATAAGTAGCTGGAAACACTTTTGACCTACTTTCTCTTCTTCAAACCCTGACACGAATCCTGATCTCTCAATGTATGTAAGAACATGGCGCCCCTTTCTTTTTAAACCCTGGCATAAGTCCAGTGGCTGAGCAGCTCAGTGTGCACGATCTGCCACAAGCGGCTCAGCAACCAGTACAACCTGCGCGTGCACATGGACACGCACGCGGGCCGCCGGCACGCCTGCGCCGCCTGCAGCCACGTGTCGCGCTCGCGGGACGCGCTCAGGAAACACGTGGCTTACAGGCGAGTCACTCTCTCCCCCTTTCTTTAGGACCTTTCTCTTATTTCAAACTGTATTGCAAGGTAAAGGCACTTTGAACCTCTTACACTCTCTCTCTCCCTTCAGCTTTGTCTCATTTCTTTTCCTCCCTCTTCCTTGAAGCTCTAATGTAGCGAACATGCAAGACACTTCCCCCTTTTTAGCCTCTCTCTTGCTTCAAACCATAACATAACGTACAGGTAAGTCACTTTTAGCTTTACAATCTAGGTTGCCACAAGGCACTTCTTTTCCCCTCTCACTCTTAAAGGCAGTGGCGCTTTAATAGTCTCAGCAAAATACGTGCGCCTCTTTCTAGCACGGATGCGCCGCTTGCAGTCAAGATAAGGCTAAGTACAACTTTAGGTTGCTGGAGACACTTTTTAGCTACTTTTACTTCTTCAAACCCTGACATGAATCTTAACCTCTCAATGTAAGTAAGAACATGGCGCCCCTTTTTCTTTAAACCCTGGCATAAGTCCAGTGGCTGAGCAGCTCAGTGTGCACGATCTGCCACAAGCGGCTCAGCAACCAGTACAACCTGCGCGTGCACATGGACACGCACGCGGGCCGCCGGCACGCCTGCGCCGCCTGCAGCCACGTGTCGCGCTCGCGGGACGCGCTCAGGAAGCACGTGGCCTACAGGCGAGTCTCTTAACCCTCTGTCTCTTTCTTATTAACCTTCTGTCTTTTTCTCTCCCTCTTTTTCTTTTAGGCCCTGATGCAGCCAACAGGCAAGACACTTGCCCTTTTTAGCCTCTCTGCTTCAAAGAAGAATGTACAGGTAAGTCACTTTTAGGTTGCCACAAGGCACTACTTTCGCACGAGTCGCTCTCGCGGTACGCGCTCAGGAAACACGTGGCCTACAGGCGAGTCACTTTCTCTCTCTTTTTCTTTCTCACTCCCTCTTTTTCTTGCTTTAGGCCCTAGCCCTGGTACAGACACTTTCGCCATTTTTATAGCCTCTCTCTTACTTCAAAACAGAACGCAGCGTAGGTACAGGCGAGTCACTAAATCCTTTCATCCTTTCTCCTATTCCAGCCGCTTTGAGTATCTGTTATCAGGGACTATTTTCTCCCTCTCTCTTTAATCTTAAAACCTGCTACCACGACCTTCTTTCATCTGTCTTTAAAGCAGTGGCAACATTGAAGTCCTAAAGGCGCGCGTACGCCACCTGTAGCTACGAGTCTCAAGATAAGTACGACTTTAGGTTGCTGGAGACACTTTTTAGTCACTTTTTCTCTTTAAACCCTAGCATATAAGTACGACTTTAGGTTGCTGAAGACACCTTTCAGCTCCATTCTCTATTTTAAACCGTAGTATGACTCCTGATCCCTCAATGTAGGTAAGAACATGGCGCCCATCTCTCTTTAAACCCTGGCATAAGTCCAGCGGCTGAGCAGCTCAGTGTGCACGATCTGCCACAAGCGGCTCAGCAACCAGTACAACCTGCGCGTGCACATGGACACGCACGCGGGCCGCCGGCACGCCTGCGCCGCCTGCAGCCACGTGTCGCGCTCGCGGGACGCGCTCAGGAAACACGTGGCTTACAGGCGAGTCACTTAAGCCCCTCTCTCTCTCTTTCTTTGCTTCTCTCTCTTTTTCTTTCTTTCCTTTTAACCCTAATGCTTAGGCAAGACACTATGAATCTCAAATACGCTCGCGCGTCGCGCTCGATCAGGAAACACGTTGCGTACAGGTACAGGCGAGTCAATTTCAACCTTATTGACCCTCTTTCTGTCTCTTTCTCTTTGTTCCTCTCTATCTTCCTTTATGCCCTAGCCCTCGTACAGACAAGATACTTTAGACCTTTTGAATTCCTCTCTTACATCAAACCAGAATGCATCTTTATACAGGCGACTAGCTTTGGTCGTCCGCTACGCGGGCTAAAAAAGCTAGTACAGACGATTCACTCTAAATCCTTTCATCCTCTCTCCTATGCCAGCCACTATTAGCTTAAAACCTGCAACCAGGACCTTCCTTCTTCCTCTGTCTTTAAGGCAGTGGCACCATTGAAGTCCTACAGGCCACGAGTCTGAAGATAAGTATGACTTTAGGTTGCTGGAGAAACTTTTTAACTACTTAGGTATTCTTCTTTAAATCCTGGTATAAGTCCTTTGGTGGATGAGCAGCTCAGTATGCACCATCTGCCACAAGCGACTCGGCAATCATTATAACCTGCGCATGCAGCAGTTAATGTGTCAGTCAAGAATGGCACTTAAAAAAACTATATCAACATACATAATATAATTCTGAATAGTAAGTCTTAATGGCAATTTTTAATTTACAGACATGCACCGCCGCGGGACTCTCACCACTTGTGACCAGGCTTGGGGTCGGATGAGTAGGAAAATTGCCTTAAACTAAACCGAGGAGTACATTGTCCCGACCCAAACCCAGAAACTGCCCTTGATATTTAAGCTACAACTGGAGTTGAACCGAAAACGTAGGTATGATGAAAAAGTCTAATAACCTAACTTTTTGCAGAGCTGCCAAATTAGTTAATTGTTCCCGGAGCTACTTTGAAGGCCACTAGAGTTGTGAAGCTCCTACTTCTTTTATAGGAACGTTTCAATGCCTAAGGCCACGTTTTCTATACAGGCGGGGCGTGTAACGGAACGTCATATCATAAAGACCTTTGACCTCTATGGTGTGGGTCATAACAACTGAGGTCACAAGTGTCACAACCCTAGTCATAAAATCATGAAGATGGCTTAAAATGACCTCATAAAAATAAAAATTCGTTATTTTTTTGCATGTACGCTTTTATAAAGCATTTTTACAATTTCAGAAGGAATGTCCTTAACAAACAAACCAGTGACTGACTCTCTCACTTATGAATTGAACCCAGGGCCGACTTTTAGTACCTGCTCTGGGCATATGAGGATCAACCCATTCATAAAAAAAGCTTTTTTGAGGGCATTCAGGGGCCCCCTGGATCGCTGGACCCCTAGTGCCCAGTGGGAAAAAGGGGCCTAATCGAACCCATTACCTCCGAACCCGGAAAACTGAAGAACTCCCCGTTACATGCTCCGCCATGACCTTTCTTTCAAATTTTTCTTCGCACTTTATTGCCTTTTCGTGAATGAAGGTACCCACCGAACGCATGATTACAATCATGAATGTAGCGCAACAAAGCGTATTTCGTTATTTTGTATTTGTTCTATTTTAAACTTTTGTATCCAATTTATAAAGACATGATGGACTGTTCTTTTATTTATATTATACAGATTTAGTTATAGTTTTTTAACGATTTAACACTTAATTATTAATATTCTGTGATAAGTCAGTTACAGGCATAGCAAATAACTGAATAGATTATTGCAGTATAGTGGAAAAAGGAGAGGGGTGTGTTTTTGTTACGTCATAAGCGGCGAGACTACAGACGTGTACGTCAGGTTGTGACAGCTCTATTACGTCATATGACATCCCTCCCCTTACTAAAGCCTGGTCCGTGAGCACGTAGAATTTTGTGCAATGACCCCTAGCTACCCATCCTTATCGCTCGCGCGTAATTATATTGCTGTCGCGACTGTGCGACTGGCACCCGCAGTAAGTGTGCGAGCGCGATAGCAACATAATTACGCGCGAGCAATAAGGGTGGGTAGCTTGGGGTCATTGGACAAAATTTTACGTGCTCACGGACCAAACTATAGTCCACTACCGCTGAAAGGTCATAGCAGACTTATCAACTCAGAAAGTGATCAACACCATAATAATATCGCCTTTCGCGCGCTGTCAACCGTGAGGCAAGGCGTTTACGTTACGTTGCGGATAAGTGTGCGTTGCAGTATGGAGTTTCATACAAATACTGATCGCCTCGAGTGGTACGGTTACGATCCCTTTCCGGATTGATAAGTGTGCTACATCCTGAAACCTATTATGCCTGTCAAATTACAGCCTCTGGCATGTCAACCTACCAAAAGACCTGTGATTTTGAGACGTTAGTTTGCTCAACTATGAACCTTATATTCATTTAGTTTAGAATCTATTTCGGAAATTCTTGGCAGGTTGACCTGTTCGCGGCTGTACAAACTGTACATGAACCAATGAGACAGAAATCGGAAATGTAATGCTCGCTCACACGGTATAAAAAGTGAGAGAGATGAAAGAAATATTGTATCCGACAATGAAAAATCAAAAACCTTTTGAAAGGGCTGTATCTGTGAATTATGTTGTCTCTGTTACGCATACACAAACGACAGAGACGACACTAACGCTAATCTTTAAACTTTTGTGACTTTTCCTAAATTCAGATACAATTAATTTTCTTAGTGGATACAAAATTTGTATTGAAATTTTAATAACTTATTTTATACACATCTGTCTCATATTTTTTTCACAATGTTGACAACTGATCTAGTCATTTATTTTAATTATAGTAATTGTTTTAGTATAATTTACGTTGTAACGCACAAAAAGACATTATTTAAAGACAATAAATATTTATAGTTGAATTTTATAATTTCTGTTTTATTTTAATTAAAAAATATATATAGATCGTAGCGTGTAGCCTTCCTCGATAAATGGACTATCTAACACTGGGGGCCGTCCATAAATTACGTCATCGATTTTTTTCAGATTTTAGACCCCCCCCCCCTACAATCATCCTAGCGTCATTTCTTAATGACCCCCCCCCCCCTTCTCCCAAAATTGACGTCATTACCAGTTTGACAAAATTAAAACACTTGTAGAATCACCTTTTTTTTTTTTAATAGATAGAGTGATTCTTAAGAANCCCCCCCTAATTTAGAATGACGTAATATATGGACGGCCCCCTGAAAGAATTTTTCAAATCGGACCAGTAGTTCCGGAGATTAGCGCGTTCAAGTAAACAAACAAACTCTTCAGCTTTATAATATTAGGAAATGTATTCTCAAAAATAAAAAGCCAATATTGTACAAGTGTATACAATTTATTTATCATCTTACATACTCCATTAGTATCAGAAAAGATATAAAAAAGAAAAATATATCAGAAATTAGTATAAAAATACTGTTTAGAAAAGCTACACGCGTCATTCAGAAAAACTATATTAGAAGGATATATTTTTTCTGAATATCGCGTATACAATTCATAAAATATACTGGTATATGCTGAATGGTAAAATAATAATAATATAAGTACTTATTTGATATTAATAGGAACAAAGACCTTTTTGGAAAAAGTTGAGCAAGTGAAGCGAGTAGACAACACACACACTACATTTTTTTTCATAATCATAATCATAATCATTTATTTGCAATTAGACATGGTATATAAAGATGTTAGGTACAAACAGTGAGAACCATACATGTTTAGCTAAAATTATTAGCATGCAAAAGTTAAATTAGAAACACCACAATATTAGGGACGATTCTAAAGAAGAACAAAACTACAGCAAGTCAAAGAACTCTTTTAAATCGTAAAGTGTCAGTGATAGCAACCATTTACTCAAATGTTTCTTAAAATTACAAATGTTTAATGTCCTAAATTCTTTGGGTATTTTGTTATAGATTTTAATACACATGATTAAACAGCTATTTTTGTTAGAGTATACTTTTAAACAATAGCACTAATTCCAAATCTATTGGGTGCCACAAAGTTAAGCACGATGAGCAGCCGTCTGTACTACGTAGGGACGTAATAAAGACTGGATTTATAAATAAGTCATCAAAATTGACATTCATTTTAAATTCAAAACCTGTTAAAATTGCCCAACAATAAAACTATCCCAGCTATGACATTTACAGTAGGGCGCAGTAGCACAGAATAATAATAAGTACTACGTACAGAAGTTTTACTTCGCGAGGGTATTTAAAAAAATGTATGCTCAATGTCATTAACAATATGGTGTAATTTAGCCTGTCTCAAGAGTCAAGCACCATTTTGTTGACAAACGTCAGTGATCGGCACTGCGCCGAAGCTATAGGGCTGACTTCGGTAAAATGATGTGACGTGAGGTGCCAAACTGCGGAAAATGGCGGAGGAAATACATGAATTATCATGAATAATATTAACTACTTATTTACCTCTCAGTGTCATGAGGCAACTTAAAAAAGTACATTCTGTGTTTTTATTATTATTTAGGCACTTAAATACTGCACAGTATTTAGTACACCATTTTCTTTATCTTCTTCCATCATACACAAGAATACGCGTGCGTGAGTCAATGTTCGCTCGTATGTGAGGCCTTGTCGAATAGTATCCTGTAGGTGGGCCATCGTGCGTGTTTTGTTTTCGATGTAAACTCGCGGAGATGAACAGGCCTGGCAGTAGCGATAGTAATCAATACTGGGTGATTAGTTCCGATTTTTGCCACTTGACGTTTCAGAATCGTTTCACTATATTTTGACAACTAACAATTATATTACATTGATGATGTAACAATACATACAACTATCGCTATACATACAAACTATTATTATATTTTACCATCGCACATATCAGTATAGAGGACCTTTACAAAATGCGTCAACACACGTTAGTAAAAGATCAAATAAACGGTGACAATTTACAAATGTACAGACAAATGCTTGGGACTGATTATACGATATACACATTTTATATTTATACGAGCCAATAAAGATACAAAATGCAGTGTCTGCCAAGATATATTACATCGACGTTAAGAAATGGCTAGGTAGACATTGGACATAATAAATATGAGAAAGAATTATTATTTGTATACTTGACACCATTTATCCAATAATTCCAAAATCCAACTATGTATTTTATAACTTTAATGTAGCCGTGAAAATCGAGTTGATTTACAATTTGCTGTATAATTAAATTTTTAGTAGCGTTGAAATCAAATGTCAATTGATTTGGCCGGAATATGACGTCATAATTCAGAATTGCTATACAAAATATAGTGCGTTTTGACAGTTCACAAAAGTATATCAATTCGCTGTGGCGTCAAGTACTTATTTCCCCATCGTCGATGTGTATTAAATTGACAAAATATACACAAATATTATATAGAGGATTTACAATAGGCCTATATTTCAATATAACTAAAATATTCAATTTTTACATGGACTTGCTCACATAGAAAATTTCGGACTTTTTTGGAATCGCTATGAAATGTTAGACGGCTAACGTTAAATGAATAATAAATAGTAATAATAAAAGTATGCATAAATAACTTGCTATTGCATTACAAAGAAGCAAACTGCAGCCGATATTTAAACTTACATTTCATACTGAACTGAACAGCATTTTCTCCCATAGTTACGTCTATTTTATTAAGTGAAAAAACATAATATCTATCTTTAACAGTTTATATTATTAACAGCAAAAGATAAAACAGAGTGAGTAATGCAAAAGACACAAAGTTTACACTTAAGTTATTGGCGGGGCAAAAATGCAAAATGTTTTTGAGATCTACCTATCAAAATCTCACCTCAGTCCAATAAAGCAATACTCAAAACTCTGGTTAGTAACGAAATAAGTTATCTAACTGAGCATTTAAATTATACAACTTAAAGTTAGAAGCAAAATAAATATGTTAGAATTTCATATGACTTAAATTCATTTAACTCTTCAAGTGTTCGGTTTGTAGAGAAATATTCCTTATTTTTAATGACTGATTTTATTTTGTTCAAAGATTTGTTTTTCTCAAATAAAAACCACCTCAGAACTGTAGTTTCACCAATATGGTTGAAGTAGGGATTTTTCAGTCCAATAATTGAGTAAATTGATTTTAATATGACTTATCATTATGACAGAACCATCCCTTACATGTGTTTATCTATGGTCTATGGTTAACACGAATTATCGACCATTTATAACTCCCTAAAACTACAATTATTCTCGTCAGCTTGAAGCGATCAGGACGTATCATAAAATCTCAAAATAAAGAATATTCCCTTTACAAACCTTTAAACCCAATCTTCAGGCGTTCGGCCTGTCGCTTGCTGGCCTTACAGGCCTTAGGCCTTGGGCACGTTCCAGATACGCGTGTTGGCATCCTGGCCCACAGACACCACGGTCTCGTCGTCAAGCCACGCCAAGCCAGTGATTTGGCTTTGGGGGTGGGCGTCTGAAAGAAAGAAATATTCGTTAGTGATGCAGTAACGGTGTCACGCAAATAAGGTAATAGTTCATAATTATTGAATTAACTAATAAAATGACGATTTTAAACAAATAGCTATAATAGTCGGTTGACATTGAAAAACAGAACCAAAAAGTAACGTACAATTTGTATAGACAGTGTTTTGCTGTCTGTGTAAGTATCTTCATGAGGACTACTGTGTTTATTTTGTGCTCACTGATTGTCGCCTTACAGACCACTATGGGAACATGGCGCTCCAGATTATGATACTAGTGTCCAGCAAGCTAAACGCGAGTCCGAGTTTGGACTGAAGGCCACAGTGGACTACGGAGGCCTCACAGGCCACCAGTATGACACTCACTCTTGATGATGGTGTGCTTGGCAGGCTACGTAGCACTGGCAGGACCACGGAGGCCTCACAGGCCACCAGTACAACACTCACTCTTGATGATAGTGTGCTTGGCAGGCTAATTAACACTGACTGGACCATGGAGGCCTCACAGGCCACCAGTATGACACTCACTCTTGATGATGGTGTGCTTGGCGGGCTGCTTAGTACTGGCAGGACCACGGAGGCCTCACAGGCCACATGTACTTATGTGATATGACACTCACTCTTGATGATGGTGTGCTTGGCGGGCTGCAGCGCGCTCCAGATGATAATGCTGGTGTCTAAAGAACCAGATGCAACGCGCTCGGAGTCGGGACTGAAGGCCACGCAGTTCACGCGAGCTGTGTGGAGCCCTACTGGACCGTGAGGCCTCACAGGCCACCAGTGTGACACTCACTCTTGATGATGGTGTGCTTGGCGGGCTGCAGCGCGCTCCAGATGATAATGCTGGTGTCCAAAGAACCAGATGCAACGCGCTCGGAGTCGGGACTGAAGGCCACGCAGTTGACACGAGCTGTGTGGAAGCCCCACTCCTTGTTGTGAGCCGGCTGGAAGATTAACATTCAGTATATTTAATTACTGTCAATATAATAAAACAACCGACTGATTGTAACCTTAAAATTCATTCGACGAGTCATTTTTTTTTCTCACTCTTTTGCCAGTTCTTTTTTGACAGTTCCGTGGGTTTACCTACTTCCACTTGAGTGGCCAATACGCGCACTAGCCGTTTGAGAAGTTATTATTTCTAATACATTATACAAATATACACTCAACATCAAATAAACCGCACCTTCCGCGACGCGAACTTTAAAGATTTTCTTCTGACACAATCATGGTGCCCCAACAATATTGGTGTTATTGTGTTGAAAGCCCAATAAATATCCTTAAAGAAAAACACATTTAATTTCTAAATAAATGATTATCATATACCATAAATGTGACTTGAAAAGAGACCTCACTTTGGGCTCACCTCTGGGATCAATTAGACCAAATTTTATGGTTATTAAACCAAATAATGATCACACGTGTCCTCTTTAACAGATGGATACCGATTAATCGCAACTTAACAGTTTTATAGCCATAAAAGTTGGCTCAAGCGTAATAGCCTATTTTTTGAAGAAGTGACTCTGGATCCTTCTAAAGACACATTTTTGGGGTTAAAACCTTTCCTTTAATGAAATGAAGTTTAGAACTAGGCTTTTAAATGGTGGCAATATTGATGGGAAGAGGGGATGCTTACGTTTGAAAGTGCTTGTTGCGGGAGGTGCGATTTATTTGATGTTGAGTGTAGTAGTAGATACCTTAACAGTTACAAATAAGTCAACATCATCTTGTACTTTTTTAACACTAATGTTACTCAAGTTCACTTGCACAGTTGCACTTGGATCTATTGGATTACTCACGTTGCGATGCGGTGTTTTGTGAGATTTTATAGTTGTTCAATTGCTCTTGTATTAAAATGTTTTAGGTAGTTTACTTACCTTGTACTCATCGGTCGAGTACAGTATAACCTTCCGGTTGCCGTCGCTAGCCACCAGATATTTAGAGTCGGGGCTGTAAGCGACGTCGGTGACGGCGCCCAAGTGTGTCAGCTCCACGCTGGGCGTGAGAGTGCGCACGTCCAACGTGTAGATGTGCACCTTGTTGTCCGCGCCTGAGGGAATTGATTCTTATGTCAATGGAATAATGTTCATAATATCTAAATCCACGTTGGGTGTATGACTATTATTCTCTAGCGCCTAAGTCAGTGCCTGAGGTATGTAAGCGGCACAGGTGTTATTAAGATCGTGCATTTGCGACGACAGTGTGACATCTCTAATGAAACTATAGTACAAAATGTCGCACTGTCGTCGCAAATGTCAAACGTCAGCGAGACTACAGATATGCTTCAAATGTGTATGCTCTGTCACGTCATAATATGTCAATGACACCCTCCCGTTCTTAGACGCTAATTCGCGCTAGACTCTACAGCAGGGGTGGCCAACTTGATTAGACATAAGATCTACTGTTTACTAACGAAACCCTGGGCGATCTACCACTTACATACTTCTTGAAATCTTAAATGAAACAGCATAGTTGTACACAATCATGTAGTATATTTTGTCTTGCCACGATCGACTGGACTAATATTCGCGATCGACCGGTCAATCAGGATCGACCGGTTGGCCACCCCTGCTCTAGAGTTTAGCGACCTAAGGCATTGACTCAGTTACTGAATCAATGACTGAGGTATGGGCGGCTAGAACCTTTATTTTTTCACGTTATGTGGGAAATTGGACCGTAAGTCAATGGAATAAGGTCCATGTCTATTGTCTCGCTAGCCACCAGATATTTGGAGTCGGGGCTGTAAGCGAATTGAGCCGTAAGTCAATGGGATATGGTTCATAGTAGCTAAGTTTACTATCCGCGTTGGATCGAGCTTCGAACTCCTCTATTTTCTTCTGATTTTCGTTGCGGGTCCAATGACAATTTAATTTTCCCCCGGGACAAACTTGACCTTCACTGGTTGGGTTTTTATTGGCGGTCAAGCTGTAGATCCTGGCTACACAGGAGATGCAGCGGTGGGAACGGGAGATGGAAATAGTAGTAGGTAGCGCTTAATTCAGTCAGGGTCTGAGGCATGGGAGTGGCACAGGAGGGTGTTTTTGAGACGTCAAACGTCAGCGAGACTTCAGATTTGTATGCTCTATCACGTCATAGTATGTCAATGTCCCCCTCCCATGCTGCGGCTATGGCATATGGGCGTCTAAAGCCTGGTCCGTGAGCACGTAGAATCCCGTCCAATGACCCCAAGCTACCCATCCTTATCGCTCGCACGTAATTATATTGCTGTCGCGACTGTGCGACGGGCGCCCGCAGTGAGTGTGCGAGCGCGACAGCAACATAATTACGTGCAAGCGACAAGGATGGGCATTTTACGTGCTCACGGACCAGGCTTTAGACCCTTTATTGTGCCCGCTGTGGGAAATTGAATCGTAAGTCAAAGGTATAAGGACAATGTCTAAGACGTCTTGCTAGCATTTGGAGTCAGGACTGTAAGCGACGTCGGTGACTCTTCTTGAATCGTATGTCAATGCCAATGGTCCATCATGTCAATACCTAGTCTCCGCCTTAGAAGGGTTACTCTGAAAAAGGTTGCTATCCCTTTCACGCAAAGCGAGATGCAGCTTGAGCGACGGTGACTGACAGACCCGAAACTTTGAGAATAGCCCTGCACTTAGGTCTATTCCACTTTGATCACCTGGCTTTGATGACCCAGGTGATCAAAGTCCACTTCCAGCGACAATTTAGTGTCCTTTGATCACCCACGGATAAGATGCCCTGGGTGAGCAAAGTGGACCCCAGTTAAATTATTATTTTAGTGTCCTTTGATCACCTACATACAAATCACACCTCCTCTGATTAGACACGTCATGTCCAATTGTAAGTACAAACATTTTCTTAATAGTACAAGTTTTACAAGTTTTAGATTAGTAATACCAGCCCCCCTAGACAAGTAGCACTTTTTGATCGAATCGAAAATTGGATACGTTATAACTTCGTATAGAAAAAAGAAGGCTAATCGACCATCCTTCGACTGGTTTGCGATTTTAAAGTAAATTTTGTCTAGACCCACAGGGCATAAAGGTAGTAGAAGAGTAGATAAACGATTTAGTCTAGCAAATAAATCTTGCTGTCGAGCTTCAAGAGGTAAGTATATAGCTACGACTGTTTTCCTTAGGCCATTAGTTTAACCACCAAGGCCAGGTTATTTTATAAGTTTTTAAAGTGGATTTTTGGGTATCCTTCCGTTTGGCCAAATTACTTTTCGCCAAATTTCACTTCGCAAACAACTTATCGCCAAAGTTTCATTTCCCAAATGAACTTTTAGCAAATGTACTTTTCGCAACTATTTCATTTGGTCAAATTATCATTTGGTCAAATTTTACTTGGCAAATGTTTATATAGCAAATGTTTTATTTTGCCAAATATTATATCCCAAATAATTTATTTGGTCAAATTGAAACTTCACATGCTTACCCACCGTTACCCACAAATCAAAGCACAAGGCAAATGATCATGGTTTTCACAAGAATTTTATGTAAAACAAAGAGATTGCAGAAAATAGTATGGATGCGAAAGTAGGTTTTGCAGAAAATAGTAGGTTAGGTTAGGTTAGAACAGTGACCCTTAACGCGCGAAGGCGAGCGAAGCGTGCAATAAGTTGTTTTGCCAAATAAGAATTTGCCAAATGAAAATTTGCGAAACGTTGTTTGCCATGTGATAATTTGGGAAACGTTTTTTGGCCAAACATTAGTAATCCATACTCCAGGTATGTTTTAGGAATGATACCTTATTACCCCCAACTCAACATACTAAAAAATTACATGTTACCTGATCCTGACGTGGAGGTCACCATGTGGTAAGAACATGGTGGAGATTCTGTATTTTGAGGGTCGGCCTCGAACCCTAAGAAAAGAGCTGAGAAAAGCCAGAAAGGTCACTTCGAGGTGCTAAGCAGGTACCTTTTGCTGTGGTGAGAAACGGGACAGCAACTTTTGGAATATTTACCTTTGGATTTGAACCCAGGAGATGCCACTAAGTAGGTTGTTTATCCCGTAAATCGACCTAGATCGTCAGATAAATTTGATTGAATCGACCTGGGAGATAATATTTTGCGCTGTCAGAGCTATTTTTACCCGACTGAACCGAAAGGAGGTGATGTTTTNNNTTTATTAAGAAACTCGTACCAGAAAGAGTTATCGTTCGATTGTGGTGATGCTAACAACGTATTTTGATTGGTAATGTTTGCGATTGGGGCTGACGGGGCCGCCGTTAAAATTGGATAAGATGGTTGTGGGTACGTTATTCAATCTATTAATACAATATAGAGATTCGCGAGAATGCTCATTTGATCGAAAAGAGTGTTAAAGCTATCAGAATCCCACGTACCTCGTTTCATCCGTTTTGAATCTCGCCGGGGTCCGAGTTTCTCCGGTATCCGACGCTCTGGGTCCACCTGCTCGTCGTCCGGAAGACACTCGTCCCCTTTGGCGCCAACCACCATCACGTACATGTCGTTCGCGGTCACACACGCGCGGTCAATTGCACTTTTTAATTTTAAACTTAGTATTAGAACGTTGAGAAATAAATTATTTCAGTAAAAATCTGATCAGAGTTTCTGCTTACGATGTTGCTAGTTTGGAAGTTAAAGACGCTATGAAGAACTCCGAGCAAGCTCGCCCCCAGGTGACTAAAATGGCGGCAAACGGAAGTAAGTCAAATGAATTCCTATTAAATAATTGCGGAAATGACGTCATTTAAGGTATAAAATGCTAAAAAACTACACCGGAAGTAGACGCATCTCTCACCAGATGCTGTGCATCGTCACATGCCGAATAATATAGTCAATTTTTTTACAGCATGAAAATATTTTAAAGCGTTACTTACCTGAACAATGTTTGTCCGTACATTAAGTATAAGTGGAGGTGTGATTTGTATGTAGGTGATCAAAGGACACTAAAATAATAATTTAACTGGGGTCCACTTTGCTCACCCAGGGCATCGTATCCGTGGGTGATCAAAGGACACTAAATTGTCGCTGAAAGTGGACTTTGATCACCTGGGTCATCAAAGCCAGGTGATCAAAGTGGAATAGACCTGCACTTACCGCCGACAGCGACGTGTCTGGACTTGGGATCGATGGCCACGCAGGTAGGCTCGTACGAGAGAGGCAGCGTCGACTGCTTGCTGCCTCCGATCACTACAGCCAACTGTAAAGAAGTTATAGCTTGAGGCCCACTATTACGAACTATTTAATGTAGGTATTATCAGGCCTGTTCATATCCGCGAGTTTACACCGAAAACAAAACAATCACGATGACACCCTACAGGATTACTATTCGACAAGGCCTCACATACGAGCGAGCATTGACTCACGCACGCGTATTCTTGTGTACGATGGAAAAGAATAAAGAAAATGGTGTACTAAATACTGTGCAGTATTTAACTGTTTTTACTTTTTTAATTAGCCTGAAGACACTGAGAGGTAAATAAGTGGTTAATATTATTCATGCTTAATCATGTATTTCCTCCGCCATTTTCTGCAGTTTGGCACCTCACGTCACATCATTTTACCGAAGTCAGCCGTATGGCTTCGGCGCAGTACCGATCACTTGACGTTTGTCAACAAAATAGTGCTTGACTCTTGAGTCAAGCTAAATTACACCATATTGTGAATGACATTGAGCATATACATTTTTTTAAATACCTTCGCGAAGTAAACCTTCTGTACGTTCTGTAGTATAGCCTGACCAGGAACATAAAAACCCTGGCATAGAGGCGCATCAATTGCATTTGATAGTGCAACACTGAGTACAGTCGTACCTGTGTTAAATTAATAGGCTAACTTTATGTATCAGGATTCAGGATTACGGGCTAATTTAATATTTTCATAAATTAACGAAAACATATTATTATAGGTAATCTGGTTTAAATAAATTAAATGAAACCATCAATCGAGATAGTAGGATTTATTTTATTATTCATCAATAATCAAATTCAGAACTTGAATATTCAACTGCAATGTCTGCTCATGAAGGCTTCAAACTCGGTACTTCTTTCCCAATTCCATAAAATTCAACACTTAGAAAGTGACAAAAAACTTTAAAATAGGTAGTTGAAACAAACCACAGCTAATTTTCATAGTGGACTGTACTATACGATAAACATGTCAGTCAATTTGACAACCTTTGTTGGAAACATTATTCAATGAAAATATTGTCCGAACCCTTGGTATTTCTCTTCGACAAATACTTTTACACATTGTGAACCACTTTTCTTTCACGACTATAAAAAGATTTTAGCAATTTCATTCACAAAATCAATTGCGCATATTTAAAATAAAGTTTGTTTACACTTTGACAGCAATAGACTGACATGCAAGGTGACATGTCAATGAAGTTTTTAGTCATTGTTGACATTAAAAGAAATTAGTACCATCAGATTTCCGCAACATGGCGAGGGTTTTTATGTTCCTGGTCAGGCTATACTTATTATTATTCTGTGGTATTATTTATATTCCATAAAGGGCCTGCGACTTTTTGCTGCGAAAAAAACGCAATACAGTATCGATGGACGCGTAGCTGCTTTAAGTTACGATTTAAACGCGTTACAACAACGAGATAAATGCGATACAGTATCAATATGGGTTTGTATCGACACAAACTTATTTTCCCTCGCGTTTTCGATTCGGATCTTGATATAAACTTGACTGCCACGTGCATCGCTACTCAAGCGCGGCTGTTTCGTCGGATTTATTGTCATTGAATAGTTTTTATTTTTATGTAAGAGTCCGCAGAAGATGAAGTGGAGTTTCCAAAGTTTAAAACAAGCGAAGTTACGTCAAAAGCTATTGTAGCATACCTCCTTGACAGTAGCGACGATGGTGGTGTCATCCTCTGGGATATGATCCATGGCACGCGGCTGCGAGCCTAAAGCAATCGCCACGTCGGTGTATGTTGGCACGTCCCCTGTGACAAATAATTAAGAAATAACATTATTATTAACATAATAATATTTACATATAACACTTACAGCCAATAACAGATTATATTGTATACTCATAAGTGCAACTTGTGGTCTAAACTGAATAAATATTTTTGATTTTGATTTTACTTTTATCGTCAAAGGACTATCTTTTGGTTTCTACTGTAGCATTACCATAGAATAAAAGGAAGATTTGACCTACACTCACTGGCCAGCTGGGTTGGGGAGGCCTGATGGTCTTATATTTCTCTTTTGGTCGCCTTTTATTTTACGACACCCACAAGAAGAGTGGGTGTCATGCGATGCTTGAAAAGGTAGGTATTTGACGTTATGAACTGTCAAATGATTACGATTGCTTTACACAATTCCACCTGGAAATCAATTCATCGGGAAATGATATCAGGCAGCGAATTCCAGTCATCCAATCATTCCATAAATTGTACCTTCAGCAGTAGGTACAGCCTTGCGCAGCGAGTCGTCGCGACTTTTAGTCTATCTAGCACCTGGTCTGCCAAGTAAGCACAACTGACTCCAAAATCTCTCGGGTTAAACCTGAGAAAGCTACATAATCTGGAATGAGGGCTATCGTTTTTATACTTAACAGTTGGCACCCCTGGCGAGTGACAGGACCTTACTCTACAGTGGCGCCATCTTGATGAGTGCAAATGCGATAGTCCTCCTACCACTACTGCTCACCAGTTGGCGCCACTGTCTTCGCTACTAGCAAGAGACAGGACCTTACTCTACAGTGGCGCTAACTGGTGAGCGCTAAAACGATACCCCTATGTGCCTACCATGAGTTTACGTTAGGTGTGCTCGCTAGCGACTGCGTAAAAAAATGACATTTAAATGTATGACATATTGTGCAGCGCCCCTAGCGGCTACTTTCAAGAAATAAAATCTTCATAGAATTTTTTGACGTATTCGCTAGCGAGCTCACCAAACGTAAACTCATGGTAGGCACACTAATTGCAATATGATCGATCTACTTTCAGCGTTGCGCAGCGAGTCGTCGAAACTATTGGTCTCTCTCGCACCTGGACTCCTGGAGTGCCAAGTAAGAACTACCGGGGAAGTATTACTTCAGGGGAAGTATTATCTGGCAAGAGGATATGATCGACTACCTTCAGCGGCAGGCACGGCCTTCCGCAGCGAGTCGTCGATGCCGCAAGTCAGGAGCGAGCCACCCTTGCTGGCTCGCATGCCGTTCACCTGGTTGCCGTGGCCTTGTCCGAGGAAGTGACGCCCTTCACCTGGAATAAGAACAATTATATTATACATAATCCGAGTGAAATATACTTACGAGCAAAAGTATAGAATCATCCCCTTGTGTTTTGTACCGAGCGAACTTAAGAACTGAATGACTATGTGTGTATCTGTGGTATCAATTTAAAGTTTATAATATTACCTTTAAAATGGTGCCATTTTTATTTGCCTTCTATTAGTCATTTAGTTTTTGTGATCGCTCGAAACAAATAGGGTGATTCCATATTTTTACTCGCGAGTGTATAACTTTCTGATTACACCTCAGTCACGTTTGTCCGCTTCAAATTAGCTGTTTTTGTCCATTACTATAGTCTGGTCCGTGAGCACGTAGAATTTTGTAAGATGACCCCAAGCTATCCATCCTTATCGCTCGCGCGTAATTATGTTGCTGTCGCGCTCGCACACTCACTGCGGGCGCCCGTCGCACAGTCGCGACAGCAATATAATGGGAAGCTTGGGGTCATTGGACAAAATTCTACGTGCTCACGGACCGGGCTTTAGTTATAGCCTGACCAGGAACATAAAAACCCTCGCCATGTTGCGGAAAACTAATGGTACTAATTTCTTTTAATGGCAACAGTAACTGAAAACTTCATTGTCATGTCACCTTGCATGTCAGTCTATTGCTGTCAAAATGTAAACAAACTTTATTTTAAATGTGCGCAATTGATTTTGTGAATTAAATTGCTAAAATCTTTTCATAGTCGTGAAAGAATAGTGGTTCACAATGTGTTAAAGTATTTGTCGAAGAGAAATACTAAGGGTTCGGACAATATTTTCATTGAATAATTTTTACGACAAGGGTGTCAAATTGACTGACATGTTTATCGTATAGTACAGTCCACTATGAAAATTAGCTGTGGTTTGTTTCAACTACCTATTTTAAAGTTTTTTGTCACTTTCTAAGTGTTGAATTTTATGGAATTGGGAAAGAAGTACCGAGTTTGAAGCGTTCATGAGCAGACATTGCAGTTGAATATTCAAGTTCTGAATTTGATTATTGATGAATCCCAACTATAGCCTGACCAGGAACATAAAAACCCTGTGTCTGTCTGTCTGTCTGTCTGTTACGCTTTCCCGCTTAAACCTCGCAACCGATTTTGATGAAATTTGGCATAGAGATAGTTTGAGTCCCGGGAAAGAACATAGGATAGTTTTTATCCCGGTTTTTGAAACAGGGACGCGCGCGATAAAGTTTTTCTGTGACAGACAAAATTCCACGCGGGCGAAGCCGCGGGCGGAAAGCTAGTAATAAAATAAATCCTACTAGCTCGATTGATGTTTTCATTTAATTTATTTAAACCAGGTTACCTATAATAATATTTTTTCGTTAATTCATGAAAATATCAAATTAGCCCGTAATCCTGAATCCTGATACATAAAGTTAGCCTCCATGTTGGAGATTGGAGCGTAAGAAGGAAAAGACCACGAAGATTACCACGGATTTATTTTAGAACATACAGCACACAGAGACTACATGAGATCGAGTGTTTGATCCAGAAGTCTGGAAACCTTACATTGACAGCGGAGTGCCAAATTCAAATATTCAAATATGCTTGCGTTTAACCAAAAAGTTTCTAACTTTCCAACAAATTTAACACAGGTACGACTGTACTCAGTGTTGCACTATCAAATGCAATTGACGCGCCTCTATGCCAGGGTTTTTATGTTCCTGGTCAGGCTATACATACTGGTCATCGTTGTCCATTCATCATCATCATTTCAGCCATAGGACGTCCACTGCTGAACATAGGCCTCCCCCAATGATTTCCACGATGGCCGGTTGGTGGCGGCCTGCATCCAGCGCCTTCCCACTATCTTTATGAGGTCGTCGGTGCACCTTGTAGGTAGACGTCCTATGCTGCGTTTTCCGGTACGCGGCCTCCATTCCAGAACCTTGCTGCCCCATCGACCGTCAGTTCTGCCGTTGTCCATTACCAGTTACAAACCAGTCAGATTTGTCCATATCTGATTACATGTCAGTCACTTTTGTTGTGTTGTGTTGCACAAGACACGTGATGGGACACGTGTCCCGCAGCGCGCGGGACTGTCCCGCTACGTACCGGTGGCGACGTCCCAGGAAGAGACGCAGCCGTCGTGGCTGGCGGTGTACACGGTGGCTCTATCAGGATGCAGCGCGAGACACGTGATGGGACACGTGTCCCGCAGCGCGCGGGGACTGTCCCGCTACGTACGTTTGTTTTTTATTTTGTTTTAACGAGCTGACGGTGTGACGGTGTGGGAGAGGCTTAGTGACTGGTGATGAAAAATGTGTGGTTTTTTATTTTAATCTTATTTCTGTTTTTTATATCACTGCATCTACCTATGTACGCTGTATTACTGTGCAGGAGACTGGCACCGGCTGAAAACCAGCGCTGCATGGACCTAGTGCCGTACAGCTTACGCTGAGCCGGATGCCCTTGTCACCTTATTTTTAATTGTTAAGCTGTGTTAAAGTTGCATTTTTTTTTTGTTATGGTGACAATAAAGGTTTATTTATTTATTTATTTACCGGTGGCGACGTCCCAGGAAGAGACGCAGCCGTCGTGGCTGGCGGTGTACACGGTGCCTCTATCAGGATGGAGCGCGAGACACGTGATGGGCTTGTTGTGTCCCATCAGGATGCGGAGAGGCTTGTCCGGGTTGGCCACGTCGAGGTAGTTAATGGCCCCCGATAGGGACACGGAGAGAAGGTGATTGCCTTGCCAGAGGCAGGATACCTGTAAGAAAACAAAACAATTTAAAAACTGTTACCTGACTATGGAAAAAATCGACAGACTCCTATTAAAGTCGGTTAAACATGTTGGACTTGTCAATTTCTATTGACCATTCTGTAATAGCATGTTTCTGAGCAAATAAATGAAGTATTTATTCATTTAAAACGTAGCCCCGGATACACTAGGCCCTAGTGACTAGGGGACAAACGTCCCGTGCAACTCAAGAGTGTATAGCACGTACTACCGGCAACAGTGTTAACTGCCCATTGCCGGTCATATCGTCTCGTTCAATCGCAAAGTATCACCATTTGATGAGAGCGAGAGCTTAAACGGAAATGGATAGTTAACACTGTGGCCGATATTATGGCTGGGTTGCACCATCTTACTTTGACAAACGTCAAAAATCTGTCAAACTCCATACAAAAAGCACCGGTTATCGTTATAGTTACGGTCAAAGTTAGGTGGTGCAACTCAGCCTATTGGCAGCAACGTTCCGTAACTGTCCCTCAGTGTCACGCGCGTTTTCTACGTGACCCAGAACATGTTTCGTGTCGACGCTCTTAGGGCAAAGCATACCCGGGAACATCACGTAACATGTTGCTCCATTTGTCCCCGGAGTGTGTATTACAGACATGAAAGTTACCAGGGCCATAATAACGAATCGATTGACGTCATATTCATCAAAATCAAATGTATCGCTTAGTTCTCAACATATAAATAAATCTTTAGACAATTTCACACAACGCCAGCTAGCCCCAAAGTAAACAACAAAAGTAAGCTTGTGTTATGGGTGCTAGCTTAACGGATATACTACTTACTTATCTTTTTTTAATACATACATATTATACATAGTAACACCCAGACCCGTCACAGAAATTAAAATTCATCATTTCAATTTCTGCCCGGCCGGGAATCGAAGCCGGGACCTCTCGGCATAGTAGTCCGCTCTAAACCACTACTCCAAACGGCCGACTGGGAAAGCATCCTTACTTACTGGCCAGCAGTAGCTACACACAATTTTCACCCTTAAGACCTCCACATTAGCGTCCAATCTCACCTGCTGATTCTCAACAGCAGTTCCCATGTTGAACAGGGTGACCCGCTGCATGGTTTCCACGTCCCATATCGCGCAGGTCTTGTCTCCAGAGCAAGAGACGTCATATTCATCAAAATCTAATGTAATGCTTAGTCCGTAACATACAGGATGGAATTTCGGAAATCTTAAAATGCAATTCTCTTTCTTTTCAGAAATAAAGGAAAATATTATATCTACAGTATTAAGAGTCCTTTCCTTTGGCATTACAAAATTCCACCCTGTATAAACCATCCTTAGCTACTGGCCAGCAGTAGCTACACACAAATTTCACCCTTAAGACCTCAACGTTACATTCCCTCTATTATGGTCGAGTGAAGCGATGGCTGGTTCACTCGTCATGTCTGTGAACAGGCGCTGCTTTCGGGGACTGGTCAATCCAAGTTATTCCAATTTATGTATGCGAGTCATTTCTACTAGTACCTTAATATGTAAGTCTAGATATTAGCACGTCACTACCTTGTTTAATATACCACGCAATCTTGTATACGCATTCTTATGATACACCATACAAGAATGCATGGTAAATTCAGTGAACTGCTCCTGAATCGAATGTACCTATTACTACTATTTCTATTTATTTATATTAGCCGGCAGACAGTGGTGACTGAGTTTGTTGCGGCGCTTCTTCTCAGCACTTGCCAAATGTTGGTCTCGAAGCGCTGGTAGGATAAAAAGATTATGAGACATGTAGAGGCTCCTTAAGAGCATATGACGATTTGTAAGAACTATTTATTAGTCTAAACAAATAAAGAAATTTTGACTTTGACTTTGACTTCAAAATTTAAGTCCAATCTCACCTGCTGATTCTCAACAGCAGTTCCCATGTTGAACAGGGTGACCCGCTGCATGGATTCCACGTCCCATATCGCGCAGGTCTTGTCTCCGGAGCAAGAGAGCAGCTGTGTGCCGTCTGGTGACCAGGCGATACCGTATACACCACCCTTGTGGGCTGGGGAGCCGATCTGGAAACAAAATTACCAATGAAACTATAATCCAAGAATATATCTTCTCCGCGCTTTTTGTCATGAGAGAGAATAGACTAAGAGCTAGTGAACGCCAGACCTACGTCATTTTATAAAAGCTGAAAGTTTGTCAGCATATGCTCCCAATATAGGATATAATGTTGATGAATTATGAAGTTTGGGTCATCACTTCACTTCTAATTATTGTCCAAATATTAAACATAAAAATCAGATTTAATGGTATAACGTTAGTAGAATTACAGTCCATTGAATATACAGAAAAAGCCACCGTAAAAGTTAGACTTACGTTATACTATAAAATCTGATTTGTATGTATAATATTTGGGCAATAAATAGAAGTATTTTCCCCAACAGCGAGACAGTTTTGACAGTTCCAACTCCTTGCAGACAGTTTTTTTAGGGTAGCTCTCAAAGCCACCATGACCCAAACTTCATATTTCACGAACATTATATCCTATATTGGGAGCATACGCTGACACACTTTCAGCTTTTATTAAATGACGTAGGTCTGGCGTTCATCAGCTCTTAGTGTATAAGGTTAAAGATATATTGGACTGTGTAAAATTTTTATTTGCAGAAAATTAAAGACTTTATTTGACGCCACTGGCAAGAAAGGTCGTTGATTGATGGTGGCTACATACTGGCACAGTGCACAATTTGTTTTGTCACGAAGCGACTAAAACTAACTTGATTGAAAACTAATTGAGATTGTAAAACCAGAATGGTGTTCTTTTAGAAAAATTCCCTCCTCAACCTTATCTGTCCCGCAGAGGAAGTGTGGGCCAAATTCTCTAATCACCTCTAGTAATGCGAGGGTCGCACTCCTGTAATGGAGTCTAAATTATCTGATAATGAAATGTCGACCCAAGTCGCATCCCAGTAGGCCTAAGATGCGCGCCGCGATAAGCGGTTATCACACCATTTTATCGATTTTGCCCATACATTTTGACGTCGATAAAAGGTATCACGGCAAGCATCTTAGGCCTACAGGATGAGATTCATGATATCTTATCGTCGATTTTAGGCGACAAAGGCTAATCGTCTAAAATCGATAAAATGCCTGGATAACGACGAGCTGAGGCAGATGGAGGCAAATACTTGTGTGATATCATACCAAAATTGACTGGTGTCAACTGTCCTACGATACTCACTTCTCCCTTCAGCTCGGAAGTGGCGCCATCGAAAAGGAATATCTTGCCGTCGAAGCCGCCCGACGCGAACAGATTGCCATTGGGACTGTACCGCACCGCTTGGGCGAAACGGGTGTGCTCCTGAAAAATACATGTATTGAAATAAGTGAGATTTTTTTGAGATATACACTGACACACGCACACACACAGACATACACGACCCCCTGGGGGGTCGCGAAGCCTCTATAGGGGGGTCGCGAGAGGTCGTAAAAACTACCACAGTAAAAAAGCCAGAGAAGTTTAAAAGCTAGATTTATCCGAAATCTAATTATGCAAATGCATAAATGTTGTATAAATTGAAGAATTCGGCCCCTACAACATCTTTGTAAAAGGCATGAAAAGAAAGCGAATGGTCGGGGGGTCGCAAATTTTTTTTTTATGCTAGGGTGGTCGCGTCATGAAAAAGGTTGAAAAACACTGCACTAGACAATTATTACTGACTGTTTAATATTTTCTTTGCTTTAGAGCGCTTTCACATTAGGGCGTTTAGTAGCGCGACAGCAGCGCGGCAGCGGCGTTTTTATAATGTGAAGGCATGCATCCGTTGTCACATAGTATGAAATTTTCGAGCGTCGCGCTGCTAAATCGCCTAAATGTGAAAGCGCTCTTAAAAAATGTTGTCAGTAAAATATGATCCATCAAAACTTAGGCTGGGTTGCACCATCTTACTTTAACTTTGACAAACGTCAAAAATCTGTCAAACTCCATACAAAAAGCACCGGTTATTGTTATCGTTACAGTTAAAATAAGGTGGTGAAAGAAAGAAAGAATGAAAATAACTTTATTTGTGGTGCAACTCAGCCTTAAAATGTGAAATGAGAGCCAAGTTCAATATTATGATATATGCCTTTTTTGTTGACTTCAACAACAAAAGAAGTTTAGATCTCAAATGGGTGCCAAGTTCAATGGTCAGTCCAAAAATTTATTTTTAACATATCATTTCTTCTTATGGCTTACGGTAATATTATATTGTAGCCTAAGGTCTGACATGGCTAGATCTCATCTCATATTGTTATGATAAGTTTACTACTTGACGGAACAATGCAAAAAACGGTTTTTTTTTAGTTTTTTTAAATGAAGGATCGTTGGGGACTTTTCACATTTCATTTAGGATGGTGTACTGAACATTCAAACAATTATTATAACCTGGACTGTCTTACTTTGTCGGGCTAAAACATACAAATAGCAACTGGTGTTGCTAAGATCTGTAATGCGCCTCTTTAGTAAGTTGTCATACCTGTTTAGTGCACTTGAACTTGAACGGCGGTCCCTCAAACACGGCCAGGGTGTTGTCTTCCGATGCGGTGACGATGCGGAACGGCCGCGTCGGCTTGAAGTCCACGGAATTGATCGGCTTGGACTGACCACTGATCTCGCCGACCGAGGTACCGGTCTCGGACATAAATACGTGGCCGAATCTGGAGGCAAATTATCAAATATTAGTGTAATGTGACGTAGAATTGCACCCGCAGAATTGCTAAGATCAAGTGGCAGTGGGCAGGGCACATAACTCGCAGATTTGATGGCCGATGGGGCAGAAAAGTGGAAAAGTTCTCAAGTCTAAACCGCCTCTGTGGTCTAGTGGTTAGACCACCTGCTTCAGACGCAGAGGTCCCGGGTTCGATTCCCAGTGGGGGCAGATTTTTCTGTTCGGTTTGGTTGGTGGTAGGGCTTGTTCTAAGTCCGCCTGGCTAGCTACCACCATCTTACCTAAGTCTGTCGCCATAACAACAATGTTAACAGCATTGTTGTGTTCCGGCAGTTAGAGGTAAGATAGCCAGTTCCTCTGTGGTTGAGGATTCCGGGTGCAGCTCGCTTCCACCTTCGGCCTGATCGTCACTTACCATCAGGGGAGATACAGGCCAAAAGCTTCCTCGGTGTGGAAAAAAAAAAAAAAAAAAAAAAAAAAGTGGCGACCACGAGCCGGAAGATGTAGTGTGGGCAGGCCCCTCACAAGGTGGACCGACGATCTGGTGAAGGTGGAGGTGCCTGGATGTAGGCGGAGTAGTACCGGTCGTTGTGGAAATACTTGAGGAAGGCCTTTGTCCAGCTTTGGACGTCATTTGGCTGAAACGAAGGAATGTGACGTACAAATTGAAAAAGTACCCTCAATTGATTTTGAACATTAAGATAAAGAGTCAAAGTCTATACAGGGTGTTAGGTAAATGGGTATATGAGCCGACACTAGCCCATGTTAACATGGGCATATAAATGGTATGGTGAAGTCAGAAATTTGATATTGTCATTTTAATTTTCATACAAGATATTTTTTATAAAATCCGATTTGTATGAAAATTAAAATAATTAAAATTAAGATATCAATTTTCTGAGTTCACCATACCATTTATATGACCATGTTAACATGGGCTAGTGTCGGCTCATATACCCATTTACCTAACACCCTGTATTTAATTGAGTTTCGCTAAAGTCCACCGAGTTGATCGGTTTGGACTGGCCGCTGATCACGCCGACCGAGGTACCGGTCTTGGACATAAATACGTGGCCGAATCTGAAGGCAATGACACGGCACAATTAACTTGGACCTTATGCTAACGAGTTAAAGTTACAAATTGATGAGGGCATAACCGTATTTTGATTTTCTCTTTATTTGGGACACAATTACATTGCGGGCTTATGTACTAAGTTGAAATATAAGTACATAAAAGATTAATATTTGCGCCTATTAGCACAGAATAAGTAATAGTACAGGTACAGAAGGATTACTCCGCAAGACGATTTAAATAAATGCGAGTCTTGCTACGACGCGATACAGTGGAATTCAGCTCGCACAGCACTACGTACCTACAATTTTATTCACCTACAAGTTTTGTCTCTTTCTATCGCGTGCCTCTGAACTCTTCTTACGCTGTTAGGGTTGCTGTCTAGTAGTGTCTAGTAAAAAAATAATTAATCTACTTTTTTGTAATGAGGTACGTATGTAGGTAAGTACGCATTCATTATGGAAAACCTTGGGAGAGGTCTTTGTCCAGCAGTGGACGTCATTAATTGGCTGAAACGAACGAACGCATTCTGAGCAGTAGTCATGGTTCCTATACTATCCTAAGAATTATTGATTACCTACATGGCCAACATACCTTTCAGCATCTTTTTGTAAGCGAAAAAAAAGATAAATCCGGTAGATTTCTTTTCGAATTTAAACACCCGAACGCCACACAATAATATTTCTTTCTCTTTATGTCCATTTTTAAATAATCCTTCGATCATAGAATTAGGTACTACAACGCACGCCATCGCGCCAGCATCCTGACGGGCGCGCGCGTGACACTCGACTGATATAATACCCGCCGGCGGGGCGCTTCGCTGTAGGTAATTATCGGATGTACCGCGTGGAGTGAGCCAGGCCTGCTATTAGTTGGCACTATAGGCGAGTAACAGGATTTAACAGTCTGCCACTGTCTTAAACTGCGAGCGCAAATACTGTAAGCCCTTATTGAGGTTATAAACGTACAATTTTAATTTCTATATTGTTTCACGGATCATAACTATAGATCGTTTCATCCACGAAGACGCCCTCCACCAATTTTAGGTCGAGGGAAGCGCGGGATGCGGGGAGTTTGATCCGAGCAATCCGAGCGTAATTACTGTAGTGTGCGTGTGCACTCATGGATATTTTAGCGTTTACCGATAACACTCAACCATTCGCGGAAGTATGGTGGGGCGCGTCTTCGTGGATGAATTGATCTATACCTGCCAAAGCAAAGCGATTTCGAAATACAACTGTTACTTTACTAGGCCCCACAGGGTTTAGAGAAATGTTGTTTTTTTAACTGACCTCTCCCGTCCCTCGCCGACCACAACCATCCTCTGGCTGTCGGCGCTCCAGGCGATGTCCTTGATAGGCCCTCCGATCGGCTGAAACTCATTCTTGAGGATATGCTCCTTGTTCACAGTGTCCCAGATGCGAACTTTGCCTGACGCGTCTGAAAGGAAAATTAGGGTGAATTAAATCGAAATTGAAGGTCAAGATGGTTATCAAATGTAGTGGATTGGTACGCAGGGGGGGCGCAAAGACCTTTAAAGGGGGGGCCTTCTGCGTATGCATTCCAGACTGCTCGATACGATCAATAAATAAACTTGACTGGAGGAGGAATTTTTGTATGGTCGAAAGGGGTGCATCTCAAATAAGTTTAGGAACCAATGGTGTAGTGGATGTCGTCAGAAGGAGGCGATTATGGGAGAAATGTGCGAACATAGGTCCTCTCCAACCCGTCTGGACAGTGTGGGTAATGTAGGCGAAATCTTTCATTTCCCTATGGCGAANTTTTCCATTGAATTATTATGAAAAAAATGTATCCTTAGGTTAGATCTAAATATATTCAATCACTTTTTACAAGAAATAAGTCCGTGATAACAAAAACTGTAAAATGATATAGCCTCAAAGTCTAAAAAATTCTTAAAATGGCCAAAACCGGGTCACCTGCCCTAGAGAGGGTCTTCATCTTGCAGTGCATTAAACAGTTTTCTAATGTAGTAGGTAATTAATGTATACTTATTAGTATCAAGTTTGAGTTTTAGGCTAAGAACTCAAAGAGTGGCTTTTTAAATTGCAATTTTCTCGGTTTTATACTATTTACGCTGCACTACTGGCGCAACCGCAAGCGTTCCTATCCAAATCTACGCTCAAACTGGTTCCTAAATATTTTGATTACGGGCTGGAACAGATTTTTAATTTGAATCGAGTTTTCAGCAAAACAGCCTTACTGTTCAACCAGTTTATTACCATAAATTCAAGGGCGCCCTACACAGGTTTTAGCATAAACCGCCACTTTTTAAGACCTGTGACGATTTGGACGAGTCGTTACCCGCATCAAGGGATTGCTTTAGCGGCCATTATCTACTTGGGATTTGGCCAAGAAATTTATCCACCAAATGATATACTCAAGTTTTCCTGTTTATAATGATGATACCATTAACCGATAATTTCAAGTTCCGTTGTAGCAAACGAAATAGCCGATGGGATTGTAATGATACTTAAATATTTCAAACTAGATTAACTGTAGTGAAGTTTAGAGATCTAAAATCTAGCATACACCTTTTCATTTAAATCTTAAAGGGCCTGAGACCCTGCAGACTGTTTGTTGGCTTCGAATTGGTATGACAAACCAAATCGTTGTATGTAATCTGCGTATGTTCATATTTGCTCATACTGTTTAACAGCCCGACCAAACTTTAGGCTGATAAAAGTCTATAATCTTAGAGACGACATATTACAAATTACACTGGTTCTACACTATACAACACATACGACAAGGCAGTAGAAACAAGCAAAACTTTTGATGTCAGTTAGCACGATCAGTTTCATAGTTATCCAAACATAAGTTACGTTAAATCTGGAGATGTTCGCACGCCTGGCGGCTCGCCAATGTTTCCTATTACACAATACTAATAAAACGTTGCTGGGCTGGATATAGGCCACTTAAATATTACATTTTATTTGACACTAGCTGCGCCCGCGACTTAGTTCAAAACGCGCTAATCTCAGGATAGCTCATTTATCGAGGATCGCTATACAGTGTGTCTTGATAAAGTACACAACATTTTGGCATTCTTTCCGTCGATAAAAATGGGTCTAGTTTCGCCCATTTCCATATGTGCACAATAGGGGCGGAGCAGTAAA
Organism: Ostrinia furnacalis; assembly: GCF_004193835.3. Classification (NCBI taxonomy): domain Eukaryota; kingdom Metazoa; phylum Arthropoda; class Insecta; order Lepidoptera; family Crambidae; genus Ostrinia; species Ostrinia furnacalis. The sequence continues at coordinate 84,871 of NW_021131446.1, read as the reverse complement.
GCAAAATGTTGCAAAAACGGAAAATATTATTCAAACTATTTTCGCGCGTACGAAGTCGCGAGCAGGGCTAGTGGAAGATAAAAAGACGCTTGGCTTGTAAACTAATAATAAACCTCAATTCAAGAAGACAATTTAAAAACAAAATACTTTTGCCTGAATAAATTAAACAAAAAAATTGCGTTTGATAAGTCGGAAAGAAAAATTCTGCCGCCAGATATATAGGAAAAAAATATTAAGACCATAAAACGCGCTGTGCTATTTTTAACTTAACAAGCTTGGCGTATGAGGTAAACTGCATAAAAATATCGTGTTCAAAACACATAAAGATAGTCCTCCTTTTCATATGCCATAAAATAAAAACGCACAGAAGGACTTCAATACGCAAGATACTTTACAAAAAACGGTTGCTACTGATGCCAAGGACGCATGCGGGGTTTTGGAATGCTGATTTAATTAAGTATGTAATAGAATAGCCAAGTAGTCCAAAAAAAGCCTAAAAATCCCCTAAACGGGAGATCTAAGGGCACTTTTGAAGTTTAAAGTCAATCGCCGCGGTCGGCTATCCCAACTATCAAGAAAACTGCGTAACATCAAGGATTCTGGCTATGTAGTGACGGCCAGAGAGCTTGCAGACAAGTGACAGTTTGTCAGAGGATTACCTCTGTAACTAAAGGACACGCCCTACCGAGAAAGTTTAGATGACAGCACAGCACAGCACAGAATAAGTGCTTTTACAACCAACGTTTTTAGTGCTGATGATGATGTGCTTTCGACTGTACTAGCGACAATCAGTACCTCTAGCATGAACAACTTTTGTCTTCGAATCGTTTGCGTACCCGATAAAATTCGATACTCAATCTTCGAATTAAACGATAACGTGACAATTTTGATTCTCAAAATAAGTTTCGTGCAACCACATCTCATACTAAGTTTACTTTACGACACGTTCACAAGGGCGCTGTTGTAGTTTTGTTACTAAATCTTTTGATGGAGATTCGAGTACGCAAACGATTTGAACTCGAAAGATTTTCGTGCTAGCCGTACAGATAGATACGTCGTTAGGCCTGGTTCGGACAGTGATAATCGCGAAGTTGCTAAGCAGTTTTCGTACATTTGCATCAAACAGTAACCGCCTCAGTGCCTCGACAATGAGAACCAACCAAAAACCGCGATTATTGCGGGCATGGATCTAAAAAAAACCTTTTTTATAGGTGTCTGAACAAAGCGGTAATCGCAGATAAGATACATTAGATTTCTTCAATCTAACGTTGAATTTTCTGTATCTATTTACATTGTGCTAATAATACACAAATCCATTCATGGATGCATGCTTATTAGGCACAATGAACTTAACGCTCTGACGGTCCACTAGCATTTATAGGATCCCTGCCTCATGAAATAATGTTAATGAGTACATTACCATATTATTTGCATTTTGCGAATGTATTTAAATAGCATGAATCCTGCTGGACGCATGACGCCTTGCGGCGAGCTATTTTTGGAATACATTGAATGGGCGGCACGTCAAGCTTGACAATTGCACTGCAATAATCGCCCTTATTTCGCGGCAGATTAGGGTGAGGGCTGGCTCAAGGTCAATATGTTGTGAGTAATACGCCATTGTGTGCCTATATTATTGTTATTTTATAATAAAATCCTCATTGACAGCTGCGTGACCTGAAGGTTCGCGAATCGAACCACAAAGCTGCTGTTGCAAGTTCGATTACCTCCTAAAGGCAAGTAAAGTGTGCAACGCTCATGTTAATACCTATTTAAGCACATTTATTCATTATCTAAATGACAAAATATAAGTTTTACCTACTTTAGAAAACTCAGGTATGATAAAAAAATTCTTCACCACTTTGAAAGAGGAAATAAATATCACAGTATCACAAAAGATTATACTGAAGTTGGTATAAAATTGATTTGACAAGTTAACATACAAACATTGAATTTGGATAATGCTACAAAGACTATATTGGGTTCCATTCAGAACTAACTTTGCTTGCAAAAGGATGTCTAGCTAGCTGCAAATGATACTTTTATAAACATTTTAATTCATTGGTAATAAACCTAAAAGGATGTTTTTAGTCAGATATTTTTATGTGCAAATTCTATGAATCAACATAAATAAAAAAATGACCTTATCAAAGAATAGGAGTGGTTTTGTAATTAATGTAATTAACAAGATAAGATTGGCTGTTTGACAATAGCATTTCATAACAGTTGTTTTAATAAATAAAACCTAAAATAAAATCACAATTCAAACAATTTGATTATTTAGGCCTTTAGCTACCGAGATACTAGAAACAATAGAAATCAATTGCTTGGGACTCACTGAAGACCCCCACTGCACCCCCACAGCATTCAATGTTTAAAATTTTGATGATGCTGCTCACTTTTTGATGAAGCTTTAAAAAGTTGTCTTATGGTCTTATAAGACCAATGAAAGGTCAGAAATTCTCAGTAAATAACAGTGTTAAAATAATCAAAAGTCAAATATTCTCAGCTTTTACATTTTAGTAAACATAGCATGTTATGGAAACTAAATATAAAATGGTCTGTTGTCTCTTAAAATGTTACCTAATTCTACCATAAAATGAGTTATTAGTATTTAACCTTGAATATGTTTATTTATACACATTTGTTATCAAATAAGGTGATTCATTACTACAATCTCACAATATAACAGTGATGTCATTACTTCTGAATGGTCTGCTACAAAATTATTTCATTAATCAGCGCTATCAATTCATTTAAAGATATTATTTACTTGATGAATGTTTTGTTGCAATTAATGTAACAAGATTAATTTGTTATTTTGTCTCTCATTTATTTAACTGATAAATGAATTTATTGAACACTCAGTGGTACAGTCTAAAATAATTTATAAACAGGAAATACCTATGGTAAATTAAATATGGCATAACCTTACCTCCAGATGCAATGTAGAATCCGCTGGGCGAGTATTTAGCGACGTTTACTTGGCAGGAATGCTCCGTGTACACATCCGATATAGCCGGGTTCTCGATATCGCGAATTATCACCGAATTCCCATTGGTATACAGGAAAGTCTTGCCTTTTGGGTCACCACCAAGAACCAACGGCGTACCGCGCGCAGTCCTCGGCAGAGCCGCAAAAGTATATTCTGTGGGCACACGGACACCGTTTCACATCAATAAACACAATTATTTCAAAACATAAACCAAATAATCGACAGATAACCAGCGAACCAGAATACGACCAAGCATGTGATAAATATAACACGACAGTCACTTACTGTTCGAATAAGACATTTCCTTCTTACACTTTACTAACTATAAACTAAGCTGACTAATCTAGGACTACAGTTTAATCAGTACTTTCCAATTTATTTAGAAAAACACAGTCAGCCGCTAACACTTCATAGCCTCCCAAAAAAGTGACGTATGAAGATTTGTTATTTTCTTTATGTTGGTGGTAATTTACTAGAAATGTCCATATATGGGCACCCGCTATCTTACTTTTTCTTTGAATTATTTTTATTGAAACATTTATTTTCTTACAAACATGTTTCAGTTATTTCAAAATTTTCTAGACAATGAATTTTCAGGAATTATATTTTTTATAATGATTAGTAATTATTACAAGCTAAAACAATAAATTAATCGATACCAATTCAATTATAAATTGAATGTTACCGGTTTTTCATAAGTCATGACATCACTATTGAGTACTGTTTAAAAAAATGCAACTGACCAATTCGAATTTAGCAAATGACTGTTCATAATATTTTTGACCAATCGTAGACGAGTATTTAATTATCAGTGTTGTGTCAACGTGAACTCGAGTTATGATTGGTTACATAAAAGAAGAAGTAGTTTCATTGGTTGAAGCTGAACCAATAATATTATTCTGGTGACTTCTCTTGGTCAAAGAATTATTAAATCAGTGTTGTTCTTGATACGGCAATTGCCGTAATATACGGCATTTAGGCATCTTAGGCACCATAAATACGGTATACGGCAGCTCTTCCATTACCGTATCAAAATATACGGCAATTGATTAAGGTTGAGTTTTATGAGCTTTTCATGAGTTTTAGTAATCAAAAAAATATTTTATTTTATGGAACACACCAACTTGTGAACCATATAAAAGAAACGTCAACAGAATTCAACCAAATGCAACCTTATCTCCGAGATGTTAATGTCTAAAATCGTTAGTTCCTCATTTTGGTAGATTCTTCACTTTTATTCGGGTAGGTTCTAGGACTAAACTATTCAAAATCTTTAAGTGATGAATAAAATAAGTAAGTTTAAAAGTAGTATACACATAGTACATAATACATCACTTGTATTTTTTTTAATTTAAACCTTCCAACGTAACATTTTGTACAATACGGCAATTTTTCTTAGTTTTCCTTAATAATACGGCAATTTTGGAATTAGAATACGGCAACCCTAAATTTGTCAGGAACAACACTGTATTAAATGGAAATTTATTCACTTGTCAAAATGTCTTGAAAGAAACACGGCGTCATGTGATGAAATGAAAATGCATTAATTCTTGGCGATATTTTTCATGTCTTGTGTTTAATGTAAATGCAAGGAGTGATGATAGCGACAGGAGTAATCATTTGTATTTTTATTTGTGACTTTGTGGGAGGAACAAACGTTTTTATTTGACATTTGTTTCCACGTGGTGTACGTCAGATTTTAGTCGACGTGTTAGGAACTTCACATATTTTAAGTTCTTGACCGCATTTTACGGAGAAATGGAGTCCTTGAATATGTCTAAGTTAAACCTGTCCAGCGTGCGGGGCAACACGTCCAACGAAAACAGTGCACGGGCTGAGCCCTTCGAAGTAAAACTGGATACCACCGTAAGTTTGTTGCATTCAATGGAATCCGCATGTGGTATTTAAAAATATTATTTTATAAACGTAACAGAGATTTATTATAAATTACATTATCATTAATTACCATTACTTGTTCTTATAATGATATTTTTAATAGGATCATTTTTCATATGCCCAAATAAAGAGAGATAAAAATATTGTCTTACATTGTGTGTGAAACAAAGATTGTCATGAAAATAAATTCACATGATGGACAAATAAAATAAATAATTAAGTCTTATTCTACGGTAGATTTCATTTATAATTCTTTTTTTAGAGGTATCCGTAATGTAATACGATTTAATTTCTTTTTTAGGCGCTAACCGACCCCGATGATGAGTATCATTGTGAATACAGAGACGACATATGGCAGAGCCTGCTTGAACAAGAGTCACAGAAGCCCACAATCCACCTGCAATCACCACAGGTATTTGTTTAGTAATTTAGAAATTTAAGGCGAAAGGTACTAGGGTATTTTCCAAAATACCACATTTATTGTGAATAGTACTATGGTATTTTCAAAAATACCACAATTATTGTGAATGTTACCATGGTATTTTTTAAAATACCATTATTATTGGGAATCGCTTGCAGCAAGTTGTTTAAAAACAACTTTATTTGAAACTAGTCCTGACAAACTATACCTCTTATGTTCCTCTTTATAAAATTAAGAAAGAAAGAAAGATACATTTATTACAATGGACATCACACAAATACAGGTAATAGGCTAGTTGCCTAAAAAAATTTTTTTAGTCCGTAATGTTTAATATCAAAAAATATTGGACACGTATATTTTTATTTGTCAATCTAACAAATAATTACATAGTTATGGTGCGTTGAAGTTGCGCACGACGTCACAACGTGCGGCATTTTTAAGCAAGCGTTGACGTCACGGGCCTCTTATGAACTTTGGGGCGCTTTATCTCTTTAAATTTTCATTAGTTTGAAAAAGTGAAAAATACGTGTAGAGTATTTTTTGATAAGTTAACTGACGGACTAATTAAAACTCTTGCTTTTTGACCCAGGCAACATCCCCATTACATAGACATGACAGTGGCACATAATAATGGCAGAAGAAAATAATATGTGTATGTTTTGTTTAGACAGACTATAAGAATACTACTACTAGGTATTTAAAATGCAATAAGGAAGTCTTTTTAAAAAGAATCGATAAGAAATGTTGATGATAACATTTTTAAGTCATGTGCTACAAATTGATTTAATAACAAATAACTGCATTAGCAGCATTGTTAAGGAATTTTAATGACTTGTGCAATAATGTTTCAAAATATTTCACAATGGAGACTCATATTACTGATGTAACTTTAGATATCATTATGCCAATGAGCAATAGTATGTATTTTGTTGTTCGATATATTATTGGTTACAAAGACTTGTAAACAATAATAAATTGTAATTGAAAGTAATTTATAATTTGTTTATTCAATGTAAGCTAAAAAAAATATTTCTATTATCAAGGAAGAGTGATAAAATAAATAAGAACTAGATTTTTTGCATATAAATAAATCATATTTTTTTTGACAGTAATCAAATTCAATTTAAGGAAAAAATATGATATAAATAATCAAGAAATAGGATAGAATTTAACAATAGATAGTACCCAGACCCACACATACAGGGTGGATGATGAAATGTCATGTAATATGAAAATGCATTGCATCATTATGTTGCAATAGATTAGCTCTTTTTGTTGTCCCTTTCACTACACTTAATGCCTTAAGGTTGTAGTGGTATATATTTTTAAGACTAGACTTGGGTTCAATTCCCAGGTAGTACACATTGTTTGGTTTTTGAATTTGGTTATGTTTTTTTTTTAATTTTAGGCTTAAATCTGGTTATCTAAGATACTAATATTTATCTAAATCTTTATTGCAAACTATGTGACTATTTGTTAATTTTAAAGGTCGGGCCGCTCTTTAGTGGTGCTGCGCGTTCTTGCACAAAACGTCAGAATATTCTTGAATAGAATAAAATGAAAATTTAATTTATTTTCAATCCAGTATTTAGGACATAAGAACGATAAAATAACAATAAAAGGGTAGACCTTAAGGGACTCTACTCAGGTCTCTTTTGTTACCACAAATCACTTAATGTTCCAACCTCTTTGTCCCCAGTTGGAATTCCGCGGCACATTAGTGCAGCAGCTGCGTGACGTCACCAAGAAGCTGGGCCTTAGCATCGCGACGCTCCACTCAGCTGTCGCTCAGCTCGACCTGTTCATGGACGCCCACCGGCTCAGAGCGGACCGGCTGACTCATGTAGCGCTGGCCTGCCTTAGTCTTGCTGGTGAGTGCTTTTTGAGACCATTTTTCAAAAGGTTTCTAGTATTTTGAGGAATACAATTTACTGATATCCTTGTTATTATAAGTATTCTACACTCTAATACCTGTGTAAGAAAGGAAATAAAAACTCAATTAAAACATTTCAAACTATTAGATTGAAAAGATAAATCTTAAACCCCTCCAACTAGCTTTCCTTGAATTGGCAGTTCGATGCTGACTGGGCTCTTGTTTAGTTCTTTGAAATTACTGATAAGTTTTGAATAAAGTAAGTTGCTAAAAAAATTCCTTGGACTGATGCCCGTTTTCACCATCAATCCCTAATTTTAAGTGACCGCTATGGTAACACATAACAGGAATTTTGTTTTCAAAGGGGTCACTTAAAAATTAGGGATTGATGGTGAAAACGGGCATTAGCCTTTCAATTGTTGTAAGTTCAGATGAACAAATTACCAATATCTTTGTTAACCAGTCCGATGCTCACACTTAAATCAAGCTTTTGACTGCGTATAAAATCACCCAAATGTTAACTCGGTCACCATCCACAGCGAAAAGCGAAGAGAAGATCGGTCGCGCGCCCACACTGAAAACCTTGGCCAAGATCAGCGGCGTCCAGCTTTGCGGCAAGACATTCCGCCAGCTAGAATGGATGGTCGGCCAACACGTGCGTTGGAGGCTCCTGGCACCAACTCCCGTGTCCTTTGCAGCGCTACTGTCTCAGTACGTGGTGACTGATGGCGACCTGACCACCAGACACCCGAAGTTCGTGAGACGGTTCCGCAGAGATGCGGCTCGATTGCTGGAAAGATATCTGGACTTGACGCTGTCTGGTAAGTTTGATTTTGTAGCCACTATGTTTTTTTTGCTGGGTCTTGATTGCTCAGCCATAGAATTCTTCAGCTCAACGCTTAGAATAATTTTGTACTTTTTGTAAAATAAATTATTTACTCTTTACCATATAGGCTAAGGTATCTGTGGCGAAAGGTAGTGGGTTCAAGTCCTACCTAAAGTCGTAGATTCTATCAGTTTTAAAAGTTTTTCACTCAGAAATGCTTTTTTACATGTTTGTAATCTTAAACTAAGCAAAGCTAGTAATTGTTACTAAACAGCGGATAGAAATTGTCCGCTTCGCTTAGTTTCGGAATAGAGGCCAGTGTAAGGCTGGTTTTAGAATCACGCTGACCGTCAACGCTGACAGCCGAAATGTATGAAGCGTCGGCGCCGAGCGATCAGCGTCACTCAAAATCAAAATCAAAAACATTTATTCAGTTTAGACCACAAGTGGCACTTATGAACGTCAATAGAAAATAATAAAAAAGAAAAGAAAAGTAACCCCTTATGGGGCACTTAACATGTCTCCTTATCTTTTGAACTCAGGAACGTTCCCTTAAATTACATACATCTTGATTTGTCAGCGCCGACGGTCAGCGAGCGGTCAGCGCGATTCTAAAACCAGCCTAAAATGTCCAAGGATATTTGTTTATTATTTAGAAGTGATTGAACCGCATCTTTCCTTCCAGACGTGCGCCTCAAAGTGGTGGACTCCGTTGACGTTGGCTGCGCGTGCGTCGCGTGCGCGCGCGCCGACCTTGGCCTTAACGCGTGGCCTGCATGGCTCGCTGAGCGTGCCGGCCGTAAACCCACCAGCGTGGCGCCCCTAGCGCGTCTTCTGCAGCGGTGAGTGACGCCACTGTGTGGTCATGGGAGTCTGAGCTTGACGCCTATGGTGTGCCATATTATTTGGCCCCTCGCGCGTCTTCTGCAGCGGTGAGTGACGCCACTGTGTGGTCATGGGAGTCTGAGCTTGACGCCTATGGTGTGCCATATTATTTGGCCCCTCGCGCGTCTTCTGCAGCGGTGAGTGACGCCACTGTGTGGTCATGGGAGTCTGAGCTTGACGCCTATGGTGTGCCATATTATTTGGCCAGTTTACTGTATTTCTTAATCCTTATATAGCACCTATGCCCATTACGACAAATTGTTACGAGCGCGCCGGACGCAAACCCACCAGCGTGGCGCCCCTAGCGCGTCTTCTGCAGCGGTGAGTGACGCCACCGTGTGGTCATGGGAGTCTGACCTTGACGCTTATGGTGTGCCATATTATTTGGCCAGTTTACTGTATTTCTTACCCCTTACATAGCAGCTATTGCCCATTACGACAAATTGATACGAGCGCGCCGGCCGCAAGCCCGCCAGCGTGGCGCCCCTCGCGCGCCTTCTGCAGCGGTGAGTGACGCCACCGTGTGGTCATGAGAGTCTGAGCTTGACGCCTATGGTGTGCCATATCGTCTTTTGACCAGACTATTGTATATCTTGCCCCTTACATACAAGCAGATTACACCTGTGTCAGTGGTAGCTAGTGCAGCCCGTAATACAGCTGTTTTGGAACTTGCAAAATATTTTTGTACAATGCTCAAACAACAATCGCGACTAACATGCATACAATGATGACAAAAAAGGCCGAAAAGACGGTTGATATCCCGTCACGGTCGATATCCCATCCATGGTTATACTAAAGAAGCGAAATTCTGACACATTCTATCCTTCAACACCCACACATTCCCATTATCACTCAACTAAACATTGTTGCTTGTTGCAGGATGATGCAAATACTGAAATCTCGCGAGAATGGCGGCGATTCCGAAGCCGATCAAGGTTATAGCAGCGCGAGGACATCTCCCAACCTCACTCCGTGCACTTCCCCGAGGTACCACATATCTCCAGCATCCAGTACTTGCAGCAATTCCTCCAGAAGTTACATCAACGTCGACTCTTCCTACCGCCAACACCCAATCACAGAACGAAGACCAGACTCCTCATACTCCGTCTTAGACTTAGACGACACAAACGTCCAGCCAACCGTGAACGTACAAGAATACTACCAACTACCCACAGCCGTTGACATGACACTGCAAAGGGTCGACAACCCATCGGAGTACAGGTATTGTAGATCCCGTAGACTTGTAGAAGCTAGTTTAGAAACTGTCGAACCGTCTACCAGTATGGCAGTGAAACGAGGCCTCGAAAACAACGTAGAATTAGATAGGAAACGGTACAGATTAACCACTCAAATGTCACAAGTGGTTCTATGATTATATCTAGTCCCAGGTCTTCGTTCACGAATGTATCATGGCAACGATATAAACATGTCGTGTGCTGTTCTATTCGTGAATGTAGACGCACGGTTGCGAATACGTGCCGATTATTTACTCCTTTTCATCTTATTTGTCGGTATTTGCGATCGAAACTTAGGATAATTTCACTGTGTATTCCAAATATGCTATTTATACATGTAACGCTGCAGCTAGATGCTTTTTGAAATTATTGCGAAAGAAATTACGTCATCTAGATATCGCATATCTAATACGACATAAGTATACCTAATTTGCATAATAAGTATACTTATCTATATTCTAAAACTTACACAGTACACGAAATCTTAATCAGCTGAAGTGCCCGCGGTACCGAGTTAATCTGTATTGTTTAAAATTGACAGTAAAACGAAAAGCAATTGAGAAGTGTTATGTTGAATGGAATTGATGACTAAAGAATGACTATTGAACGTGGTTGTGATAAAAAGTAATCGAAAAGGACACCTTCTCGATTGTAATTTTGTACTAAACTGTAGGTGTAGTTAGAAACAAATTGTTAGGTTAATGTCATCGTATTTGAATTTCTTAAATTAGAACGGATCAAACATTTATCTTAAATAAACCTTGCACTATTAGATTTTGATTTTAACACAGACGAAATAGAGCAGCCACGATTTTATTTCATAAACCAGAAACGAAATTGTTCAAAAGATACAATAAGATCCTACAAATTATTCTAATACTGTTTAAATATGATGACATTTTCCTGTAATTAGTTAATTAGTCCCGCAAACATCAACAGAACATGTCCACAACAGTATTTATCCAACATTCCTGTTAAATCTGATGTAAAACTAAAAAAAAAACATAAAAATAAGGTCACTTTCAAATATGCGGTTTTGTGTGAGCGTATACGTGCTTATTTCGTGTACACGAATCGTTAACGTTTCGTTCGCGCGTTTTTCTATAAGCCGGGTGCAGACGGGTGTAACGCGTAATGAAATGTATCGTGTAATGTAATGGAAATAGTATGGGCAGCACTTTACATTACACCCGTTTGGCGGCTTTAAGCGCGAAATACCACCAAAATTCGTACAGAAACTGCTTATTCGACCATAAAAAAATTACCATGTCATGTTGATGTTGTGGTTGTCTCGATTGCCTTATGACTGTTTAGTGTAGCCTGTATTAGACACAATTTCTACACAAAAATAATCAAGTGTATGTCAAATTGTAGTATCAGAACGATCTGGATATCGTTCTATATTATTTTTTGTTTAATATCAGTGACTTAAATACTCATAAATAATTAAAGTAAGATAACCAACATATACTTGATTGTATGGACCTAAAAAATAGTTTAATTGCAATGATACTTAATTTGGACATCGCGTTACTTTAACTTTAGTATTTTATGTACTTCTTGTCTGTATAGCGTTGTTTTTGTATATGAGTTATGTATAGCGAATACACACTATTTAAATGAATATATTATTATTCGGTTAGTTGAGTGTTCGATTGCTGTTTTTAAATAACTTGGTATTTGAAATGTTCTCAACATAATTTTAATTTATAACAGCAGTTGAGACACTCGATATTTTAACCAATTTCGGCTGTTTTGGATAAGTTGTGATTGTTTTAATTTATTGTTGCGAGTATTTCGAAGTGAACTGTTGTTTATGAACCTGCATTTAGTTAATGTGCTATCCATTAGTCATGTATTTACTTTTACATGTTCCTTGAAGTTTTGCAGATATTTTTCAAAGTATTTAAACGCCAAGTTAGTATTTAAATATCTGCAAAATGCATAATTTCTGTGTTTTATCTGACATTTTGAGATTACCATGACTATGTGGATAGTGTTGATCGCTTCGAGGTATTTCCCTTTGAGTGATATGGAATAGAATCTTTTTTTATATAGATTTCTATCATCGCTCAGTTTTACTCGAAGTTGTTTTTATTTTTTTAATTTTATACAATTCAAAGATTCCGTTCCATTACCACAACTTTTTTATTTACCCCAAAAATGGGGTCATCATTACCACTCCACATATTATTTTGATGTGACAAAGATTCAATGGTGTAGAGAGCTAGGCAAAATTGACAAATGTAATTTTTTGTGTATAATTATGTAGAAGTGTGTATAGATGGCCTCAAAGACTCACGCGGGTGTAATTTTATGTCGGTTAAGTATTTTCTTATAATTTTTACGGCCTACGTTTTTTTTAATTCTTTTGTTGATTTTAAAAAGATAATAATGCCTACGGTGTATTTTTCAAATCGTCGAGTTACCATTACGTTTCTAGATTTTAAAATGCCGAATTTTCTCCAATATATTGATGATGTTGAAATTTTAAGCGCACGATGGTGTTGCCCTGTTGATGAAAATTTTACCCCTGTTTCTAACGTGATTAGATTTTTAACTTCCCTGGTGAATCAAACCGAAGAAATGTTCCTCATCTTATTTTTAGAAAATCCTAAGTAATTCTTATCTTATACTTTTCCTTCTTTTTCTTACGGTTTTACAAACAACTGCCAGAAACGACTAGTATATTTAAAAAAAACATTCATGTGCTTCCTTCATCATTCTGATTTAAATAAGTTCATTGATCTGTATAATGTGTTTTCCAGTTCAAACAACATAAAAGGAACTCAAAAAATCTGTTTTTTATTCTGAATACCTACATGTGAAAGAGCCAACCAATTTCGGAGGCTAAAATTTTCTTGACATGATCCCAAGCTAAGTTTTATTTGGTGTTAACTGGAAACCATATTAAAAATTCATTAGGTTTACAATCACCTGTGTAATCAGCTATGATGCTTATCAATTGTATAGTGCAAATGTTGCACAACATAAGTAACGGGTATATGTATAACTAAAACTGTTAAATTATTGATTATAATCAAAATAATGTGTTCTTCTGGAATTGTAAGGTATCAAAAAGTATGGAAATTACAAACCTTTGCTTGCATTGTTGGAAATTGTTACAAATATATCAAGTAGTCAAAATGACGCTTATAGCAGTCGTATTTAAAGATTACATAATATACCTAAGTATTTACTGTAAATTAATACCATAATAGAGCCTTACAATTTTAGATTAATATTAACGTTAAAATTCATGGGCCCGTATTACGAATCGACGCTTAAAACACAATTCTCTTCAAATCTTTGATTCTAAGATTTTCTCTCTATTTTAGTTAAAATCTTTGATTGGTTTGAGTTAAATATTTAAACCAATAAGAGCAGAAACTACACTTAAGTTTGAACAGAAATTCGAGCATCGTTCGTAATACAGGCCATGAAGATTCATACAAAAGCAAATCCTATGTACGACTATTAATGTTAAGACTGAAAGTTAGATTGTATGAGCGGCTCAGGGCTGAAAAACGATTATTTTGTACTAAATTAACGCATTGTAAAACTTGAAATAAATATTTAATACATCATTCTATTGTTTTATTTTGTATAATTATTTGTTGGACGGGTATGGGGTTTTAGAGATTGGAACTTGGGATACACCTCATTGTAAATCCCATACTCCTGCATTTGCTAGGTGGCGCTAGTCTCAATGTACCCTGTACCCCCGGATATTAATTTTAAAATTGGGTACAGGGTACGTGCCGCGTAACTGGCAAGAAAACTTGATCGTAATGTTACTGTACCTAGGGAGACAAAGTCAACCTATTCCACGGTTTTGGCACAAGCACGAAGCCGTAAAGCGACCAAAGGGAATAAAAGTATGGTAGCTAGTCAAAAATTTTTGAAATTTAATTTTTTTAAGTAACTAATGCCCGTTTTCACCATCCATCCCTAATTTTTAAGTGACCCTTATGGTAACACATAATAGGAATTATGTTTTCATATGGGTCATAGGGATTTATGGTGAATCATGTCACGTTCATTCCCGAATAGCTCCCAAGTCCCAAAACCTTGTAACTAGAATGTAGATCTAGCACGATAACCTACCGCCCTCAATGGCCCTGCTAAGTAAGTAGTCGGAGGGCTCGCGTGTAAGGGAAGTGACACAGTCAAATAATTTTGCATTGCGGTATAGCATACTTCATGCTGACGAGTATTGATTTTTGCATTGTCTGCATTCCTTCGGGCTGACTAACGCCTACTTAGATACTGCCGAAAGTATGTTGGACGTCATATTTAGTGGATTACTTAAGCTAATTCTGTGTGTGGCGTATAGTTTTCAACTCAACTGATCCACCAGAGAATAGGGTCTACCTCAGATCATAGAAATATGATCTGAGGGGTCTACTACCTAAGTATTCTATTCTATTCTAAATATTCTAGCTAGTGGGTATTAGAAGTTTTGTTCTGAAATCGATTTCTAGGAGGATAGAAGAGGAGTTTCTCTTATTTCCATAAAAGAAAGAAGGCCTATTTAATTTCATGCTGTCTAGTACCATAGTCTACCTCAACTATAATTTTATCAAACTGTTATACGGGGTCAGTTTCTAAGGCACTGTAAATAATACAACAATCATAAGTATAATATTTATATTTACATAATATTTACATTACATTCTCATCAAAACCGAACATACTATGTGTGCTGGTAATAAAATAGTCACTCATTTTATATTTCTTTTTGATTAAGCTAGACGGTAGACCGATGTGTCATCTGGGGAGAGCGTGGGAACGCGCGGGGGGCGGCGTGGGGGGCGACGACGTCTGCGGGGCCTGCACTCGCAGTGCAACGCGCAAAGACCAATCCCTGCACAGCCAGACAGGAACAGGGGAAGCGCCAGGGTCCTCGTCACCGTCGCCACTTGCTCGCCTCGCGACCATCGCGGCACCACCACACTATGGTCCGCCCTCGACCAGTAGCACTTGTACTTCGCACCCACATACCCATAGCTCGTCGTGAAGTTGTCGCAGTCAACCGACGGCGGATACCCGCAGCCCTTTATATTAACGAATAACACTGCCGGACGCCAATCTTCGGAATACGCCTTGTACTTCACGTGAAGCTGCGTGCATTTGTACGCGTCGCTGGTGCAGCCTTCTCTGCATGATGCCCAGGTGCAGTTATCGAGTCCCAAGCGGTCGTCGCGCCTTTCGGTGACGCAGTCTGCGGGGACCGGGTCGAAGTCTGCAGCGAGAGCGCTCAGTGCAGGATCTGCGTATAACGGAACGAGGAATAGTAACGCAGAAGCTCCTCCGCCGAGTAGCGTTGCGAGCATCACAGTTATGTATCTGGTTAGGGTGGCTCGAGTCTCGCCTCGGCGGCGAGACGGCCTCACGACCAGTCGTTCAGAGCTGCCGCCTCTCATTTTGCGAGCACTTGTCAACCCATGTTGAGGAAGGTAACTAAACTGAATGTATTCGGTGCAGTATTGGCAGGCGACGCGCGCATGGGAGGTCGGGCTTGCGCAGTGATGGCCGATTGACTGGCTGCGGTCTAGGTACTTGAATGAAGCGTAGGTTTCTGTTTACGTCTGCATTTAATAATGGGCGAGAGGCTGATTGACCTATTTTGTAAAGAATGCTGAAGAGCTTAGGGAAAAATTGCTTAATTAATAACTTTTATAGGCTTTTAACTTTTTTCTAAGTGTTCTATCTAAGTGTTTGCTAACGTAATTAAGTAGGTGATCCAACATTGCGGGTTAGCGAATTCGATCGAATTTTCCAGAACAGCCGAGACTTAAAACTGGGTTAGGTACTCACAATGGCTTATAATACAAAGCTTTTACCTTTTGTTTGACTGCCTGCCTTTGCGTATAGATAGGTGGGTATTTATACGCAAAGGCATGCCCATGTATAACAACATGGGCATGACATGAACTACGAAATAAGGCTGCAAGTAGGTAGGTCCTAGCTAAGCCTACTTACATTACTAAGAACTTTATACAACTGCATGAATTTAGATAGGCAAATAGGCATTAAGTAACTATTATCCCCCGGTTTCCAAATTGGGATTAGGCTGTAATTCGCTTGAGCGAGCTCATCTTCTATAACTTAATTTTAATCTTTAAGTTTATACCTAATACTTAGTATGTTATTGTTTAACTGTATGAACAAAATACAATAAATAAATGATGGGCAGTGAGCTCAAGCTAAAAATCTCAATTTAGAAACTGGGGGTAGATTTAGTTTATTAAATGATAAGGCAAGGCTTTATTATTCTAAATAATAAATACTAAATAATACTAAAAGCATTGATTAAAAATCATGATCACATTGGCATGCATCGGGGAATCGAACCCGAAACCTTCGGTAATTCCGCGAGGAATCACTTTTCATACCTTATGGTTTTGAATTAAATATTATGTAATTATGTAAAATCAAAATCACACCATCCTTTTTACTTCTGAAATTAAAAACAAAATAAGTTTTGTACTTCAATAAAATGTAACAAAAAAGTTTTTTCTATTACATTTTATTTTTTGTATTTCAATTGAATAATTTCATTACTCAATACTTTCGATTGTTAACATTGATTAAAAACCGTAATTAAGCTAATCGCACCCATCACTATGCATTTTTTCTGTACGTTGGCAGAACGAGCACCTGAAAAATATTTCTCAAAATGGCGGCTTAACTGTGAGCCCAAGATGTTGTCAGTCAGTTTTTCTGAATTGTGAAGTTAATCTGTTTTAAAATAATATATCTAACTAATAATTAATATAGTGCTAGTGAATTAACAGTTTTAGGTATGTCTGTCTCCTTTTTTAAATCGTTTGTTAATACATTGAGAAAATCTTTGCCGCGGCATCCTATTATAACAGGTACTTATTTGCATAAAAATTCCATAATTCTATGTTTAGATTTGCTTTACACTCGTAAATCAGTTCTATGTGGATGTCCTATGTTGTATACTCATTATTTATGAATGATCACTCTGAATATACAAAAATTACCATTTCACTCCAACGACCTTTTAGGTTAGGTATTGTATGTTGTATTACGACGTATTTTGATATTAATTTATGAATATTGGGTCAAGAATCTATCTTTTTAGTCGTTGGAATTCAGGCAGATTGTTCTTTCAATAAACAAATACCATCTTCTTATGACTGTTGTTCTAGTATGCATGGTTATTGTTTTGTACATTTCCTCTTTTACCTTTTATTCTACACTTTTAAATATGTTGTGAAATCTTATTTTATTAGGAGCCCTGAAATCATTGTCAGTCATGGAGGTGCCTAAAGTAGAAGTTAACGAGGAACAAATTGTCTCAAACAAAAACTTTACTCGCTACAAAAGGCGATATATGAAGCGACAGTGGGAGGATGTGAACCCCAACAAAAAAGAAAACGGCGAAACTGACGAAAAGAGAATTTGTGATAAACCAGTAGAAAGGATAAAGCGGAAAAAAATGGCTGTATTGTTAGGCTACTCGGGAGTTGACTATTTTGGTATGCAAAGGTTAGATTCGGTTATTATTTTAACAAATTGGTCTTACCCCCAGTTTCTGAATTGTATTTTTTATTAGCATGCTCATTTTGTACTTAATGAGGGTTTTCGCGAATGAAAGATCCGCTAAACGGCGGGACGTGGATGTGGGATCTGACTGCTGCGCGATTGGTGGATTTTGACATATCTGTCAATGTCATGTCAAACATAACCAATCATGCAGCATTCGGACCTCGCGTCTACGTATTGCCATCTGGCGGATTTTTCATTCGCGAAAACCCTCATTGTGTATATTAATTTAGAAACCAAGGGTAAGCGTAAAAAACCTTCAATTTAACGCTTTAAGCGTGCTGAATGCAGATGGTCATTTGTTTTTATTATTTTCTAGGAATCCTGGTGTTAGAACCATAGAGGAAGATTTATTCAAAGCATTATGGGAAGCCAAATATATCACAGAAGAAGATTACAACAACCAACAAAACACCCAGTTCCAAAGGAGTTCTCGGACAGACAAAGGAGTTTCGGCTGCCAGACAGGTTGTGTCATTAAAGCTACGTTAGTATTTTTTATTCCGGCCTAAATATTTAAACGCTCCTGAGTATTTTGGACAAATTTCAACTATATCAGTCACTATTAAATACTTACTAAAATTGTTTTTGCAGCACTTGAAGTCCATATAGAAGAAATAAACAAAAATCTACCAGAATGTATCAGGGTATTTGGTGTAAAGAGAGTAACAAACAAATTCAATTCCAAAATCAGTTGTGATGCACGGACATATAGCTACACTCTTCCCACTTTTGTCTTTGAGCCCAGTTTAGAGACGGAAGAAGAGAGAAAGCAATATAGGATAACACCAGAGAAGATAGAAGAAGTAAACCAAGTCTTATCAAATTATAAAGGAACTAAATGCTATCACAATTTTACCCAAAAGAAGTAAGATGTTTTCTATAATCTACTTTAATTATTGACGTAACCATGTGCCACATTTTTGAGTGTGTGGAATGAATTTTAGCGCCATTTCTATCATTTGTTCTTTTATTTCAGACACTTCCATGATCCTTCTTCGTTACGATTCATGATGGGTTTCAATTTAGATAAAGTTTTTGTTGAATCAGACATGGAGTTTGCTGTTTTATTGGTTAAGGTTAGTGAAAGAAAAGTACATACTCAAGTTTTTTCTTTATTATCATTTTCTCTCAAAACAACTTGCAGAATACAGATTTTTTGTCGGCCTTTAGAATAGGCGCACACCGTTGATTTTTTATCGGCCGATAGTTTAGTCGGGCAGTTGATCAGTATGGGCGTGTATGGGAGTGCGCACACTACGCCGATTCGATTTGGCCGGTTCTTCATACAAATTAAAATCGGGCACAACTATCGGCCAACTAAAAATCAACGGTGTGCGCCTACTCTTAATTTAGTCAGGCTTTTAATCAGTATGAATGTTGCAGTCAAATCTCATAATCGGACAAAACCACTTTTGACTGCAAAAATCAGTCAAAAGTGGTTTTGACCATGCAAAAAAATTATTTAACCGACCGAAAAAATTAATAATCTACCTATCTTTTACTTGACGAATACTTAACAACACTGTTGTACCTAAGTTGGTGTGATCATTTTGTATGCACAAATCACAAAAAAATTACACTTTAAAATGGTTTTTAACACTTTTTTGATATTTCCATGTAATTTGCACTAATCATGACACTTTTTATGAAGTATGACTGATTGGTAAAATTTTTAATCAGGTGAAATCTGACTGATTTTTTCAGTCAAAAGTGTTTTTTTTGACCGATTAATGAGTTTTGACTGTAACATGAACATGAATGGAAGTGAGCAAGATTTTTTTAGAAGCCAGAAACCAAATTGTATATCTTGTGCAACAGTTCCTTCATCGAGACTGATTTTCCCACTGCCTTTTTAGGGTCAAAGCTTCATGTTGCACCAAATAAGGAAGATGGTGGGGCTGATGATTGCCGTAGTCCGAGGTCATACGGACTCCTCTACTGTGGAGAAGGCGTTCACTAAAGACAGGGTGATGGTGCCCACCGCTCCAGGCCTAGGACTTGTTTTGGACATGGTAAGTTTGATTTCATCATCATCATCATTTCAGCCACAGGACGTCCACTGCTGAACATAGGCCTCCCCCAATGACTTCCACATCGCACGGTTGGTAGCGGCCTGCATCCAGCGCCTTCCCGCTACCTTTATCAGGTCGTCGGTCCACCTTGTGGGTGGACGTCCCACGCTGCGTTTTCCGGTACGTGGCCGCCATTCTAGAACCTTGTTGCCCCATCGGCCGTCAGTTCTGCGTACTATGTGCCCTGCCCACTGCCACTTCAGCTTGCTGATCCGTCGGGCTATGTCAGCGACTTTAGTTTGTTTACGGATCTCCTCATTTCTGATTCGATCTCGTAAAGAAAGTAAGTTTATGTTTTTTGAATGATTACACATAATAACTGGAGTGGAGGCCGCGTCCCAGAAAGCGCAGCGTGGGACGTCCACCCACAAGGTGGACTGATCTGGGGGCACGGCAGTGCCCCCACCAAGTCGAGCAAAAAAGCGGCACGGCCGTACCATCCTTTTCTCGAAGCAATTCAGGCCATTTTCGACCGCCTGTAACTTCGTTGTGGATAAAACTAGAAGGCTGAATTTTCATTAGCTATGCAGGCATTGTAAAGACACGGTATATTTAAAATTTCATTCAATTTGAACCAGTAGTTTAAGAATTATAACGGGTCAAAGTTACTTAATTTTGTCACTCACTGACTGCTTGATCTTAAAGCCCGGTCTGTGAGCACGTAGAATTTTGTCCAATGACCCCTAGCTACCCATCCTTATCGCTCGCGCGTTATTATATTGCTGTCGCGACTGTGCGACGGGCGCCCGCAGTGAGTGCGCGACAGCAACATAATTACGCGCGAGCGATAAGGATGGGTAGCTTGGGGTCATTGGACAAAATGCTACGTGCTCACAGACCAGACTATAGCCCAGGACAAGCAAAACTGGAGCAAGATGGAGGAAGCTTTTGCCCACACAGGGTGCCAAAGAATTAGCAAAAGAAATATTTTTAATGAATTCATTTATCATAGCCAAACTGTTTTTGTGGATATAAAAGATTTTTATATATTTATTTTATTATTATTACATCATCATCATCTCAGCCATAGGACGTCCACTGCTGAACATAGGCCTCCCCCAATGCTTTCCATGTTGCCTGGTTGGTAGCAGCCTGCGTCCAGCGCCTTCCTGCTACCTTTATAATGAGATCCCATCAAAAACAATACTTGTCAAAAAAACCAAGTCTCGCAACTCAGTTGTTCTACGGTAAAAAGTTGTGAGATCCATGTAATACCAAGTCCAGGCCAGGAAATCTTTAACGTTTTACATAAATATATTGACTTGGCCATCGCATGAAAACACGTGTAAATTAAATTATTTAGTGCGATGGCCAAGTCAATAATTTATGTAAAACGTTAAAGATTTCCTGGCCTGGACTTGGTATTACATGGATCTCACAACTTTTTACCGTAGAACAACTGAGTTGCGAGACTTGGTTTTTTTGACAAGTATTGTTTTTGATGGGATGACATTATAAAGGTAGCAGGAAGGCGCTGGACGCAGGCTGCTACCAACCAGGCAACATGGAAAGCATTGGGGGAGGCCTATGTTCAGCAGTGGACGTCCTATGGCTGAGATGATGATGATGTAATAATAATAAAATAAATATATAAAAATCTTTTATATCCACAAAAACAGTTTGGCTATGATAAATGAATTCATTAAAAATATTTCTTTTGCTAATTCTTTGGCACCCTGTGTGGGCAAAAGCTTCCTCCATCTTGCTCCAGTTTTGCTTGTCCTGGGCTATAGTCTGGTCTGTGAGCACGTAGCATTTTGTCCAATGACCCCAAGCTACCCATCCTTATCGCTCGCGCGTAATTATGTTGCTGTCGCGCACTCACTGCGGGCGCCCGTCGCACAGTCGCGACAGCAATATAATAACGCGCGAGCGATAAGGATGGGTAGCTAGGGGTCATTGGACAAAATTCTACGTGCTCACAGACCGGGCTTTAAGATCAAGCAAATTGTTGGCCGCTGACCGCTGTTCACATTATGTCATCAGCCCACCTTTCCTTGGGCTTCCCAACATTCCTCTTCCCCTTTGGTCCTTTCCAGTCTGTTAATGCTATAGTCCATCTTCTATCTATAAACGATTAACATAATACTCTTATTATTATAATTAGTAATAAAACTTTTTCACTATAGGTTCACTACACAAGGTATGATACTCGGTACAAGGACAGCCACGAAAGCCTGACGTGGGAGGCTGAGGAGGACACCGTCAACAAGTTCAAACATTCACACATCTACCCCAGCATCGTCAAAGGTATGTCCTTCCTTCTCAGCTAAAAAGCGTCCACTGTTGGACAATGACCACCCCCAAGGATTTCCATACGGGCCTTGCCACACTGGCGGGTTACAAGCGTTTTCAAAGCTAAGCGGCAATGCCGCGGTTGCGCAACGTTTCTGCCTAGAGTTCCGCCTCGTGTTCGCCGCGGAGCCGTGACGTCTCCGCTGAAGAGACGCGGCGTGTTCCCTGCGTCGCTGCTCCGCTTTGAAAACGCTTGCAATCCGCCAGTTGGCCTTACGTAATGGAATTAATTACATTCATATTAATTTTAAAAACTTACCTTGCCTTCTTTGTGCTTATTTTTTAGTGTGTGTGGACTATTCGTACTTTATTATCATATTTAGCACTGTCACTTTCATCTGTCTTACGCAGTTTAGATTTTTTCATACAAATGTTTTTTTCCCGCTAACTCCCGTTCCCGTGAGAATTTTGTAATATCCTGTTGTAACTAAGTTTTAAGTTTACTAAGGTACCTGCATGCCAAATTTCACCCTCTGGACACGTGGTCCGACTGCTTTGTCCGATTAATCGGACCACGTGAACTTTTTTTTCCTGTTGGTTCGATTAATCGGACTACAAGGAATCGCAATTCCACTTCGTCCGACTAATCGGACTTGAAATAAATTAAGGGTGGTATGCAACAAAATCGATCCATGGAAACTATTTCGTGACAATTTCATATTAACTACCAATGCGATGCTCTTTGGTCATAATAATAACAAGAGCTTCCTCGTGAACGCTTGGCATGGAAAGGTTCACTATTAAATAAATTTATAATAATAAATTTAAATTAATATTGATTTGAATAAATTAATACAAATATGTAAAGGTATAAATAATTTTAATTAAAGATTGTTTCATTTAATGTAAAACGACCTCCTTTTAGTTCAATTCAAAGTTCAACTGAATTGAACTTTCAGGAAAAAAACCGTAAAGTCAACTTTCTTAAGCAATCTTTCAAGGAAGTTGAAATAAACGGATTTTTTTTATAAACATTTCCTAAATATTTATATTATTATAGATAGGTTATGTAGGTATTCATTTGTTTTCCACATGTTCAATAGGGATGTTTCCTGGGTAAAAAGCAAGAGTTTTAATTAGTCCGTCAGTTAGCTTATCAAAAAATACTCGACACCTATTTTTCACTTTTTAAAACTAATGAAAATGTAGAGATAAAGCGTGCCAAAGTTCTAAAGAAAAGGCCCGTGACGTCAGTGAGTGCGTAAAAGTGCTGCACTTTGTGACGTCGCGCGGAACTTCAACGCACTATAACTTTGTAATTATTTGATTGATTGACAATTAAAAATATACGTGTCCAATATTTTTTTATATTAAATTTGACGGACTAAAAAAATTTTTTTAGGAAACTAGCCTAAAAAATCAATCAAAAATATTCAATAGATTTATTATAGTTGAATTTTTAGGAAAATATATTCCGTTTATTTCAAATTTCTAGAAAAATTATGAAAACTATGGATTTTTTTTCCTGAAAGTTCAACTCAGTTAAACTTCGATTTGAACTAAAAGGAATAGGTCTGTTATAGTTTATCAATTAAGAAAATGCAATTAAAAAGTGTTGAGTTAATGAAATAATAAATGTATCTTTCTTTCTTTCTTTCAAATAGGTTGGGCGGTTAAATGTCGGACCATATAACCTTAAGAACAGAAAGTCTTGATAGTCCGACTCCATAATCGAACCAACAGGAAAAAAAAGTTTACGTGGTCCGATTAGTCGGACAAAGCAGTCGGACCACGTGTCCAGAGGGAAATTTCAAGCGTCTAACTTAAGCGGTTTAGATTTTTCGGTTTAGATTTTTCATACAAAAAGATTTTCCCGGTAATTCCCGTTCCCGTGGGAATTCCTAAGTATACTATAACCTGCCCAGGAGTATGAAGAATAATTGTACCAAGTTTCGTTAAAATCCGTTGCGTAGTTTTTGTTTCTATAAGGAACATACAGACGGACAGACAGACAAAAATTTTACTTATTGCATTTTTGGCATCAGTATCGATCACTAATCACCCCCTGATAGTTATTTTGAAAATATATTTCATGTACAGAATTGACCTCTCTACAGATTTATTATAAGTATAGATTTAAGATGCATCTCAACCAATTTTTATAGTTTTAAAAAATCTTACTCTATTATGAATTTTACTCTCTTATGTTGTAAAGGTGAAGTCGAAGGCAACTCTATGGCCGAGTGGTTGGAGAAACTAACTCAGCATTCCTACGAGCCCAGCGATGACGCTCCTGTAGATAAAACATTAGAAGACGGCGAAAAAGACCTCAATTACGACGAAGATGATGATGACGGCAACGATGACGATGATGACAGCGACAACAAACGGAGGAAACAAGTGAAAGACAAGAAAAACGATAGTAATACGGATGGTGTCAAGAATACGGAAAATGAAATTTTGAATACAGACAAGAAATTAACAAATAATGAAAATGAAATTATAGATAAAGAAGTCTCAGTAAATAAGGAAGAGGAGCCAAGTTTGCAGAGAAAAGAGGTTAATTGAGTGTTTTTGTTAATTCAATTAATGTATGAATGACAAATGATAAGGTTCCTGGTTCAATTCCTGGAAAGGTCAACTTTAAATCGAAAATGTAACCAGAGCATATTAGCTATTTTAGTTGATGTGATTGATGATATCAATGTATAGGAATTATGATGAATAATGTAGTGTTTGTAATTATGCTAAGTTGTATCTAGTTTAAGTAGATATTTTTATTTGACATGGATCAAATGGTGCATTTAATGTAATGCATTAATAAACATGGCAGAGCCATTATTGTAATATGGCATTTTATTTGTTTGTTAATATTATGTAATCCAACGTTCTGAATAAGTATCAGTGAAAAGATATTAAATTGTAATTTTAAGGGCTATATTTCACTGGGGCACCATGGCGGCGCAACCAGTCGCCGCTACCAACAAAATGTATACAGCTGTGCGCAACTAAACGGACACCAGGTGAGTAACTCTCTAGTTACTCACCTGGTGTATCTATAGAGATAGACCTGTATACATTTTGTTGGTAGCGGCGACTGGTTGCGCCGCCATGGTGCCCCAGTGAAATATAGCCCTAAAGCTCTTTTATACAGTCAGCGCGAGCGTTACATAGTTCGTGACACCCAAAGTAGCCAAAAAGTTCGCAACACGTCTTTGTTACAATAAAATTGGAATAAGTTGTGTTGTCAACTTCTTGGCCACTTTGAGTGTCACGAACCATATGACGCTGACTGTATGTACCATAGCGCGCTGAAGATATTTTATTTAGGAGAAAAACCATGTGTGGAGACATGGTCCTTAAGTGCTAAGTAAGTTATTATATGTGTCGCGGCGTCCAGCCTGCATGGTCAAAGACATAGACTAGGACTGGCTGACGACAAACGAGACGACGTTTTTCTCGGACTTGACATTTGACAGACGACGAACAATGGACGGTAATTTTATCAGGAAATTGTGAAATACAATAAATATTGGTTTAAGACAATAAACCAGTCCGACGAAGCCTTGACTTTTTCTTAAACCGTCACGACGACGACGGTTCAAGTGGTTCTTCGAGCAAAAACAGAATCAAAATATGGAAACACGCAGTAAGTCAAGGGCCGTGGCTATGACTACGACTGTGTGAGCGTGTGGCTGAGTGTGATTTTACAGTAGAAAAATAGAAGATAGATTTGTCCACGAAATTAATTTATTACAACAGTAGGAATACATAATGGATAGCTCTTTTTATTTTCTATGACACAAGTGATAATCAACAGTGAAGAACATTGTTTCTATAGCAACTTAAATTTATTCATAACGCCGCTTTGCTTGCCAGCTACATTAACATCTCTCGGCGTGTATGCCTATAAGTTGCAAGGTCTTCACTAATGCCGGTCTAGCAATTGCCTTCGTAAACATATCTGCCAACTGCAGAGTACTGGTTATCTTCTTTATTTTTAGCTCCCCATTTGTCACGAGTTCACGAACAAAGAAATGTCGAATCCTGATATGCTTTGTTCTTTTGTGGAACTCTGGGTTCTCTGCTAATCTTATAGCCGCCTCATTATCCACTTTAAGTACTGGTGTTGAAACATCCCCATTCGTGATGTCCTTCATAAGTCGTGTCAGCCATAATGCACTCTTTAGCTGCTTCACTTGCTGCCACGGTTTCGGCTTCTGTGGTTGATATAGCCACGCTGGATTGTCGCTGACTCATCCATGATACAGCACCTCCTGCATAGATGCACAATACTCCTGAAGTTGACCTTCCAGTAATCATACAACCGCCATGGTCTGCATCAGAATAACTTTCTATCATACCTTCTTATAATCTCGTTTGTAGATTATTCCAGTATCAGGAGCATACTGCAAGTATCGCATGATCCGCTTAACTCGCTTGCAGTCTTCCACTTTTGGATTCTCAAGGTTCCTAGATACGACACTAACAGCATATGCAATATCAGGTCTGGTCCCAACCATTAAGTAAGCTAATGCTCCAACTATCTGTCTGTAGTTCTTCAGAATCGCATCTACATCCTTCTCTGTGTTATCAGTATCCTTTACTATAGGAGTCATCACTGGTCGGCAGTCTTCCATACCAAACCGCTTTAACACTTTCTTTGTATAAGATGCCTGAGAAATCTTAATACAATCTTCTCTGGTTTCAATCTCTAAACCAAGGAAAAATGACGCTGGTTTCGTAGTTATCTTAAAATAACCTCTCAAGTCACGCATAAACTCGCTAATGACCTTTTCATTTGTACCAGCAACAAGACCATCATCGACATACAGGGCAAGTATAATCCTTTCTCCATTACTCATGTTCCTCAAGAAAAGACAAGTGTCCGCTTCACTATTACGGAATCCCATTTTTCTCAGAACATCTACGATGCGTTTATTCCAGCATCGAGGTGCTTGTTTTAAGCCGTAGAGGCTCTTACTCAGTAAACAGACTCGATTCGTACCATCTTCAAAACCTTCTGGCTGCTTCATGAAGATTTCTTCTTCCAGGTCGCCATATAAAAATGCTGTAGAAACATCAAACTGTAACAGTGACAGACCTTCAAAATAAGATTCAGGCAAGGTATCCAATATCTTGCAAATTAATAAAAGCTCTGGCAAATTAGCACCAGCTTCCACCTTTTTCAATTCTTGTCGCAATTGGAATTGAGAAATTACGCAGAATCCGCCTTGGTATATCGGAAAAAATCCAGACACAAATCGTAACTTTGTTGTCATTTACACCATCATACAGTTTGTGCAATTCTTCCCATACCTCCTTAGGTTTCGACAGTCTTATAACTTTGTCCAATGTCTCATCGCTTATATTATTTGTTATGAGAACTAGAGCTATGCTTTCCAATCTCCTGTGCTCTTTAACAGCAGCAATGTAAGTTGCCAACGACTCTGCCGCACCCGCTGCATCTCCTGCAGCTGCTTTAGGTCTTACCGGCTCTACTACTCTAACTTCAACTATATCCAATAGTCCGTCAATGCCCGATAGTACCGCGGACATCCGGTACCTCCATTGGACCCAGTTGTTGGTGTCCAACTTTGCAATTTGTACTCTCGTCAGATCCATCTTCTATCTAACTCGAAAAATCTGGGCCCATAACCTGTGTGAGCGTGTGGCTGAGTGTGATTTTTATAGTAGAAAAATAGAAGATAGATTTGTCCACGAAATTAATTTATTACAACAGTAGGAATACACAATGGATAGCTCTTTTTATTTTCTATGACACAAGTGACAATCAACAGAACATTGTTTCTATAGCATCTTAAATTTATTCATAACGCCGCTTTGCTTGCCAGCTACATTAACAAAGCTAGCTATACAGAGGCAGGCGCTGCTAGACGAAGAATTTCGCGTGCAATCTATCTCATGCCCAATCACGCACTGAGTTGCAATCTGCAGTCGATCGGTGGGCATGAAGTAGCTATGCCAAGATATTGTACAGATGATAATTTGGGTAAAGTTCTGCGTCGTTCTTGAATTCGGTCGATTTGTGAATAATTCACTTTATTGGTGAATTTGTTTTCTTTTGACCTTTTGACATTACTATAAAATTTTCATCTTTTTTAATTCACTGTGTTCAACTTGAATATTCAAAGTTCATTGTGAGCTGATCGTAGTTATTTGGCCCTGCTGAGCATGACGATGGCCAAGAATTGAGCATCCAAAGATATCAGTTGTGACAAATCCTGAAGCCAGATAATGGTATCAATAAAAAATAATAAGTTAGGACGCAAGGCGGGCGGCCTTCATTACTTGATCGACCGCCGAGTTGAGCGGACGTGAAGCGGAGTAGAAACTATCCAGCGTTTTATTTCTCACCAGAGCTCAAAATAAGGACACTACAGTTGTCATGTCTGTGCTGAAGAGCCTCAATAAACCTAGTCCTCGTAGGCTTTACTCAGATTGTTCGATGCTTCACGCACATCTTTTGAGTTCCTCGCTAGAGGGTTGCACACTTTTGCACCGTCAGGCATGTTCTTGCTCTTGTTTTGTCTTTGGAAATGTCATCGATAGTGTCCCAAAAGTTTTTATGAAAAAGGAAGTCTCTATCGGTGTCTCCTTAAACACTTGACATTGGCAGAATCACCGCGGCAATAAATCCGCGGGAAGTCTCTATCGGGAAGTAACTATGGCGAATAAAAATGATCCTATAATGTTGTCAGGGTTATTTTCTGAAAATTTATTCAGCGAAACAAAACAAAACAGCATTATTGATTGTGTAAGGTTGTTGATGGATAATAATTTTGTTCGTTTCAAATTATGTAAATTGGTGCCGGTTTTCGGCTTACCTGGATTGTTAGAGAGTTATTTCCAACATTTCAGGACAATGTATACTAAATAGTACATTCTTAACTAAATAATGTTTTCATTGTTTCATTGTTAGGTACTTAGGATTTAGTTGTAGATTTTTCATCATTTTGTCCGAAATTATGTTGTGGAAACTTGGTAATTAATGCTGCAGTAATTCAGGTTACTTGGAAACTGTAATGGTGCGTCTACATTGGGCGAACGGGCTCGCGCGGCACGCTGGTCATCCTGCTCACCCTGCTCTTGATTGAGCAGGATGTCGAGTTTGTCGCGCGAGCCCGTTCGCCCAGTGTGGACTGTGGACGCACCATTAAATGAGTACATACATACATAAATTTTCTGGGCGATGTTGAGGTTGTAACATTGCAATTAATTAATATTTTAGGAAATAACATTTTTACTTAGTCGGTAAGTCAGTCAGTCGTTTTTGGTAGTCTGTAATTGGTATAATATATTCGTATAAAATGTAGTTGAAATAATTTTATGGTTTTTATAGGATTTTTTAGGCAGTGAAATGAGTAACTTATATTTTCTGGGCGATGTTGAGGTTGTAACTATTGTAATTAATTAATATTTTTAGGAAAAAATTTTTTACTTAGTCGGTAAATCAGTCTTAAAAAATTATCTTGGTATAATATATTCGTATAAAATATAGTTAGAAGAATTATACGATTTTTGTAGGATTATTAGGCAGTAAAATGAGTAACTTGTATTTTCTGGACAATGTTGAGGTTGCCACATTGCAATTAATTAATATTTTAGGAAATGAAGTTTTTACTTAGTCCGTAAGTCAGTAGGTCGTTTTCTGGTAATGGTATATTATTATTCGTGTAGTTATTTATTCATTGGGAAGAATTATACGGTTTTTATAGGATTATTAGGCAGTAAAATGAGTAACTTGTATTTTCTGGGTGATGTTGAGGTTGTCACATTGCAATTAATTAATATTTTAGGAAATGAAGTTTTTACTTTTAGTCGGTAAGTTAGTCTTTATACTTAGTCGGTAATTCAGTCGGACATTTTCTGGCAGTCGGTAATTGGTATAGTTATTAATTTGTTCACTGAAAATATACGGTTAACATAGGATTTTAGGTAGCTACATCGGGTTAGCAAAATTAATCGATGACAAATTAAAAACAGTTGTAGTTCTTGAAGTGGTTGGAAATTAAATTGTGTAAAACTTTCTCTTAATACGCACTTTTGACTATTTCATCGATATCTGAGGATCTGGGTTTTTATCATTTTCGCTGTCTGTTTCTTCCAGGTTGTATGACTACCCCATTCAAACCGGCACACCATAATTCCTATCACTTTAATTGACTTTTCTACCACAAGGTTCACTTTATGTAGAAAGCATTTGAACCCGGGCCACCCGGTATTTTGAATAGCTCTTGTGACGTTGGCATCACCATCGGAAACTCGGTTATTTTATTTTCGATTTTGTATTCAGCCGCGATACGCTTTAAAACGCCTGCTATTACATCAGCTGTGTGTGACCCATTGAAATGTTCACAATGAAGCAAAACTGTTTTATTTCGAATTCTACAAGAAAAGTAGCTGTTACAGCTTATGTCCATCCATCGCTAGGGAAGTCGAGCAGTCCGTTGTTGTGCCAAATCATTATCTGACTTGCCATCTAAACATTTTCCTGGTATTTTGATCTGTCTATCACTCTATATCAGCCTTTAGGAGGTTCGCCTTCGAACATGACCTCCTCTTCAACCCTCAACCGACTTCTGTCCCTGGCCACTTGCATCCAGTTTACTCCAGCCTACTGCCGTATGTCGTCTGTCCACCGTTTAGGCAGTCTTCCCCTGCCGCGGGTGTTGTTGCGGGGTCTCCAGGGTCCACTCCAGGGTCTTTCTGGCCCAGCGATCTTAGTTGCTGGTATTTTGATACCAGATATTAATTTTCGATTCGGCAACTTATAGCTTGGGCAAAAGTTTTAAACCTGTCACATCAGCAGGGCTACTCCGAAACGCTGTTTACGTAGTTTCGGGTCTATCTATTTGTCACCGTCTCTCATGCTGCCATCTCGCTTTGCGTGAGAGGGATGGCAACATTCGAAACTTCGCATGTTTTTCGGAGTAACCCCGCTGGTCGGATAGAAAGGCTAACAGCCGTATATCACCTTGTCGGTACAAATTCTTAAGTATGACGAATTATTGCGAGTATAGAATGGATAGTAGATAATGTTTTGTAGGATTTCTGAAGAACGAGTGTGATAAAGTATAAAATTTTATTAAAATCTTCTAGTTTTCAGTATGGCATTATTATCATTTCAGTGATTCGTCACTGTAGAAATTGTGCGTAAGATCTTTGTATTTCCGACTGTTGTTCTTCCTCATCATGATTACCTTGAGATTCATGTGTTCCATCAGTGTTGTAGCTCAGCATACTGATTGTATTGGGATCTTGAAGGGTATCTCCATCGAAATGTCCTTGATAAGAAGATAGGTTCTGTAAAGTAAAATCAGGTCTTACTTGGATTGTTAGAGTTATTTAGTTATAGCATATTAGTTACTTTGGGGCTAGATGGCGCTGTGTGAAATTGTCCAAAGATATTTATTATTATTATTGTTTTGATCTATTTGGGCGATGTTGAAGTGATAACATTGCAATTAGTGAGTATTTCAGGCAAGAATCGGAGTGTGACCATTTTTCAAATCGTGACCAAATGCGTGAGTTAACAAATAGCACATAAAGTTACATGGATACATCCGATTCTAATTGTTTATAGGTACATTTATGACGAACGGGAAAGTATCGCTGTAGACAAATTTTTAGATAAGTATTACTTTAACTTTACGTATAAGTAATTACATTGTTGTACAGTAATAAAATAAATATAAATTAGTTTAGGTATAGGTTTAGAACTTAGAGTTAAGTTTGTAAATACACAATCACAATTTAAATGTGGCTTATTTTGAATTAAATTTAATTAAAGAGCCTCTAGGATAATTTTGTGATTTTTTTCTTGGGATAAATTGTTTATGTCCATAAGATCACTAACCTTAACAGTTTTTCCATTTTGTAAATTGGAAGTTGCGATCCCATGACAGTGCGTAGAGCAGGGCAACTTTTGAGGATTATTGTTTTCTTCCAAGTGCACAGCTTTTAAGCTCCTCGATTTTGAATACTTGGTGTCATAAGATCCCTGGATTGCAGTTGCAGGTCTTCATCTGTTATTGGTCTGTTAGTTATTTCGCTTGTAAGGAAATATTCTTCGGTGAAAACGTTTCGATCAAATGGACTTATTCAGATCTTTTTAAATCCACTTTTTATAATTGTTGGTACAAATAGTTAGGTACCAGTTTCCAAAAATAGAACAATGTTAACAAAATCCAACGTAATATTTTCGAAATTGGGGCCGGCGGGGCATTCTTCAACAGCGTCAGGTATAGGAGTCATCAGCCAGGGTCACTGAGGATATCCAGAATCACCCATAATTAACATACGACTATGATGAAAGGGACTGACGAATGAACAAAATTATTTTCGCACACTTTTTTTGTGTAGTCTAGTGTATGGTCCTTACACAAACATCGCCAACGATTTTCTAATCGCCCAAAAGTGTTTTTAATCGTAACCCTGGCTTTTCCGTGTACATGGGTATATTTTGATTCAGGGCTTCCTTCAACAGCGTCAGGTATAGGAGTCATCAGCCAGGGTCACTGAGGATATCCAGAATCACCCATAATTAACATACGACTATGATTAAAGGGACTGACGAATGAAAAAAAATATTTTCGCTTCGAGTAACACACTGCACTGCAAGCCATTATTATTTAAATTTAAAGGGACTGACGAATGAATAACATTATGTATTTTCACTTCGTAGGTGCAGTCGTATTATCAAACTTGTTCATTATGCCGATATAGTTCTTGCATGTAATTATTTGCTATATTGTTTTCCCATATAAAAGCATCGTGTGTAGCTCTCCCATATTTTGCGTTAGTATTTAAAATTCGGCAATTACTGTTGCAATCTGTACCACTAGCCAACCACTGGCTGAAACAGGTGGTAACTAAAGTGCCTCTCTCAGCACTGGTGACTTTTTTTTAACTGTCTTGATGATTTTGACGCCAATTTTTTCTTTGGCTTTTGAACGGTGCTTGTTCCAGTTTCGTCTGAACTGAACTGTTTTTATAAACTGCGTTATTTGTTTTCCCATCTTTTGCCAAAACCATAGAGGTGCTGAAAAGTTTTTTTTTTCTGGCAACTTGGTGACTGAAGTTAAACCGCCGCCGGTTGACAGACGGACAAGGTGGTTAGTGGTCTGCATGAAATAAATGATAGTGTCCGGCTTATAGAAATTTATATTGTACCGTTCCTAAAACAGTTCCCTCTCAATGGACACAATTTATTTCTTCTTCAGTTGTATAAATGCACAATTCTAGTAAGTTGTAACAACAAATTTATTAAACTAATCCAGATACAACAAAACTTATGAAACTATAACCAAGCCAATCTCGAGGGACTCAGGGTCGTTAAAATTAGGTTCGGTTTTTTGAATATTATTGCCACTACAAACTTCTATAAATTTTTAGATATTTACATGTTGGTTTATTTCCAAAGAATATTTCATGCGGCGTTTTCTTTTCTAAAATGTTTGTCAATGTTCGGTTTTTAAGATAAGCGGCTGCTTTAATTATTTCTGGCCAATACTTTCTTTCCACTTTCGCTTCTGCTAAGAGACACCCTCAGCCAAAACGACGATTTTATTGAATCCCTCACGTGTTTAATTATTTACTAATCACAAAACATTCATGGATGCATTTTGCATCGCACGATGAAATCACGACATCCCAAAAAATACGGGGAATCAAAACATTTTCTCCTTTCGCCATTCCAGTCATGATTGTTGCTTTTATAATTTGTCCCGTGTAATTTGTAGCCGTGTACCATTAATAGCCGTTGGCGCTTCAATTTTCTCATAAAATGACGTTATTCCGTCTTTCTTTATCTTTTGACTCTTTAATAGAGACAAACTTCTTCCGCATCAGCATTCGGCATGTACCGACAAAATGCAAGTCCCTTTGGTGGGTTTAAATTATTTAAGGTCGAGATCCTCATAACAAAAGTCAAGGGCGTCTGCCACAGATTCATTTAATAATGACTGGTTTGCCAATTTTACTTTCATTGTCGGATTTGTATACTTAATGTGAGTATATCTTATTTTGTTTGCCAGAAACCTTCGTTTTTGGTTCTGAACTTCAACCAACAATATACTCCCACGAAACAGTTTTACCTTTAGCATTCGTCAGTAACACTCCTTGTTGTTTGTCTCCCAATCCTTACCAACTTTATCATGTGAGATGAATGTCAGGGAATATTACAATTACACTTGACCTAGTTACATTTGGAAGTAACCTTTTCTTAGCCATTTCATAAAGTTTTCTAAATTCATGTCATCATGCATGATAATCAGCAGATTTAGTTCTACTGATCAGTAATGAGTTCGGCATAAAACCGTCCTTTAAAATAATATACCTTTGCCACTAGAAATTTTGGTTGTTGTTTTTGTTCTGTGAAGGACTTCTTTTCTTGACAACTGCTGCTAATTCTAGTCGATCTTTTGGAGAAAACATCAAGACTCGTATAGTCGTATTAAGAGTTCACTACGAAATGGTTAGTTTTCGCGCGATAAAACCCGCCATTTGGATGTTTGGACCGCGGAGCGTGGTAAATCTATAGCATGTAATTTTTTCTTCATATTTGCATTGAGCGATCTTTAGTTCTTCATATTTTTTACGATCCTCTTCAGTTATAGGTTTCTGTTTCAGAATTTGAACTTTTTCCTGATGCTTTAATACTTTAGTCGCTAATTCTAATCGGTCTTTCGGAGAAAACATCCAGACACGTAGTCGTAATAAGAGTTTACAAAGAAATGGTTTGTTAGTTTTCGCGTGAAAAAATCCACCACTTGGACTTTTCGACCACGGAGCGTGTTAGATTTGTAGCTGGTAATTTTTCTACATATTTGCATTGAGCGTTCTTTAGTTTTAACATTTTTTACGACCCTCTTCAGTTATAGGTTCCTGCTATCTCAGAATTTGAACTTTTTCCTGAAGCTT
The DNA here is from genome assembly GCF_004193835.3 of Ostrinia furnacalis. Taxonomy (NCBI): domain Eukaryota; kingdom Metazoa; phylum Arthropoda; class Insecta; order Lepidoptera; family Crambidae; genus Ostrinia; species Ostrinia furnacalis. Next base: position 49,908 of record NW_021131446.1, on the reverse strand, counting down.
TAATACTTCAGTCGCTAGTTCTAATCGGTCTTTTGGAGAAAACATCCAGACTCGTATAGTTGTATTAAGAGTTTACAAAGAAATGGTCAGTTAGTTTTCGCGCGAAAAAATCCACCACTTGGACTTTTCGACCGCGGAGCGTGTTAGATTTGTAGCTCGTAATTTTTTCTTTATATTTGCATTGAGCGATCTTTAGTTCTTAATTATTTTTTTACGATCCTCTTCAGTTTTAGGTTTCTGTTTCAGAATTTTAACTTTTTCTTGAAGCTTTAATACTTCAGCCGCTAATTCTAGTCGATCTTTTGGAGAAAACATCCAGACTCGTATAGTCGTAATAAGAGTTCACAAAGAAATGGTTAGTTAATTTTCGCGCAAAAAAGCCAACCACATGGATTTTTTCAATGCAGAGTGTTTTAAATCCACAGCTCGTATTTTGTTTCTCATATTTGTATTGAGCGTTCTTTAGTTCTTCATATGTTTTTACGAACCTCTTCAGTTATAGGTTCCTGCTATCTCAGAATTTGAACTTTTTCTTGAAGCTTTAATACTTCAGCCGCTAATTCTAGTCGGTCTTTTGAAGAAAACATCCAGACTCGTATAGTCGTAATAAGAGTTTACAATGAAATGGTTAGATAGTTTTCGCGCTAAAAAGCAAACCACATGGATTTTTTTAATTCAGAGCGTTTTAATCCCACAGTTCGTAATGTTTTTTTCATATTTGTATTGAGCGATCTTTAGTTCTTCATTTTTTTTACGATCCTCTTCAGTTATAGGTTTCTGTTTCAGAATTTGAACTTTTTCCTTAAGCTTTAATACTTTAGTCGCTAATTCTAATCGGTCTTTTGGAGAAAACATCCAGACTCGTATAGTCGTATTAAGAGTTTACAAAGAAATAGTAAGTTATCCCATCACTTGGATTTTTCGACCGCGGAGAGTGGTAAATCTATAGCATGTAATTTTTTCTTCATATTTGCAATGAGCGATCTTTAGTTCTTCATATTTTTTACGATCCTCTTCAGTTATAGGTTCCTGCTATCGCAGAATTTGAACTTTTTCCTGAAGCATTAATACTTCAGTTGCTAATTCTAATCGGTCTTTTGGAGAAAACATCCTGACTCGTATAGTCGTAATAAGAGTTCATGAAGAAATGGTTAGTTTTCGCGCGAAAAACCAACCACATGGATTTTCGACTGCGGAGCTTGTTAAATCTATTGCATGTAATTTTTTCTTCATATTTGCATTGAGCGATATTTAGTTCTTCATATTTTTTACGATCCTCTTCAGTTATAGGTTCCTGCTACCTCAGAATTTGAACTTGTTCCTGAAGCTTTAATACTTCAGCCGCTAATTCTAATCGGTCTTTTGGAGAAACATCCAGACTCGTATAGTCGTATTAAGAGTTTACAAAAAAACGGTTACTTTGTTTTCGCGCGATAAAACCCACCACTTGGATTTTCGACCGCAGAGCGTGGTAAATCTATAGCATGTAATTTTTTCTTTATATTTGCATTGAGCGTTCTTTAGTTCTTAACATTTAAAACATTTAAATTGTAAGGTCCCAAGTGCAAACCGCTTTAAATCATTGACACTCACTCAATGTTAGAAAGTTATTTAAATGAACATGATTAGCATCGATTGCAGAAAACTGCACGCCTTCTGTTCATGTTTTTCCGTTCAACAAACTCTGCCAAATGATTGGTCATTATGAAGACGACTTTGGGCAATGGCCGCATATTGCTCGGGCTTCTGTGTTGTCCTCTATGACTGGATGAAATTTATTTATCAATGCATAGGCAATGCTCAAATCTTCAGTGTGACAGCCGTTATTAAAAACGTTTCAAACAGCCTAAAATCGCGTTTTATTCTCCCATTTACAATTTCAACAACCCAGCAGCACATTGTCACACACCTAGACTTAAGCCTGAACCGTGGTGAGCTGGGTGCTGATCTTCTAAAAGCATGTAGGCTTTGTAACCAAGTTCATTTAGATATCCAATGACATCACGAAATCCCCGGTCTAAAATGAATATATCACCCTGACGAGAGAAAGTGCGCAATTTTCCTTCATCATTGTTTAAATCGTTCCTTGTTATAGTTAGCATCATTTGTAGTTGCCTTATAGGGACCTAAACAATCAAAAATGTAACCATCACAACATACAATTAGAAATGGCTTCATAAGATAATCCAATTTTTGTAAACTGTATGTATCTTTTTGAAAGGAGAACGGCAAGCGTGTATGAAGGTTTAGTACACCTAAAAAAACTCGTGTTTAACCTCGAAATATTTACATTTAATAGGTATTGTAAACATTTTACTTTAATGAGGCTTTTGTTCGTGTTCGTTCGTTGGGGTTCTAAACTTGTATGCATTTTTTAAGAAATTTGGTTATGATTTATTTTGTCCCCTACACAACCGCCATCTGCTGGCCAGGTGTATTAATTATGATCATTAGAATGACATTAGAGTATTTGGTAATGACTTCATAGTGAAGTTGTCAGGTGGCTAGCTTAGCGGCCAAATTCAAAAAGTGGTTCAGCTGTAAGACAGAATTACTCTCACTTTTATAATATTTTAATATGGAACTTGACTCAGGCCTGATTTTACTACTTGAGTAGGTGATAGGTAGGATAGGTAATATATTCGAAATAAATCAAACAATAATTTCTTTATCATACAAATGAATTTATTTTATACAGCCTACCATACCTACTACATTCTTATAATAACATCATCTAGGAAGGGAGCTAGTCGCGTTATACCTTTATGGCGAACATACCCTAGGTACCAGATGATACTCATTACTTTGTGTGTAGCTACTGTTCTGAGACCCACAATGCAGTTCTAACAATAACTTGTTATTGCTTCTTGTCCATTCATATTTCTTTCTATTACAATAAAAACAAAATACGTCTTTCCTGATGAATGGCGAGATATTATTTTTGCTCGAAGCAACAAAGGATTTTTTTCCCTCCAATCCAGGTATTTGGTCTCGGCTCACTTCCAAGATATAAATGCCATGAAATCTAAAGTGTTCACCTACGTATGACCGTGCCACAAACAAAAATAATTCGTTCATAGATAGCCTTGGAAATGCCATCAATGGGACTAAAACTTGCACTGCGTCTGTTTAAGTTTAATTCTAAAACTAAATCGGCGATCGTGTTTTGGAGAAACATACTTTCATTTATAATATTCCCAAACGCCTCTGCATTGAGAGAGTCTGTGAATTGAGTGAAAAATGAGTTAAGTAGCGCAACAGCAATTTTAAAATTGTCCATTAAATATGTACAGACACGATTAAAATATTCGTGACGGAATATTTTAAAACGGCCATTTACAGCTTCAATCACTCTGAGGGCCTAGTGTAAGTTTTCATCAAAGAGCGCGTCAAAAAATGACATTAAATATTTGACGGATTGTACAGCACCTTTAGCGGGAAACGTTCAAAAACTAAAATTTTCATACATTTTTTAAACTCACACTCAGCCCACTGTTTATAGTCACACAGCGTGACCTGTTTGCTTCAAGGGTGGTCAACTGTGAATGACCGTCTTCTTTAGTTTCTGGCATATGGCCTATATAGCCTCTGTCGTGCAATGCATCCATACAATCCAGAAAGCCGTGATCTAGTATAAAAGTATCGTTTTCATTATATAAATTATTAACCTCCGATCCATCTAACTATTCGCGCATTATTGACGCATAATGTGTAGTGGCACTATATGGTCCTCGAACATCATGATATTCATGATGTACCCATTACAACAGCACAAAATGAATGGTGTGACTAAATTCCTGTATTTACGGAGTGAACATGTATCCTTTTGAAATAAATAGTTAGAACTCTTTTGAGTATATAAATAAGTTGCATCTGTGTTAGTAATAGCTGGTTTCTGTGGTGGGACGTCAGTCGCCGAGAATGCCATCAGCAATAATAGAATTTTTTGCTGCCATTTGCTCCCTTTTCATGTAGCCAAATCCTTTTGGCCCTTTTCATGTGGCCAAATTCCCGTAATATTATTTCTGGCCACAGAGATTAATGTTTCCAAAGTGAACATGTATCCTTTTGAAATAAATAGTTAGAACTCTTTTGAGTATATAAATAAGTTGCATCTGTGTTAGTAATAGCTGGTTTCTGTGGTGGGACGTCGGTCACCGAGAATGCCATCAGCAATAATAGAATTTTTTGCTGCCATTTGCTCCCTTTTCATGTAGCCAAATCCTTTTGGCCCTTTTCATGTGGCCAAATTCCCGTAATATTATTTCTGGCTACAGAGATTAATGTTTCCAAAGTTCTTCGGAAAACTTGTAAAAGACAGGCGGCTTACCTGTCTCCAGAGTCTCCTGTTCTTAATTTGCACGAAAGTGCAAAACTTCAATCGCAATTTGCCAATTTTCAATCGTTTTAACATTTTGGCGTTCTGCTTCTCCGTGTTGCGGTCTTGAAGAGTTGCTTTTATGAATTGAGTTAGATGCTCCCATGCTTCAGTGTCTGCATCTGATTTATTTTTTTATTGTAATTCATCTATTAATCGCCTGAATGTCTTTGATTTCATCACACTTGTATACTTTTAATTCTATGTAGTGAGAACCCTCTTTTTCGACATTTTCTTGTCGCAACACACCATGAGGTACACCATACTCTCTTGGTAAAGTACGAGCAAAGCGCTGCTTCTGTCTTTTTACCATGTTTCAGTAGGCATTGCTCATCGCTCCCGAACACGTCTCTCGCAGAGGCCCTTCCGCAGTACTTAGGAGCAGCGCTTTAGTTCGCTTCACGTGAGCAGTGCGAGGCGAGGGTCGCTACTTTTCGATTACTTTTTAGGTTCGAGCTCAATTACTGGCGTGTAGCGGAGATGATGACTTCTTGCTTTTTATTAATGTCCGACCTTGAACGAAAATATTTAATTTACGTGGATGATCTTCCTCGAGTGTTGAAAAAATAGTGCAAAGTTTTTAATCTTTCGGCGGTATGCCTCGAGTGATATTCCGAAGGATGGGAAATGACAGGATTGAAAACATTTGCAAGCTTACCTTACAATATTTTTATTTTTATAAACCGCCAAAATACGAAATCCAACAGTTATGTTGATACAACTAAACTTATAGTGAAATTATTAGTGCCAACCTCAAGGGATTCAGTGTCGTTATATTAGGTTCAATTTGGTGAATATTATTGCCACTACCAATTTCTTAAAATTCAGCCTAAATATTTAAAGATAACTACGCGCTGTTAGGTCGGAAAGATTCCTACTTGTATGATGGAAAAGTGGGTACCTTGGAAGCCATGCGGTTTATATGCCGTTACCCTGTACGTTCCTCTCTTCTTCTGTGGTTCAACGGGTCTCGCATACTTAGGCTACAAGCAGCGTCCTCCGCGTCCTCCCGCGTGCAGTGCCAGGTGAAGCTTGTGCATTTCCATGACACGAAAGCGTTCAAACTCTTCCAGGTTCAGAAGTTTGAGAACAAGGAGATAATGCGAAGAGAGTGCTATCAACAAAAGATGATGATGTAATTAACCAATTATGACATAATAAAATTTCAAACACTACACAAGATGGACGTTTGTAAAATTTCCCGCATGAAGACGGCTCGCTAATTAAACTTCACTTGCAGTCTTCAGCATCATAACCCTCAGCCAAAACAACGATTAGGGAATTTTTCATGTGTGTAAAATACGTTATGTGTAAATCCGGAACATTTCGGAAACTTACATCTAATTTTTCTGGCCCAATCTGGTCTTGACGAACTGCTTTAGGAACATGCTGAGCAGGTCCTTTGTGTTATTTGGCTTTAACCTCGTTCTCCAGCGACTGCCGACTAGATAAATATAGGTTTGTAGGTTTGTATGATAATAAAAATCATTGCTAGATTGTGTATCCATATTTTTAAATGAAATTGGTTTAGTAATTTCCGGAAATTCATTTAATAACTCCATAAAAGGATGACTACTATCAATTGTACTTAATGACGGTTCATCGTGATTAATTATTTTGCCCAATGCTAATAAATTCGTCCTATTATCAATAAGTTTGCGTGATTTTAAGTCGACTAAGAGATTATGATGTTCCAAGAAATCCGCACCTAATATCGGTTGAGACACGTCCGCGATAATGAAAGTCCACCTGTATGGTCGACGTAACTTTAAGTTTACAATTAATGTTTTTGTACCATATGTTTTAATTTGACTATTACGGCTGCATACAGCTTATAATCAGAACATGTTTCTGACAACTTTTGTTTTTTTGAAACATGAATTACTGAAACATTGGCACCTGTATCTACCAAAAATTGAAGTTTATTCTCTTGATCATATATAAAAAGGCGGTGATTACTACCTGGTACAAAATCGTCCGCCACCGTTTGCACCGATTTTAGTTTTCCGACGTCGATGACGATGTTGATTTCCATGCACACGGTTTTTCACATCTGCTTGACCTTTCTCGAAAACGAAAATGGTACTTGCACAGCCAATCCGGATCATTTGGTGTCCTTGATCTTGATCGAGATCTACCTCTGTATGGTGCACGACCGCGTCCGAATCCTTGTCCACGTACTGTACTCCGGCGATGTTCTCGTACTTCTTCTCTTAATGCTGCTACTTCCAGATTCAAATTATGCATTTGTGTTAAAATATCCCCTACTGGTATTTGGTTACTACTTGTAGATGATGCACTGCTAACAGCTGCAACTTCACTTCCTTGAACGTTTTCTATAATTTTATCCGCAATATTTGACAAATTGTCCAATGATTGGTCCTGACTAACCGTGAGTACTGCTCTGATGGATGTCGGAAGGCGAGCTAACCACATGTTGTGCAGCGTTTGTTCTGATATTTGTGTGTTTCTACCCAAATCTCTCATTCTCCGTAATAATTGAGATGGTTTTTGTGAACCCAACTCCATTTCACTGACTAATTTCTGAAATTGTCGGCTTGCACTTTCCTCATAAACTTATAGTAACCGTTCCTTAATCGCATTGTATTTTCCCATTGCTGGTGGTGAAAGCAAAATGTCGCTGACTTGCTGTAATGCATCACGACCTAATTTCGCCACAACCACGTTGAAATTACATTCATCCCCTTGTTTTTGCGGTCCCATTAAACTTTCTACTTGCGCAAACCAAAGACGCGGCATTTCCGGCCAAAATTCCGGTAATCTAGCTTGGACACTGATCACTGCTAATTCTGTACTTGTTTCGGACGTACCTCCCATTTTGTTCGTTTTCGGTTCATCCGGTGGCGGTCGACTTTCCTCCATTTGTTTTCCGGCTGCTTGGAACATCATACTCTACTATCACTTTCACTATAACTATAACTTTCACTTATAACTAGCTGCGCAAACCTAATTAACCAGGGCAGTTTAGAATGCTCACACTTTATCGTCGGGGTCACCAATGTAGGTTTATATCGTAACCTATTTTATACACGCGTGTAAGTGTGCCTATATTAATGTCTGTATGAGAATGTTGTGAATACCTACGCTTATTTATCTGACTTAAAGTTAACTAAAGTTGGTAAAGTGTGAGGATCCTAGCTATCCTGGGAGTTACTGCCACTGACCTTCAATGAAATACGAGTATACCGAACAATAGAAACGCAATTTTATTTTACTTGCCCGAGCCGGTCAGTGCGCAGTAACTGGCCGACTCTTTGATTCATACGTCACACAAGCATTCAAAATCGCTGACATACACCTTTCATACTACATGTGTCCCTACAGGTTTGATACCTATTTTGTAAAGGGCCTACATCAATGGCCTCTCAAAAGATGCAAAATCTGGTATATAGTCAGCATTAAAACTGTGTATAGGTTGAGGAATGTCAGATATAATACTTTCCAATTATCATTGTGTAAATATAGTTCCTGCAGTTTTGAGGTAGGTACATAAAACTTATAATCGCTAATCTTTGCGTTGAATTTACACTCTGGGAAAAAATAATGACTTCGAGTGTCCGATGTCCCTTCATGTGCTTGTTGAGGCTCCGCAGCAGCATGTGTAGCATCTCGATCAGCTCTCTGCCAACAGGGATGACATCCCTGTTAATTCTAACTTCACAATGGCCTGTTCTCTTGCCGAAAATTTCTTAAAAGATGACACATGATGTCATCCTTTCTCTCCATTCCTTCCTCTTTCTAGTATATAGAAAATGTAATATTTTATCCACATCATCGTAATTTTTTTACGAGTATTGACGGGTGGTCCATTCTTGCCAGATCCTGTTGTTCCCTTTGTTTGTTTCTTATATTTGGTGTATCCATCTCTTATAGTTTACGAATTAATATTTACGTTTTATTACCTACGTTACAAATTAACTTAACCAAGGATATTCTATAATATCCTTGGTTAAGAAAATTGACTTCGATCTGCTAGAGGAATAACTATTTATTCCTCCGGCACATCGAAGTCAATTCTCTTAACTTTTGTGATTATTATAAGTCTCCTTCGGGATTGCCTCCTCGGCGTAGAGCCAAGAGGAGGCAGGGGCGCCGGTTTGACCGGGGCTGGAGAGCTTGGACAGCTGTCAGTACCTGTAACAATAATTCAATTTGTTTAGAGTATGCAATAAAAAGGAGTTTTTCAACTCTAAGTACGACAAACAAACAAACAAACAACACGGACGAACTACTTATGTGGGAAATTGAATCGAACACAGGACCTCCGGGTCGAAAGAGCTTCTAATAAGATTAAAGTAGCGAAGATTTCAATGTGAATTGTAAAAATACTTACTGAGTGACATCCTAAATGTGAATTTGAAGTCAGCTGCCACAGGCACGAGTCTCGTGGCAACTGCTTGAGTTCAATGATACGGCGGCTCTAAGGCCTCAGCCTCGAACTTAGCGGGCAGCGGGGCGGCGGCGGCGGCGGCGCGGGAGCGGCAGGATCTTATGCGTAAAATCAAATAGACCGGTTCTCGAAAACAGCGGCGCGGCAGCGGGGCGGCAGCGGGCAACGAGCGGGCAGCGGCGAGGGAGCGGGCAGCGGCGAGGGAGCGGGCAACGAGCGGGCAGCGCACTCCTTCTTTTGCCCACAATAAATCGAGCGTTAGGAATAAATTTGAATCGAAATAAAATTGTCGCCGTTGTTCCGACATTTCGTTTGCGAATAAAAACAAATATCTCGACAACACAACCCCGAACACAACACTTCGCCGCTAAAGCGCCGCGCGAGCTGCCCGCTTGTTTCGAGAACGGGTCTGCGTTGCCCGCCCCGCTCCAGCGCCGCCGCCGCTCCCGCCCCGCTGCCCGCTAAGTTCGAGGCTGAGGCCTTAGAGGCGTCGCGATTACACTGAACCATGGTGGACTCAGTGGCCTTCGTGATGGCGTCTATCCAGCGGGTAGGCGATCGACCACGTGCTCTCTTACCTTCAACCTGGCCCTGAACTCATCATCATCATTAGATCCGATAAATGTATACAGGGGCGGCGTAGCATGGGTTGGCACCCGGGGCGATCCCNGTCCCTACATTGCTTTGGTTAATTTTAAAATATAGTGACTGGTGTTTGTTTTTACAATATTTTAATAACTAATAAATTATACGTGGTAAGTAGAGATCAGTACATCAATAAATAAATAAGGGTCTCGTATTTTTGTTATCTGTCTGTACGACTGTATGTATGTCTGTATATGTGACTGTGTATCTGTTTGTAAGATAAATTTAATCTGAAGTTTGAGTTAAACGTTGTACAACAAGAGACCTAAATAAAAAAAAATATTTTTGTTGAAGGACTGATAATCAGTTAGAGTTATTTTTATTGAGGTACTGATAATCCGTTTTTTGCTTCTTTAGCATTTCAGAATGCCACCAGTGTCACCCTTAGAACAAATTGCGTAGAATCTTGTAACTTAGTAGGTGACGTCATCGGTAAAATTTTATCTTGTATTTACGAGTAAGTAGGTACCTATTTATATTATGTTATTGCTATTTATCTATGAAAATAAGACAAAATATATGTTTTATAAACACTTATGATGGATTATGGACATAAAAAAAGAAACTTTGGTGGATTTGCGTGGATTTATTGAAAAACCAAAGAGCACAGTACATAATCGGACAATAGGAGATATGAAAGAGAAAGTGACAAGTTTGACAGCTAACATTTACAGAGCTTGTCAATTTTATTGCGTTTACGAAGACAATTCCAACACTGGCCCTTAAACCAATAAAATACAAATATTAACATACAATGTATGTATAATGTATGTACAGTACATACTCTTTAAGTTATGAAACAAAAAAAAAATAACTCTATTTATTAAGTTACAAATAAATAGATTTATCAACAATTATACAGTTTCCAAAAAAATAAACTATGTTACTTTATTCCAGTCCTGAAATAATTACAAAGAAATACATTCATAACTATACAATTAATGTTGTTTACTTTTCCAATGAAATATCATGACGCATGTTACATTTACAGAAACCATTTTTATGCATGATTTAATATCATTATGTAGAGAAGTTTCAACAAAAAAGAAATCATAAACACAAGCAAATTATACGGTAAGTATTATTTTATTAGCAACAACTTTGTTACAAAATTATTATGCTTTACTTTACACAAAGGTTTGGTTAGAATGTCAGCAAGCATAATATCATTTGTACACAAATATTTTAACATAACGATTTTATCATTTACACATTGTCTGATAAAGTGATGTCTAACATCAATATGTTTAGTTCTTGAATGATAAAGTGAGTTTTTACACAACTTTAACGCTGACTGATTATCATTATGAATAGTTATGATAATAATCTTATTCAAAACATCCTTTAAAAATTTGCGAATAAACAAACCTTCTTTACAGGCATCTGTTATGGAAATGTATTCAGCCTCAGTGCTAGATAATGCTACCGTTTTCTGTTTACGACTTTCCCAGGAAATCACGGATTTTCCAATGGTGAATACATACCCAGTGTATGACTTGCGGTCTCTGTCATCGTTCGCCCAGTCAGCATCTGCGAAAGCCGTGACGTCCAAGCCACTCTTTTGGAAAAATAGACTATAGTTTATCGTACCTTTCAAGTAACGAAGAACTCTCTTTGCTGCCTTCCAGTGGATTTCTGAAAAAGATTCATTGAACTGGCTTAAATAGCTGACTGCATGAGCGATGTCTGGTCTGCTACAGACAGCAATGTACATAAGACAACCTACTAGCCCTCTGTAATCTAGATTATCGTCTTTCTTATTATCCTTTGGTAGTTTTAGTCCCGTTTCCATGGGTGTGGGTGATGGCTTACAATCATCCATCTTGTATTTCTGCAAGACCCTTTGAATATAACTGCTTTGATCAAGAGTAATTTTACCTTTCTCCTTACATAGTTTCATGCCAAGAATTTGATGAGCTGGCCCTAGATCTGTAATTTGAAATTCTGTCATTAATCTCTGCTTTATACTCAATTTTTCCTGCAAATTACACCGTGAAAACAAAATTATATCGCCCACATAAAGAGCAATTATTATCATTGAATTGTTATTAGACTTTATGTAAACACAAGGTTCCGATGATGACCTAACAAAATTTAATTTGTTACACAAAACATGATAAATTTTTTCGTACCAAGCTTTCGAAGCCTACTTCAAACCATAGATGGCTTTGTTTAATTTGTAGACCTTATGTTCTTGACCTTTTATCTGGAAGCCTTCGGGCTGTTCCATGAAGACAGTTTCTGATAAATCACCATTTAGGAATGCTGTTTTTACATCGAGATGCTCAATCTCCATATTGTATTCAGCTGCCAAAGCCAACAATGATCGTATTGTGGAATATCTTACGACTGGGGAAAAAGTCTCCTCATAATCGATCCCATATTTTTGGGTGCATCCTTTGGCAACTAAACGAGCTCTATATTTTAACAGTTCACCATTCAAATTCCTTTTAATTTTAAAAACCCATTTGCATTTAACTGGTTTTTGTGATTCTGATCTATCGGTTAAGGTCCAACAATTATTATCAATAAATGATTTGTACTCACTAGTCATTGCTTCTTTCCAATGTTTTGCATGTTTCCCTTCAAGTGCTTCTTGCACTGTCTGTGGTGTATCTTCTTCAAGACATGTGCTCACCATATACGACGATGGTGACTCCATTGTATCATCATAGTCTTCTTCAGATGTATCTGGAACGTAAGTTTCATCGGCAGGGTCGCTGGCCTCCGGTGAGCTCTCTCTTGAGCTCTCAGAATCATTTATTGTGATTATGCTGTCTCTCTGATTGATTTCCATAATAGTGTCATCAGATAAGTCAGTGTTCACAACAGATGACTCTGATTGTACAGGAGGTTCAGACGGATTAGTTTGAACATGTCTACTCTCATCATAAGTACAATTTTGAACTTGTGAAAATTGTTCTACTGTGTTTAATTTATCATCATTTGACACTTTACTCAGTAATTTATTTTCTAAGTTACATTTCTAGCTTTAATGCAATTTGTTGGAAATTCAGGGTCAATCAATCTGTACCCTTTAGTGTCATCGCAATAACCAACAAATATATAACTTTTGCATTTTGAATCTAATTTTTTTCGATTTGGATTCAATGCATATGCGACACAACCAAATATGCGGAAATATTTGATAGATACCTTTCTATTCGTCCATTTTTCTTCCGGAGTACATCCCATAACAGCCTTTGTGGGACTATGATTTCGTATGTAAACAGCAGTATTAACAGCTTCTGCCCAGAACTCCTGAGCCAGGCCTGCATCGTGTAGCATACACCTTGCTGCTTCCATGACAGTTCGGTTGGCTCTTTCCACCACTCCGTTCTGCTGCGGCGAGTGAGGTACTGTTGTTTGGTGTCGAATGCCGTTGTCCTTTAGAAACATCTGGAAATTTGAATTAATGTATTCGCCACCGTTATCACTCCTGAGAACTTTAATTTTTTTTACCTGTCTGGTTCTCAACCAAGGCCTTAAAAGATTTAAATTTCTCAAACACTTCATTTTTACTCTTCAAGAAATAGACAAATGTTTTTCTAGAGAAGTCATCAATAAAAAGTAAAAAATATTTTGAGCCACTAAGAGAAGAACAGGGCATCGGGCCGCATTGATCTGTATGAACAAGCTCTAATGGTTCATTCGCTCTGGTGTATGATTTTTTTGGAAATGGTAATCTATTTTGCTTTCCTTGTATACATGCAATGCAAGGTTCGAAATTGGAATCGTTATAAGAAATACCAGAAACCATACCTTGATTGAGGAGTTTCATGCTTCTTCGGTTGAGGTGGCCAAGCCGTCGATGCCATACCTTTTCTGATAATTCAGCTGAACTTGGCTCTGTCTCGGTCTCCGTATTGCCACATTCAACTGCTGCATTCACCACCAGATTCCCCGTAGCTTGCTGAGGAGTAACTGTAACAGTACTAGAAGTGGCCGATAGTGTTTCGGCAATGTTCAGTTTATACATGCCTTTTTCAAGAGCAGCACTGACCACTTCTACCCCATTATCATAAACATTACACCCACTGAAGCTGAATACAACCTTGAAACCCTTTTTAACCATAGAACTCACAGATAACAAATTTGCGCTTAACTTAGGTACATAGTAAACATTGCTAACAGTTTTTATTGTACCATTTGCTAATTTTATTCTTACAGTTCCTATTCCTTCGGTGTATAACTTATCCCCGTTAGCCACTTTCACTTCAAGACTTTTATTTTTCACAAAATCACACATCACAGACCTATCACAACACATATGACTCGAAGCGCCACTATCTATATACCAGGAATCTGCTTCAATATTCGCTGACAAGGCTGTAAGCAGGGCCTTGGACACATCCACGTTTGTCTTGGTGTTGGTATTTGTCTTCTTATCCAACTTCTTTGGACAGTCCTTTATGAAGTGACCGGTCTTCTTACATCGGAAACATTTGGGTTGTTTCCGCACAGCTGCCAGGGCCGATCCGCCATCACTCTTGTCATCACGGCGTAGGTTCTCTTGTAACAACTTGCCTTGTACTACCTCGCTGGACAATTTGATATTAGAATTTTCAATTGCCATGATCAGGGGATCGTAGTCCTCAGTCAGTCCGCTTAGCATGATGACTGCGATGAAATCATCATCGAGTGGTGACCCAATATCGCTGAGTTGTTGTGATATTTCAACGATCTTGTTGATGTAGCTCTCCATATGTTGGTTTTCCAATTTTGTACTGAACAATGCTCGCAGTAGTGTCAGTCTCCGGCACAAACCTCTGTCTTCATAAGCCTTTTGAAGATTATTCCATGCCTCGTGTGCAGTTTTTGCAGACCTTACATGTGCAAATGCCGCAGGTTGTACAGATAGAGCAATGCGGGCGAGCGCCTTTTGTACCTTTTTGGCGTGTTCCGCATCCGTCGGCTCCTTCTCCACAAAATCCCATAGGTCCTCATGGATCAGCACCATTTTCATCATAAATTTCCATGAGTTGTAATTCTCGATGCCCTTTAGTTTGTCCATGATTAGAGAAGGTGTACTGATACCTGTAGCCATACTGCGCAATGTGGTGGAACTTCGATCAGAGGTTAAGTTTTATGATTATGTCGAAATCTCGAACTATTTGATGAAATATATCAAAAATAATAACCAGGACCGTGCCTGGGCCCATAACCTGATGGATTATGGACATAAAAAAAGAAACTTTGGTGGATTTGCGTGGATTTATTGAAAAACCAAAGAGCACAGTACATAATCGGACAATAGGAGATATGAAAGAGAAAGTGACAAGTTTGACAGCTAACATTTACAGAGCTTGTCAATTTTATTGCGTTTACGAAGACAATTCCAACAACTTAAGAGTCATTTACAGTAATAAAGTTTAAAAAAAATATTGCTGTGAAGTACAGAATCACTTTCGTGGCATCAAAAAATTCAAAACGTTAAAGCTTTCAAACGGGACTCACTATTTGACTGATTTACTGAGAATACATTCTTCACATCAAGCGCTACAATTTTTGTTTACAAAAAGTTGAAATAAGTTAGAAATAAAATTCGCCACGAAGGTGACGATGAGAACCGTGGCGATGAGAAATACCCATAAGAGATGCGCCTCAGATTTAGCTACGATTTAAACACACTGCTTTTGTTTTTTGCGACTGGGATTTATATTGACAGTAAGTTGTGCGCTCGTATGCGCGTTAATTTTGGTATAAACAATTTTTACCTAAATATTGTTTTTTTTTAAGTTTTTGAGTAAACACAGTAGATATTGGATATGTCAATATAGAAAAATAAGGAAAGATCTCACCAGGTTTCGCCGATTTAGCTGATTTTGTACTCCTTTGACTTAGGTGTTGCTCTGGTACCTGGAGGCTTTTCCCACTCACTGTGTTGGCGGATTTTTTTTCCTCGTATATCATGTATTAATTTATTTAATTTAGTTAAATATTTTTTTTTTTTTGGAAGAAGATNACTCCTTCTTTTGCCCACAATAAATCGAGCGTTAGGAATAAATTTGAATCGAAATAAAATTGTCGCCGTTGTTCCGACATTTCGTTTGCGAATAAAAACAAATATCTCGACAACACAACCCCGAACACAACACTTCGCCGCTAAAGCGCCGCGCGAGCTGCCCGCTTGTTTCGAGAACGGGTCTGCGTTGCCCGCCCCGCTCCAGCGCCGCCGCCGCTCCCGCCCCGCTGCCCGCTAAGTTCGAGGCTGAGGCCTAAAAATGAAATAAAATAACCACATTAGATAAGTAGTAGTCACTATACGCAACTTGCCAAGGTTCGCACTAGCTTAACCTCTTGTGCATTATAAAATTAATAATGTAAAAGTATGTAATATTTACCGCTGATAGGCGAGGCAACGGTTCTGACAGCGTAGGTCTCGGTCGACGTGACATCTTCATTAGGCTCATCTCCTTGCAAAGATTCCGATGTTATCACTTCATAATCTGTGAACAAAATAAAAAAATTTGTGGCGGAGCCGTTAAGGGGAGGTAGTCTAGGGTTAATAGAAATGTGGTCCAATCAAGCTGTTATTAATCATACCCATCCACACATTCAGATTAAATCTTCTCTGTGAATCTTTTTGTCTTTTGGTGTGGATTACCCATGGCACGTACACTCCAGTAATGAGCATTATGGTAATTCGTAATGCCGTCTTTATCAAACTTAGGCTCGTCAGTCCATAAAATTCTTCTAAGGTAATTTCTATCATCAACGTCCGCATTTAGTAAAAATCTGCAAAACTTGATTCTTCTTAAATGGCCTGAACAGGTGTATAATGGTAAGGATGGAGGACATTTTCGTGTAGAGTGTACCACACCTTCCATTGGCACACAGCGTAGGGTCTCATTGGAAATAATTATAACTTCCTCTTCAAGCTCGCGTGGTCCGTAGTCTTAAAAGGTTTATGACCCTCCAAGTACGGTCTAAAATGTTCCACCACTTGCACCACGGCTAACGCTTCTCTCTCCGTAGCGTTACAATTACGCTCCTGCCGATTTAAAGAACGACTATAATACGCAATAGGATGCTCTTCACCGTCAAAAATCTGCGTCAACATTCCCCCAATATCAATATCAGATGTATCCGTGTGTACAATAAAAGGGAGAGAAAAATCCCGACAGGCTAATACAGGTGTTGAAGTCAAAGCGCTTTTCAATTGTAAAAACCTGCTCAGCCTCAGGAGACCAAATAAAATGATGTTTGTTCTTTCGCGTAGAAGTCAAGGCATTTAAAGGTGCAGCGATTGTACTGAAACCACGGATGAATCGCCTGTAATACGACGCCGTACCAAGAAATCTTTTAACATCTTTGGAGCACGTGGGAATTGGAAAATTCGTGATTGCTTAAATTTTATCTGGATCCGTTCTCTTTCGCCACGCGACGGCACGGTAAACGCAGTTTTCTCTTTGGAAGAATAAGTGAGAGGAATTTGCCAGAAAGCAGACTTTAGATCTATAGATGAAAGAAAGCAAGAGTCTCGAAGCTGGTCTAAAATTTCAGGAACTTCAGGAACGCTGGGACCTTGGGCCCTCAGTGTGGTAATGAAAGTTACACAGTGGAGTCGGCGCTTACACTCAACACGGCACACACACGCGTCGAGACTGGATTTACGAGGATTTAGGAACTCGCGACCTTCACCCTTCACGCTGCCACCTCAACGAATTTAGGTTTTTAAAAAATGAAATTCAAGAATTAAGGTTGAGACAGCCTGATGTTAGGATGTTAGGATGAGACTGGTGTCGAGATGGGAGGGATCGCAGGCTATGGGTGGAAAGTGATGAGTCGGCAAAAGGAGAATGGCAAGTGTGCATTATAGGGTACGAAAGCTGTCTGTAACAGTTCGAATCCCGGTAGGGGTAGGTGTTTATGTGACGAACAAAAACATTTTTACTCCCGATTCATAGATGTTGAGATTTGTTATACTTCGAGAAATCGTATTCCACCTTCTGTGTATTCCGCCATAGCTCCTCGATATCATACGTCGTCATAGTAGTCCATTTTTCCATTCAATATTTTTTATTTATATCTTTGCAATAATTATACAAAAAAGATCTGGATGTTATGTTTATTAAAAAACTTACAATTTTATCTCCCCACATAGCAAAAAGTTAAAATCAACCAACATTAAAATATATGTTTTTATTAATTCTTTAATATGTTTTTTTTAATAGATTCCTTTATGATTGTATATGTAATGTCCCGGCCTGCCGAGACACAATTTATAATAGAATAGGTGGGAATGCAATGCCACTGACGACCTGCATATTCTCGGTATTTAATATATTCTGCACCTTCTGTTGCAATAGTATTACTTTTGCAGGTACTACAATTTTTTAATACTTTATTTTATATTTTTCTAACAAAATAGCCATAAACATATTGTAAGGCCCCCATAATACGGGGGTCACTTTTTGCTTGCACATCTTCAATAACTATGTTCTGTATCGATTCTAAATCGCAGCTCGTTGTTGTGGCTTTACAGTCATCCGTGACGACGAGAGCATGTAAATTTCTTCCGAAATCTTCCTCACAGTTAGATCCAACCGGGGCATGGACACTTGAGAGATTATTTATTAAAAGCGTTGTAAAGGCGCTTATAAATTTGTCCGGAGTCGGATGACAAAACCGGTATCTGACCCGGCATGCACAATGACAATACGTTGCCCCTTTGAATTTTTTTTCTTAAGTCCCTCTTTCGAACCATCTCCCCAGGATTTGGAGCTGACGAGTCAACATACGATTCATCTGTATAAATAATCGGCCTTCCATCATCACGGTAACGTTTAATTTTTCTGTTATCCTCAAAAATGTATGTTTTCCTTTAACTCTTTTTTGGTCATGTGATAATTGTGGATGCACCTTTTTATTACCCCTTCGTTAGTTCCTCAAATACGTCAATAATTTTTGGCTCATTTGTTCGCTGGTCTCACAAGGGCGGTCAAAAACGCGGTCTTTGACGTAACCCCACAGGAAAAAGTCTAACGGCGTCAAATCGGACGAACGACGCGTGCGGCCCGTATCAGCTGATCCAATGGTCGCCAAACAGCTCCGTCAGCCGCTCCCGAACTGGTCTCACAATGTGAAGCGGCGCACCGTGCTGGTACCACGTATCCCGCAGCTTGGCCAGCGGCATGTCGTCCAAGGCCTCCGACAAGTATCCATTAATTAAATTCAAATACGGCGGCCCCGTCTATTCTAGGTGGCAAAAAATCGGGACCGAGAATTCGGTTCCCCATAATGACTGCCCACACATTATGCTTCCACCGCGCCTGGAAGCCTTTCTTTGGTCTGGTTTCGGTTTACGGCAGAGCAGTAGTGAGCGTTACGACGGTTCCACATTCCGTTATTTATGAAGGTGCTCTCATCCGTAAAAATGATGCGCACAAACCCTCGGTCTTGTCTCAGCAGCCACTGACAGTAAGCCATGCGGCGCTGGGCGGCCAGTGCTTGCACGCGGTGGATTTTGTAAGGCCTTTGCCTGTCACTTAGGTATTTCCACTTAATGCATGGTGGAATGGGACACTACATGACGAGCACATATGCGTCCACCGCGCCTGGAACCCTTTCTTTGGTCTGGTTTCGGTTTACGGCAGAGCAGTAGTGAGCGTTACGACGGTTCCACATTCCGTTATTTATGAAGGTTCTCTCATCCGTAAAAATGATGCGCACAAACCCTCGGTCTTGTCTCAGCAGCCACTGACAGTAAGCCATGCGGCGCTGGGCGGCCAGTGCTTGCACGCGGTGGATTTTGTAAGGCCTTTGCCTGTCACTTATTTCCACTTAATGCATGGTGGAATGGGACACTACATGACGAGCACACATGCGTCCACCGCGCCTGGAAGCCTTTCTTTGGTCTGGTTTGGATTTACGACAGAGCATTAGTAAGCGTTACGACGGTTCCACATTCCGTTATTTATGAAGGTGCTCTAATCCGTAAAAATGATGCGCACAAACGCTCGGTCTTGTCTCGGCAGCCACTGACAGTAAGCCATGCGGCGCTGGGCGGCCAGTGCTTGCACGCGGTGTGCAAGAAAGGATTTTCTTGCACACCTGGTGGCTTGGTGACCGGATTGAACCGCCACCGGTGCAGACGGAGAAGATGGAAGTCTGCACGTGAAAAGAGGTTGTCCGGCTTGCAGAAATTTATAAACATTACCGTTCCTTGAATTGAAATTAAAAATATAGAAAGTAAATAAAACAGCTCCCTCTCAATTGACACAATTTATTTAGTTTCGTAAGATCGTATACAAATAAGAAATTATCGTGGATGCATTTTGCATCACACGATTTGAAATAAAGGGAATTACATCCCCGAAAATAATAAAATTGCGTTTGCGCACGATTAACCAAAAATCCAAAGTGATTTGATAGCTCAACTGACAGTCGCGAGTCATCGACATCGCGAGACGTTTCGTTTCGCCGCTTTGAAAGTAAATACTAACAAAACCCATGATGTAAAACAATTTCCAAAACACTAAAAATATTCTATTTAAAAATAGAATAATCAAAATAAAAACATTAGAAAATGTTTCATTAAAATATATTTTAATCGATTCCTCACCGATACGAAACCACAAAGTAAAAAGCGCCATCTATTACAAATTACTTTTTAATCATACCAATAGATGTCGTTAGTGGTATCTAAAATCCGAATATCGAGTAAGGAAATCAAATTATAAAAAACAGCTAAGCTGCAACGTTACAGGTGGATTTTGTAAGGCCTTTGCCTGTCCCTTATTTCCACTTAATGCATGGTGGAATGGGACACTACATGACGAGCGCGATGGCCACGCCTTTTACGCAACAGCCTATCTGCCGTTCGCATGCCTACCTCACCTTACCTTCATCGTGGTTTACCTTCATCGCGTCTAGGATGGCTTGTTCCGCCGCAGGTCGTATTTAGCCATACCCGCCCTCCAAATAGGGTTGTTGTAACGGAGACCTTCTTAGCGGAGGCGAATGAAAAGATGATGCGATGAGTTTCTCTTCCGCGGATGCGGAGGTTAACGGAGGCGGAGGCGAAGGTGAAAGTGGATGTAGAAAAAATAGTCATTTATGTAATAATCTATCAATTACCTTAAAATGTGTAATAATCTGTAATGTTTGAGGTCCTGTCTCCACTCCTCTGGACTTCTGCTCTGGGTAATGGTCGAGCGTTTTATTTAAGCTAGTTTCCACGTTGTTATTAATTACATTTCTGGTTGCATATTTTAGGCATGGCAAAGGATGATGGGCACAAATGTATGGAAAGTGGTACCCGCTCCAATAGCCATAACCAATATACAGTGTGTCCGGGCTTGTAGTGATCAAACTTTAAGGGGGAAAACTAGGGATAATTTTATCGATAAAAGTAGTTCAAATTTGGGGCTTGACCCATTTATCGCAAAATTACAGGGATTTAAGTTTTTAATTTTTAGTTTTCACCTCTTCCTTCAAAAACAAGTGAAAGCGTGGGTAGCTTAACATTAATAAGCAAATATTTTATATCATGCGATAGCCAATAAAATTATGTATTAGTAGAAGTAGAAAACAGACACAAGTTTCATACATTTTATGGGAGTAAGAATGGATTTAATTAGAAAAATACATGATTTTTTTCACTTCTTTTTCAGTTATTTTCCAACACAAGAAAAACCAGGTCGTTAAAGTATGTTTTATTTGCATTGTATTCTTAGTGTTTGAGCTATTCTACAAAACGAATGTAAATTTATTAGTCTACGTCTATTAGTTTCGACGTAATTGTTTAACAAAGATACCCCTTCCCAGCCGCTTCCATAGCGCATCGGAATAGGTTGTGTGATTCTTTCAGGCAGTGCATTTTCGCATGTTAGCAGCGCTATGGAACCGGCTGGGAAGGGGTATCTTTGTTCAACAATTGCGTCGAAACTGATAGATGTAGACTAATAAATTTACATTCGTTTTGTAGAATAGCTCAAACACTAAGAATACAATGCAAATAAAACATACTTTAACGACCTGGTTTTTCTTGTCTTGGAAAATAACTGAAAAAGAAGTGAAAAAAATCATGTATTTTTCTAATTAAATCCATTCTTACTCCCATAAAATGTATGAAACTTGTGTCTGTTTTCTACTTCTACTAATACATAATTTTATTGGCTATCGCATGATATAAAATATTNTATATTTTAAAAGGCCTTTAGATGTAGGAAAATGTCTGCTATGGGGCCAGTTCTAATTCACGTTTTGAAAGCAGTAATTCCACTAAGTATTATAATGAAAGTATAACACAATCATCCATGTATACGAGTATGTATTATGACTACAATCTATGTATTAATATAACTAAAAGAAGCATTGAAAAGGAAAGGATTATACCTACGATGAACTACCCAAGCTATTAGCCCTTTATTCGCTTTCATCGTCATCATCTTGATCATTTTAGCCATAGGACGTCCAGTTGAACATAGGCCTCCCCCAATGATTTCCACAATGGCCGGTTGGTGGCGGCCAGCGGTCCAGCGCCTTCCCGCTACCTTTATGAGGTCGTCGGTCCATCTTGTGGGTGGACTTATTGGGTCTTGTGGGTTAATTCGCTTTAGCAACCCATAATAAAACCCTTAAGAAGTTATAAAACTTTAACCCCTTTATTAATAAAAGTTACACCCTAGTTGAACTCTGGCTTAAATTGTCATTTGGTGTCAATCCAAGGTTCTTCCTAGGTGTAACTTTTTATTAATAAGGGGGTAGTACTTCTTTAAATAAAAATATTTATTTCACAATTATCCCCATCAATAATTACTTATAGAGTTAAGGAAGGATGCTGGAGCAGTAAACCCTTCCTGCCTCGCATAACCTAATTACCATACGATGGACACGTATGATACTTCTTCTTCTTCTTCCTCGGTCCCTCACTGATGAGGATCGTGACCACAGATAGTGTTCCTCTACAGGCTGCGGTCATAAGCTGTGTGGACCGCACGATGCAAACTCCCGCCCACCGTCTTCCTCACCGCGTCCGACCATCTCGTCGGTGCCCTGCCCCGAGCGCGTCCTTCATACTGTATGATACTTAGGTTGCACAAAAAGTATCTTTATCTTCGAACGCAACCAGATCTGAGGCTGGTAGCCATAGTAAATGTTGTTCGTCTTGGTAAGACCTTTCAAATGACACTACAAACATAACTATTGGAGCCGGGTACCATTCTGCAAAAAAGTATGTATATCTTCGTACACAACCAGATCTCAGGCTGGTGGTCATAGTAAAAGTTGTTCATCTTGGTAAGACCTTTCAAACGATACTAGACACATATCTATTGGAGCCGGGTACCATTTTGCCCATTGTCCTTTATCCAAATTTCCTGCAGCCAGTGCATAGCGGAACTGATAGTGGATCATTTTTTGTCTTGGTCGACGTTGGAGCAGTATAATATGAGTTAAGTATAGATATGTTTAATAAACGTTTGAAAACTTTGATGGTACCATTTAATTAACACCGCGCTTACGTTCCATGAGGAACATGAACAACTTCTGGTCTTTTAGGTCTATGCCCCCCATGAATCTGTGGGTATGTTGCTCGTTGAAGAAATAACGAAGTCCGTTTGTAGAAAACGAAAGAACCTCTCCTTGTGTTGACATATAATAGCGTAAATCTGGGATTTTGTTAATTTTGGATCAACTGGAATTACGTGTCTGTTTACCAGTTGATAATTTCTTGTTTAATGAGATTGAGTTGGGGGTCTTTAAACATATTTGTTGTGATAAGGTGCATTTTCGACAACTAGAACAGAATCACTGGGTATATTTTTAATTATTATCTGCCGAAAGCTGCTTTTCCTCCTTGTTAAGCCTCCATTTTTTTATAGGTAGTTTGTAGGCTATATGGTGACATGTTTCGAGAAATCTAATCCGAGCGTGCAATATTGATAGTCCAAAGAGCGAGTTCGAATCTATCAAACTTTCGTCAATGCTTTTAAGATTGTGGAAATCTTTGCTGGTCTGCTTGCATATGTAGCACTTCATTGTTGACGTGGTATACGTTACGGCATTGCACACTTTCCCATCTACCATTGTAAGCACTGGTGGGAGGCCTGGTCAAGGTCACCCAAAGGGCGGTAGAGCGGGCTATCTCTCTATATCTCCCCTGAAGTCAACCCTGTGAGTTGAGCCGGCCTCATGTTGGTCTTAGAGCCGTCAACTCCTGCCTGAGGAACAAACTGTCGGTTAGTCCTCAGGGTCCCCACAACATCAAAACCGACACATTTGTGGTACGGGCCAAGGGCTGTAGAAAATTGTCCATAATGTGTGTGTGGTCCCTGTGTACCAGTCCCGACAGAAGTCAGTAACAATTGAGGGCGTGGGAAGTTTCAAAATTTCTTTACTTATAAGTACTTTAGTTTTCGGTTAGTTTTGGCATGATGCCTTGGTAGGCAGGGTTTTCATTATACAGTTGCAACAAGTGTTACCATTTGGCTGACTTCTCTTTCCCATCAATAACAGCTTTTAAATTTTTATTTAATAAATTGTTTCTTATTCCTTTGATCAAATGTGAACAACTTCTTCGCCGTCAACTTCAAATATGTGATTTTTTAAAGTTTTACCTTTTTTTATATGTATACTCTTGTTTTGGTCGCATTTACGAGTCAATTGATAGCACTTACATTTTGTTGAACCTTGGTCACATATGGTGGCTACAACTTTAAAGCAAATGAAATTCAATTTTCTTGTTAATGTTTTAATTTGATGTACCAAATCCATTTTGCTCCAAATGCTACTAACTTCTTGAGTAGGTATAAATTCCTTTCTAAATATTTGACGGATACACATTGTACAATAACAGCCTTTGCCTTGGCGTCTATTTCTCGCCACACAGTGTCTTTTACTTCACTTTTCCTTTCCAATAATTCCAGTCCTTTTTCTTCCAATAATATTTTCACACGAAATTTCCAATTTGAGAAATTAATATTTTCAACTAATTTCGGATAGACGTTCAGGGCCGTCATTTTTATATTTGTCAACTACGCTCTGCTGTTTGAGGTGGAAATTAATCGTGTTTACTGGAGGCATTTAGCATATTAAACTCACTTTTAGGAAAATAATCTATTTATTACTTGTACACCATGATGCTTACACAACTGAAGTAGTAGCAGAGCAAATACAAATGAGTAGGTCATCTAGCTAATCCACACAAAATTTTGTCAGTGTGTGCGTGCGCGTCGCATACGTATTGGCGCGCTCACATACAAACCGCGCTCGGTGCGTTTCTATGAAGATGACCTGCTCATTTGTATTTGCTCTGGTAGTAGGGAACCAGAAAGCACTAATGTCTATGATTTGACATTTATACGTTTGGAAACGCATACAGCATTTCTAACATGGTTGAAGCACAAAATGAATAGTCAATTGGCTGTTTATTATATTTTTTTGTATCCCTCTTTTTTGCCTCCCCATTATTATTATTATCAAAGCCACTTACAGTATCGCTTCTTCTATTGTAATCAAAATGGGGAGCAAGTGCCATTTCATCAAATAGCAACGCATATAATTTTTCTGTGTTGTTAATTTTATTTGCTCTTTTCTTTAACTGGCCGAAAATATTTTTATTGAGTCCAGGCTTCAGAGCAGCTTTTGTGATCATGCGACTCAGTGTCAAAGGTGATGGCAAAACAACAGCTTTTCTGAACCATCTATAAGCTCGAGAACCTAGTTTGTATAATGCTAGGGCTGCTACTTTTTCTTGTTTTGTGTAACGCCTTCCTGTTTGAGGCTTCCCAGCTTCTCTAAACTGCAACATGGTGAAAATTGTCGCCAGAGTCGGGGAGCGAGGGGCTTGTTGTAACAGTTTTCATGAAAACTCAATTTCTCTCAATTTGTAAAATGTCAAGTAACGGTAAGTAACGTAACAAATCTATTGATTAAAATGCTACTAAATAAATCTACTCTGACTCGCTTTCCGAATATTGCATTTTTTTTCTCTAAAACTTCAGCTGAGATGAGGCTGCGATGGTAGTCCTACAAAATCACATCAGACACATAAATTACGTGAGTTTCTCTAACTTTTTTAATATTTAGTTGATGCCCCATTGGCAGCTATAACTGCATCGCAACGTGAACGCATCGAGCGCACAAGGACTTCGCACAAGTCTGAGCCACGCACAGAATCCCAAACGCGGTCGCAGTGCGCTATGAAATTTTCTCGGGACCTTTCATTTAAAGTATCCCACCGCTGCACCATCAATCCCCAGAGATTTTCTATTGGATTAAGATCTGGGGATCGTGACGGCCAACGAACTGTGCGAATGTCAGGCTGTGCCTGGAGCCATCCCTGCACCCCTGCACCACACGTGCGGTGTGGATTGGGCAATTATCTTGTAAGAATATTAATTCTGGCACTTCGGCCTCCGGATACACCATTCGCACAGTAGGGACCATCGTCTCCTGGAGGAGCTCGAGGTAAGAGTGCCGAGTGGCTCTGCAAGATATTTCTACGAGCTCCCCGGGTCCAGCGGCACTCATCTATCCTCTCATGTTGACGCATATTCTGCCCGAGTTATTGTTGGGATTCACATTACGTGGCTCATAGCGAGTGTTATCAACACGCCATAAATGCCGACGTCCTATTTGGTTTGATTTAAAACTTTTTTCGTCGGCAAATATGGCGTGCGAGAAATCAAAGTCCCTGTATCGCGCGAATCGGACTCTCGCATCAAGATGTGTACGAGCAAATTGAAAGCGTGCTTATCGGTGACCTGCCGTCAGTTTCGAGCCTGTGGCAGGCCTTTTTGGAGTCAAATTCTATTGCTTATATCTTAGACGAACTGTTCACACGCTAACAGCTATCCTACGAACATTTCTGAGCTCTTGCTGGACGTCAATACCAGTCAAATGACGATTTCATAGAGAGGTTGACATGAAAAAACGGTCATCCTTCTGCGATGTGCACTGGCGCTGTTCAGAACTTGCTCTCGGGATAAAGCCACTAGTCTCCCGAAAGCGTCTTAAAACTTTCGAAACAAAGGACTGCATCGCCAATAATCGGCCTTGAGAACGGTATTCGGATATGTTTTTTAATATTTCAATCTCCATATCTGGATATCATGCCGTTCTACTAAAACTTTTCTATTATTATCGGTTTTACGCCACTTGTAGCCCAATTTATTTAGTAACTTACGTAACGTAGCTAGACATCCATTGAATCCATTTTTTTTATTTAAGACTGATCTGAGTTTCGCCAATGTTGGAATTTGTTTTTGTACGATATGAAAATCTTGTATTGTGCTCCGAATAACATCAGCTGTAAATACATCAATGTCTTCTTATTTTCTCTCTTTCTTCGGTTTTTCATTGGTGAAATGAATTTCGAAGATGTTAGCTACATCTCTTTCATTAGACATGTCTCGTTCTTCTTTTAATATTTTCTGCACTGTTCGTTCACTAACTCCCGTCGCTGATGCAGTGCGCTTTGTAATATTACGCAAATGTTATTACATCACAATTTGGTTCTCGATGCAATTCAGTGAATTCATATTCTTCTTTGAGGAAATGATAAACATAATATTTAAATCACGTTTATTAAATTAACTCAATAAATAATTATACACAACGTAAATACACCAAACATAAACATGAATTTGTCTTACCTCACTGCGAACAACTTTTCTTCAATTACTCGTACATGGAAAGTACTGACGGTATTAGTTAAATAATTTTGACTCGAACTGTATAGCACTACTGACTCAGCCGGCGACTCGGCCGAAACTGAGCGCTCCCGAGCGTACGCAAACAAAGACTATGTGCATGTACATTAACCCACACAAGTATGGCGCACCCGCGCTCGTGAGATAAAAGAACTGTACCTTAGCTTTAAGTCAACTAGTCTAGGCGTTATGATTAATTAAATCTGACTCTATCAAACGCGAATTCATCCCGATAATAGGTGCCCCTACCACTACACTTAGACTAAAGCCTGGTCCGTGAGCACATGGAATTTTGTCCAATGACCCCAAGCTACCCATCCTTTTCGCTCGCGCGTAATTATGTTGCTGTCGCGCTCGCACACTTACTGCGGGCGCGCGTCGCACAGTGCTCACGGACCAGGCTTTAGTTGACATAAAACAAAGGTATTTTATTATGTAGGTGAGCAAGTTGGGTAAATACAAAATAAATACAACTATTGCCGATTGTCATTAAAATTGACAACGCAATGATATTTTTGACATTGTGCGCCTTTGACTTTCCTCGCTTTTCACTATGTGCGTTTCTGACATTCTGCGGTTTTGACAATTTGCAATCGTTTGTCATTTTCTATCAGGATGCTTATATGCATATAGTAAAACTTGTTCGTCCCAGTAATGCTCGTATGATTTATTCACTGACTTGTCAAGAGGCTGCAGTTCGTGAGTAGTGTTTGATGGGAGACAATTGAGCACAATATCATGAGCATCAGCAGCATCAACTATTCGGGCATCATCGGATTCATTAGTTGAGCCCTACGAAGCGATATTTCTGGATTGCGCTTGACAAAATTTTTTAGCCATTTTTTCCAGCTATATTTTTATGGTCATTGAAAGAATTGGTTATATTATTTGATTTGCAAAATTCATAGGCTTGCTAACGCACAATTTGGGGGGTCAACGGCAGGCCAACCTGAGCAAGTCTAATCACCCTAATAATACGATATATAAATAATTTTAATTTAAAAAAACTAATGACTAGTGGCAATGAAATCACATCTAACAAGTACTGTTATTAAAATAGAGTTATGAAGAAAGAGACAAATTATTATAAGCAAATAAATTACATAAGGTACCTGGGTCAAATATGGCCACCTTAAGGTTTGGTATGCTTTTTTAATAATAATAAAGCTAAAACAAGAAAGTTCTAGCACTCATTTCTAAAGAGTGGTTATTTATCTTTACAAAAAAGGCAAAAAAATGTAAAGACTTCAAATGATAAAAAAGTATTTGCAACATTTTTAAAAATATAGAAATTGGCCATATTTCCGACGGGGGGGTAAATATGCCCATACATGTGGCCATATTTACTGTATAAATTAGTTAGTTTAAAAAACTTCTAAATTAAAATGAAATAAAAATAGTTATTATATTTTAATAGAAGATTTATTTAAAAGATATTCTTTGGGCGATATTCATTACAAATAAGGAACTAAGTACCTTTACAAAAATTTAAATTAAAAGATAAAGTGGGTATCCCACGTTGCACAGGCGAATAATACGGGATGCTAAAATCTTCTCTTGTTCAGGGTTAAGAAGCGGTTTCCGACCCAATGTAGATTTTGTCTCCCTTTTCTCTAGTAAATAACGCCTCAAAGTACGTCTCTTGGCACATTATAGTGCTTTGAAGCCGTATAGGTATATTTTCATCTTACCGCTTTTGATTGCAGTTAATGCTTGTTTCATTGATGCTTCTGACCAATTACCTCTAATCCCTTTAGATTTATAGCGTGCCATGGTCTAAAATAAAAAAAAAGGTTACTACTTACTTAATAATATTTGCAGTCATTCATTTTTTACGTTTTCATATCAGGAATGAAAAACTCATTATTACTTTGGTAATTAAACAAAGAAATATCAAATTACAATCGCCACACAAAATCATAATGTGATTTACAAAGATTCTTAAATTCAAACTAACAAAATACAGGACAATACTTACTTGATGTTTTTATAATCTTAAAACTCGTTTCCATTTAATAAACACTGGGCGACTAGCGGGCGCGCGGGAGGAGTGACAGGTACGCCGTTCGGATACACGCTACACTAGCGACAATTTATGGTCGCGTTCAGGTTATTATAATATTTCGTATTTGAAATAATGGCATGTGGCCATATTTTTCGGCTGGCCATATTCGACCCAGGTACCTTAATTTAATATCTGGTGCAGTGTTGCCAACCCAAATTTTAGAAAATTGGTAGATTATGTGCTTATTGTTGGTAGAAGTTGGTAGACTGTAAAATGCAAAATTGGTAGATCTACCAACCACCTCAACTTAGAAAAAAAAAATTAGATTAAAAATACATGGTCTGTTCGTAAAATATTTATTTTTTGAAGTTGTACATATTTTTATTAAATAATTTTAAATGTTTTTCACTAGGCTGCCCATTGTTTGATATCCATTATTAAAAAGAAATACACGCCACGCAACCGCTAATTAATGCAAGCACCGTTTAAACGGAGTTTTAGAGGAGCAAAGAAAATATTAATTAAAATCACTCTATTTCGCAACATAGCAAGCTTAACACACACACAATCCAAATCCAAACGACACGCAGATCATAACAGATGAGAGAAAAATAAATAATTACCACAGAATTTTTTATAAACTTGGCTTCACACGTTTGGGCCACAGACTAAGTAGTAAGAAGAGAACAGGGTGGCTAATTATTGTCGGGTTATAGACGCGACATTGTGGTGATATGTGAAAATTAAAGAGGTCTAGGGTGGTAGATAGGTAGACTGAAGTGAACAGTGGTAGATCTACCAAAAAGTTGGTAGATATGGCATCAGTGATCTGGTGGGACCTCCATGCGCATCTAACACAGCGTCAAACCTTTTTCCCATGCCAGTCACCATGTTCCAACAAGTGTCGGTACCTCGAAGATGCTCCCATGTTGTGTGTGCCTCACACCGCAAGTCATTATTGCGAATGTCTGTGGCGTCCATGATGAGAACCATGAGCTCCCACAAGTTCTCGATCGGGTTGAGATCAGGGCTCATTGCAGGCCATGGCAGGCGAACAATGTCGTTACGTGACGTCAGCCACTGCAGCACTGCTCCACTACTCGGGAGGTGTGGACCCGACAGTTGACTTGGTTTTGCACAAATAAATAATGCCTCTGGATAGTGAAGGCGAACGGTGGGAATCATGATGTCTCGCAATATCTCCACATATTGCTCGGCATTCATCCGACCGCTCACCTCCACTAACTCACCCGGACCCATCGAACTCATCCACCCCCAAAAATTTAAACTTATCCTCCCACTAGCTCTATTAGGAAGTGTATTTATTTCAGAGTAACGCTCGTTACGGCTACGCCATAATATTTTTCGTACTTACAATTTGATGAATTTTTAATGTATTACGAATAGGGATCAGTTTACTTACAATACTTGTGTCTAATGATTGGATGCTTTCAGATTTTATTAAAAACGTTTTTACAGATATTTCTGTTTTTTTCAAAACATCGAAAGCTGTTTGTGCATCTGGTGTATCGGTCCCATGGGAAACTTCGAAGTCTAGAGATCTTTTTAATAGTACCCCCTATATCATCTGCGGCACCTTTTCCGTGTGACGCTTCAAAATAAGCCCATGTAAAATGTTTAAATCCATATTCGTATGTGTTGCGGGTCATTAAAAAATAATATTTTTTTTGGCGGTACTGGCTCTTGGGACCATCTGAAAAAAAATGTGCGCAATAAAAAGTAGCGCAAAGGAATGGATTTAAACTTTTTTCGAAAATGAGTGAAAATTAATTAACTTTCTTAGGATATACGAAACAATATTTAAAATGTGGCTAACTACTATTGTATAGCGTCAAAGCAAGCAGACTATTAAAAAGATTTTAATTTTTGATTTTACTAATGCTTTAAGTAAAGTGCACCTCTCCCGGAACGGATAAGCGTATTTTACGAAAAATTCATCGCTTTTTGTAACAATATATTTTATTTTCCAAGGTTATGAACTTATTCAATTTACCTCGATTCACCATTTGTAAGGAAATAAGATGCTCGTAATGAAAAAAATATAAGTACTATACTTTTTTTAGCCAAATATTTTTTGTCAGCCCACACCTTTGACAAAAAACAAAAACGCAAGCAATCATGCAGTTAGTTGCGTTAGTATGCATTCATAAAATTTAGAATCTGATAATAACCTTTTTTAAAAATTATAAATAACTTGAAAAAATCGAACATTGAGATGCGACTCTAAACGCAAAAAATTAAATAACTTATAATTACCTTTTGCCACTGCTTAGTGGTTTTTATGGCACCGCCAAGACTATTCAATTGATCGGTTATTTCGGCCCACAAGGTCTTGGAGTGGGCCCTTCCACTAGAGCTTTTTATGAGACCTTTGGCGAGGTCTTGATGCCCTTGCATAAACTGCAAGAGCATCTCGATTTGGTTTGCTGTTGCAGTCATAATCGCTGCAATGAAAAAGAAGATATTATTATTGTAATGTAAAATTCATTAGGTGTAAGTAAGTAATGTTTCATTATATTAATGCGGGTCATTTGTTCAAGTGGCAAGTGAGCCAGGTTACCTCACAAACGGTATACTAATTTTGTTTGAATAATAACAACAACTTCACAAATTCATTAAATTCGTGTGAGTCGCCAGTGTGCAGGACAGCCGTCATGTTGGAATATGATGGCTTCATCTTCATTATAAAAAGGTACTTCTGCTAGTAATTCGGGCAAATCGTTTTGTAGGAGCTCCAAGTAATTATCCCCGTTTATAGCGCTGTTGAGTTCCTTTATTTCCTTTCGGATACCCAACAGCTCTTGGATCTTGCGCTCTTCATCGCGAATTTCTGTAAATAACAAGGAATTTTAATATCTTTTATTTTTTTATAAATATTCAAGCACCTCTTTTATAGCGCTGTTGAGTTCCTTTTTTTCCTTTCGGATACCCAACAGCTCTTGAATCTTCATTTTTTCAAAGCGTAGTAAAATTGCACCCTCGCGTCGTCGCCCAATACACGACGCCGGACCCGCAATCTAGCCCGCCTGGTTTGGTTCTCTGAAAATATTTACATTATTTTATTATAAATAAATAAATAATGTACAATGATGGGTACTCGAGACTTCCAGTTCCTTCTGTCACATTGGCACCAACATCTACCACACTTGTGGTGCTGGTGCCTGCGATATTATTTGTCCGCCTGTTCGGGGCAACATTGACATTCAATATAGATTCCTACTTTAAATGTTAAGTTGTTACATAAAAATAATGTGTTTATATTTATTATGATGTACAAATTATAAACTTTCAAAAGTAACATACATCATTAGGAAAAGCGGGGTGTGCTACATTCTGTTTCTGGCAGACCATACCCCTCTCCCATGATGGCCACCACTTTCTGATCTACTTGTGAAAGCTGGCAACGGCATGCAGCTGCCGCTTTTTAGCCAAATATTTTATGTCAGCCCACACCTATGACAAAAAACAAAAACGCAAGCAATCATGCAGTTAGTTGCGTTATAATGCATTCATAAAATTTAGAATCTTATAATTACCTTTTTTAAAAATCATAAATAACTTTTAAAAATCGAACATTGAGATGCGACTCTAAACGCAAAAAATTAAATAACTTATAATTACCTTTTGCCACTGCTTAGTGGTTTTTATGGCACCGCCAAGACTATTCAATTGATCGGTTATTTCGGCCCACAAGGTCTTGGAGTGGGCCCTTCCACTGGAGTTTTTTATAAGACCTTTGGCGAGGTCTTGATGCCCTTGCATAAACTGCAAGAACATCTCGATTTGGTCTGCTGTTGCAGTCATAATCGCTGCAATTAAAAAGAAGATAATATTATTGTAATGTAAAATTCATTAGGTGTAAGTAAGTAATGTTTCATTATATTAATGCGGGTCATTTGTTCAAGTGGCAAGTGAGCCAGGTTACCTCACAAACGGTATACTAATTTTGTTTGAATAATAACAACAACTTCACAAATTCATTAAATTAGTGTGAGTCGCCAGTGTGCAGGACAGCCGTCATGTTGGAATATGATGGCTTCATCTTCATTATAAAAAGGTACTTTGCTAGTAATTCGGGCAAATCGTTTTGTAGGATCTCCAAGTAATTATCCCCGTTTATAGCGCTGTTGAGTTCCTTTATTTCCTTTCGGATACCCAACAGCTCTTGGATCTTGCGCTCTTCATCGCGAATTTCTGTAAATAACAAGGAATTTTAATATCTTTTATTTTTTTATAAATATTCAAGCACCTCTTTTATAGCGCTGTTGAGTTCCTTTTTTTCCTTTCGGATACCCAACAGCTCTTGAATCTTCATTTTTTCAAAGCGTAGTAAAATTGCACCCTCGCGTCGTCGCCCAATAATATTAATATTTTTGTCCATAAAACTAAAAACATTTTTTTAGTGGCATAATATCAGCAATAGCACCGTAGCGAAAGTCATGTGACCAATAATCTGTGTATGCGGGGAAGTCGACAATTCCCATCCGAAGGTTTTTATGGCTATAAAATCAGTTATGTTCGCTTTAGTTCCTTCCTATCTTTTATTTTTTTAAATATTCAAGCACCTCTTTTATAGAGCTGTTCAAGTCCTTCATTTCTTTTCGGATCCCCAACAGCTCTTGAATCTTCATTTCTTCTAAGCGGAGTACTCCACCCTCGCGTCGTCGCCCAATACACGATGCCGGACCCGCAATCTAGCCCGCCTGGTTTGGTTCTCTGAAAATATTTACATTATTTTATTATAATGTACAATGGGTACTCGAGTTTTCAAGACCATTATACATTTTGAAACTAGAACTTAATTAATTTAAAGTATATTAATTTGTTTGAAATAAGTTACCTACCTATCTACCTACTTACTCTGGTATTTCAATGAAACCCACACAACTTAAACATTTATTGTAGTTTCACAAATAAATATTGGAAATAATGACAATGTATTAACTAATGCTGTGTAGTCCCTAAGTCGCCTCTTACGACACCCGCGGGAAGAGTAGGGGTTGGTGACAAATGTATTCTACTCTGCCGTCACCACACGGCTAAGGGACTACACATCAAACAGAGAATGGGCAGCAGCGCTCTCTGAAAAACATCAATATTTTAAACTGCGATCTCCAACCCGCCTGCCAAGCGTGGAGATTATGGCAAAACCCTCCACTATAGTGGAGGAGGCTCATAGTCCAGCAGTGGACTGTAAAGGGCTGTTGATGATGATTAACTAATGCAAGCAATACAGTTGAGTACTATTTAATAATATAAAATTATACTGTATGAATTTAAGATACATTTGCTTGAAATAAATATTACACAATATGAAATATGAGTCTAAGTTACATTTGGTTACAGGCAAAATGGTTACTAATAATATAATTAGATACTCTAGCTAGATCTTTTAAGTTATAATAAATGATAAATAAGATACATTACTTGGTTACAAGAAAAGTTAATTCATAATGTACGAAGTTAATTATTATCTAGTATTGGCAGAGGACCAATCTTCGGGAAGGACAACTTGATGATGGAGCCCTGGGATGTCTTCAGTGTGGCCACGCGAGTCACTCCGTCGCCCCCGGGGTGTGTTTCGATCAGCGTTGCCAGTTTTTTTTTCGCGAAGTCAGGACTTTGGTACTTTTTGAGTGAAAATAGCGGGATTCTTCCGTCAGAAGCGGGACATAGTAAAAAACGTATAAAATCAAAGGTTTTCAAATATTTATCTTTTTATTTGACTTAAAATTACGTTTACGTGACAATAGATAGCAAAAGTAGCCATAGAAAATGTATTTTAACAAAAAAAAATAATATTCTAAATCAGATTTACTCTATCGTTAAATTCGTCTTTTGAATAAAAAAGAAAAAAAACAAAAATCGAAATTAAAAAAAAATGTTTTATTCTTTAGAATAATAAGTATGGCGTTTCAAACAACAGTCTGGTGAAGTGAGTGTCTCTCTCCGAAAAGCGGGACCTAGCTTGTCCCGCGCGGGACATTTAAATTTGATTTAAAAATCGGGACGTCCCGCCAAAATCGGGACGTCTGGCAACGCTGGTTTCGATGATCCTCGCCAGTCTCCACTGGCATGGTGGAGTGTGCTTGTCCTTGATGAGAACTACGGAGCCCGCTGCCAGCGTGGGGGGTCCCTCGGAGCTCTGCTGGCTGGTTTCGGCTTTCTGTAATAACATAACAACAACGGCTGTACAAAAAAATACTACATGATAAACCTCCCCAATCCCCATAAATACGTACAAGTGGCGGACTTAATGCTATTAGGCATTCTCTACCAGTCAACCATTGGGTGAAACGATACATTAAGCGACGTGAAAAATAAAATAAAACCTATGGTGTAACAACCAAACAATTAAGTACTTCGAAATAAATATACTTAAATAATCTCAAAAATAAATACACTTACGTCTTACATACACAAACACATGAGTCCATAGATGAAGTTACATTATAATTTTGGGCTCTGCATTAGGTATAAATTTAATTATTTTATTTCCAGGAGTGTGCAACTTTAATGGTAAACACGGGTGTTTAAAGTGCACTACGATAGGAGAATGTGTTGTTATCTGCATCGCTGTTTTGTAACATGGCTGAAAGTTCTTGTTCCGCTTGTTCGTAAGTCGATAATGATTCCCGTTTCGATGTACAGTCACGGAATGAAAAGGTTCGTCAGTTTTCAAATTGATTCCTTCAACGAATCGCGAGCACATATTACCTTTTGAAATTATGTTACAGAATAATCTCAAATGAGAGAAAATAATCTTTAACTGTTCGTCAGTAAAGTTCAAAATTATTCAGATCAAAGTTGTTTGACGATTTATCTTGTCAAGAAGATTATTATGATTGATAAACTAAAACCTTCTTGTTGGTTCAACCTGCCATTATTATGTCTATTAAATAAAAAAAACTATTGTCAATTCGTCAATGTCATCATTGCATTGCACTGATGGGATAGCAAAATAAACAAGCAAAACCTTATTCGTCAGCAAACGTCATATTTATTTAAATGTTAGCAGCACTGTTTCTTGCATTGTTATGTTGGCAGGTTTGACTCTTTGGTGCAAGCGAAAACCGACACTAAGGTGACGAACCTTTTCATTCCGCGACTGTACAAGCAACACACCGCCAATCAGTTTGTGGTTTGGAATTTTCTACCCTGACCAATTTGCTATCAGAAAACTTCTTCGGGTATCGTAGCAGTCCTTTGCAACGGGGCGTCTTAGCTAGCTCAGTCTGACACCCCGCTGTTTAGTACTAAGTCCCAGTTCGCCTTCTGCGATGAGGGATGTGTACCTATTCAGGATGCCTACAGGGATATTCGACCAAGGAAACGCACAATCAATAACACAATGGCACTTTATATTCCAGGTTCCACAATAGTTCCTTATTCTAGTTTCACTGACTCTAAATTACTATTATTTAAACAATGAGCAAGTTATTCCACAATTACAAATCTATTATGACGAGAGGGATAGCGACGCGCCCGGTTCGCGTCCCGAAACTAGTTTACGTATCCGCGAGAGGGGCGGCGCCCTGTACGAGGTTTAGCGAGTGTTAGTTTGGATACTTATAAACTAGGGGGGTAGGACGGTTTGCTCCCAAATCGGTAACCGAGGTCAACGAAGTGGGGATTCGTGCACCAAAGGTAAAAGGCTTGGGACCTACGTGGCGAGTGGGGAGGAATTACAGGAAGGGTGGCAGCGGGATTGCTACCGCAGGTCGGTATTTAGTAAAGCATGCACTCGGTAAGGATTTGAGTGGGTATACAGGCAGCGATGGTTCGCTCGTGTCGCGGAAACCGCGCGAGCCGAAAGTCCTATCGAGCCAGGTTAGTGGGAACAGTGAGGGCAGCTATTCGCTAGGGACTCTTGCGCAATTAGCCGTGGGAAAGTTAGACGCGCGCGCGATCGTCTGGCTGTTGCGATGTCTCCCGAGCGAATGCTAGGCGCCCGCGGTCAGTGTTGTCAGCTCACAGAAAAAAAAATCCCCAGCTAAATAAAAAAAAATCTCTAGATTTCTTCATATTATTACTTAAAAAAATCTCCAAAATTCACTAACGAATTAATTTTATCAAGGGTTAAGTATTAAATAAAATCACAAGTTATTTGTTAAGAAACATAATTTTAATCGTAAGAATAATAATTATTAATCTTAGTGTCAAGTTAAAAAGCAACTTAAGTATTTAAATAACAATAAATCAAAACGTTAAATTAGAAATCAACATTAAATACTTCGTTTGGTATTTCTTCGTCATCTTGACACGGTGACGGCTCTACTGACGTAGAGGGTTGAGATGGATCAATTTTTGAGTATTTCAAATGTTTGCCAACAGCAGAGATCACATCGCTCGGGAGCTCATAGCTCAGGTTTTCTTCATTATTTTTAATTGGTTTCTTATGAAGAGAATACTATTTAAAGTGTTTACAGCCATTTTGTTTCTTAGTTTATTTTTAACAATATTCATAGCACTAAATGCTCTTTCCACTTCGGCATTTGAATGAGGAAGGGACATTGCGGATAAAGCGAGATCAGATAACTCTTAAACTGTATTAATTCCTGCAGCATTTTTATAATTTCGAACTTCAATCCAAAAGTCAATAACGTCACGTGTAGCTGTCCATTGCACAAAATTTACTCATACACTGTCTTTCCCCTGACGAAGAGTATTGTCCACGCTCAATAGACACATTTTTTACAAAATTATATAATTAGAAGGAAGTCTCTGCTGAATCTCTTTCGCTAATTTCACTGTGAAATCAATGCAGCGTTTTCTGACTACTTTAATGACATCATCGGTTAAAGAGGTCTTTTGTGCATGAGATTCAAAAAGATATCCTAAACACGGAACTGGATTTAAGTGGGCTTCTATTTTGATGGTTAAATAAATCATTGTCAGTTGTTGCAGCCGACGGCATCAATACTCTAGTGCAAACAGAATGAAGCAAAGTCATCAATGTATTTAGTAGGGCAACAGGATTTGAGTTTTCACTCTCAAAAGTCTTTACTACAATTTGTACGTCATTTAGGATGCTCCTTAAAAAGTTCATGTAAAGTAAATTTTTCTCATCGGCATTCATGGAATGAAGTTGGTCTGCTGTGAAACATTTATCTTTATGCAAAGAAAAAAGTAATTTTAGTTTTTCCCATTGAGACAGTATCCTAGTCACTGTTTCTTCAACGGAGAGCCACCGAGTATCACAAGAGCGTAATATTTTTAAAGGCTTCTCGCCACAATTTATAGTATCATATACAGTGTGAGTCACGTTAAAGTGTACATATGAAAATAGATGAAACTAGACCTATTTTTATCGACAAAAAGTGGTCAAAATGTTTTTGAGATTTTTTTTTTAATTTTTTTACAGAATTTTTTTTCTTCCAATTACTACTTAAAAGAAAACGTAATAACTAAAAACTAAGCGGTATATCCTGATAAAATAAAACCGCGGGCCGCGGTCGACGCCGTCTCTTAGGCCTCAGCCTCGAACTTAGCGGGCAGCGGGGCGGGAGCGGCGGCGGCGCTGGAGCGGGGCGGGCAACGCAGACCCGTTCTCGAAACAAGCGGGCAGCTCGCGCGGCGCTTTAGCGGCGAAGTGTTGTGTTCGGGGTTGTGTTGTCGAGATATTTGTTTTTATTCGCAAACGAATTCGCAAAACAATTTTATTTCGATTCAAATTTATTCCTAACGCTCGATTTATTGTGGGCAAAAGAAGGAGTGCGCTCTGCCCGCTCGTTGCCCGCTCCCTCGCCGCTGCCCGCTCGTTGCCCGCTGCCGCGCCGCTGTTTTCGAGAACCGGTCTATTTGATTTTACGCATAAGATCCTGCCGCCCTGCCGGTTAGTGGTAATCTAAAAACATAAGAGTACAAAGTTGTTATACAACATAATTAAACTAGATACCTACCCAACAATAATGTTGTTGAGGCCATCATTAAAAAAGTAGCAACTATCTTTTATCAAAGCACATAGTACCGACATGGTTCGTATCAGCCAAATGACGTCAACTGACCAACTGAAACCAGACCAAGTTAGTTAATGAAATAAATATATTTACCACAGTATAACCTTGTGGTTTTCTTACTGCTGGATACTTATCTAAGTATCTTTCAGTGAAATTATTGTTGGATTCGTATAATAAATAATAATAAAATCGTTTATTACCAAAATATCATTACATATTTTCACATAATAACGTTGGACTCCACACTAGGCAAGCCTGTGTCGTGGATGGAGGCCAGGAGACAGTTTTACGATGTAGTAGGTACTTAAAACTAACAACAATA
This sequence comes from Ostrinia furnacalis, assembly GCF_004193835.3. Lineage (NCBI taxonomy): Eukaryota > Metazoa > Arthropoda > Insecta > Lepidoptera > Crambidae > Ostrinia > Ostrinia furnacalis. The sequence goes on along the minus strand of NW_021131446.1, from coordinate 10,507 downwards.
TTAATGTATGGATGATGTATAAAATGCGTGTTCTTATTATGTGTGTTCGTTGCCACTTTTCCTTGACTAAACTCCAAGGGTCAGATGAGTTTTCGAGCCATTGTATATCATCTTTATTTTCCACACACTCCTCTTGGTTTGTGAAAATATTTGGTATGAGCCTCGGAGAAGGATTCGACTCTAATGAATATGTGGGACTCTCCTCTCTACTACGTTTCCGATTTGTCTTTGGTAGGGCTCCCAAAATTTTTAACCGTCTTCGCTTGTTTAATACCTGGTTAACAAGTTTACCTTTAGCTTGTAGTACTGTTACGGGGTGGGTCTAGGTCTTTTTAAAAAAAGCTATAGTTATTACAATTGAAAATTTTAATAAACTAAGAAAAGAAAATAATAAAATATCCCCGAATAAATGTTACGCGCGCGGCGGTCCAAACCAAACTAATTATTAAGTAAATCTGATTGGCAAAGAAACGTAGGGCTTCTATTGTATTGACGTCAATGCAATAGAACCTCCGTGTCATAAATTTTTATATTTATATTTAGTAATGTAAATCCCGATATAACAAACCCCTATTAAGATCTCTCATCACATCTGAAGAGATGAGAGATTAAAAGAATTATTATTTTGGTTGGACTGCCGTTTGCGAACATTGTAGCGATAGAACCAGTCTTTTTTTTTTTATTATTAGACCAGAAAATATTAAAAAGATAAATGTATAAAAAAGGATTTAATGAGATTTAGGATTAATGCCGGGTGCTATTTCTACTACTAAAACTATTAACAAAAACTTAAAACTAACTTATTCTCTAACATAGGCGTGAAGTGCTGGCTGAGCTATTATGATGTTTCTCCTCATTGGAGATGGCGTCGATCTAGGTTTGATCTCGTCAGAGCCGGACGAGTCTTCCATATCTCGAATGCTCTGTGTGGTTATTAACATCGTCAGTGTCAAAAGATAACGCTAAAATTATAGACTCGAGTGAATTTAATAACGAATTGATCTGAGATTTAATCTCTAGTTTATCATTGCTGTTTGAGACGTTCTCTAAGATGTTGTGAATGACCTCCATGTTTTTCATAAGATGTTTTTCGTTTTCGTTCACTTTCGATATTGAGTTGTTAAAAGAGGAAANTTTTATTCAAAAAGGTTACATTTTTTTATATTTCTGGTAATTTCTGACAAGACCCGACTGGCAACACTGGTTCCATGAAGCTAAAGATACATCACTGTGGTGGTCATAGGTAACTTGTGTCAGTTTCATCATAATAAATAAGTAATCTGTGGTTTCATCTTGTTGCTGCTTCTTGTTGCCGGATTTATATTGTATTTTATTTTTTAAATAAATAGGTAAATATTGAAACATACGAGCAAACGTGTCTCTCTAAACGCTCGACATTAGCAAAACCAGTGTGCTTTAAATTCGCACCATTGAAGCCATTAGACAGAATAATATACAAACGACGAAACTGTTCAAACTGTGTTAGAGAACATTGCATTAAATTACGTATTATAAGTATTTATACCTACTCCTACATTGGAACTTTATTTAAATTTTTAGCATTTTTTATCTCGTAACAATACCTACTCAAAATGAGTCAAAGACGCGGCAACAGGAGTACAGCTGAAGAATCAGACGCGAACCTAGATGATGCCATCAAAGAATGCGTCCGTTTCATCGTTTGCCGAGAAGGAAGTAAAGTGCCCATCAAACGGGCTGAAATAGTCAAACACTTGAACACTACTAGCCAGACTCCGGCCAACCAAGTCAATACAGTAATAGTGGAAGCTAACAAGACTCTTAAAAGGGTAAGGTTTATCATATATCATATCATAATCATTTATTTCTTCATAAGTGTACATACATATTCATAATTAATTTGTGCATGATGTAATGAAAACAACCAAAAACCAAAAGTACTGTTTTCACTGTCTTATTTTTGTTCTAGATACGAATAGTAAACAATAGTGTTGAAAAAACATCTACAACAAATACTATTTGTGTTGAAAAAAGTACCTACTGGGCAGTAAAAATTAAATTATAATTACAGTTTACATTTATTTAAGTGGTTATCTAACTATTGTTCCAGTATTATTAAACTAGTAAAGTAACCGTCACAAAAAGTCAACACAGCATCAGTCATTATTATTGTTGTCTGTGAACACTTTATCCACAATGAATTAATATAATTATTTTTTAAATTACGTTTGAAAAATTGAAAATAGTTTACTTATCCAGGTATATGGATATAAACTGGTGCAAGTTGAGGCGAAGTCAGGCATCCAGTACATAGTGGTGCTTACCGAAGAGTGTGACTCGGTGCAGTCAAACGTCAATGACCCTCTGCAGAGGAAGCTGTTAGTTGCAGCCCTGACACACATCTACATGAGCGGAGGGCCTGTTAAAGAAGGTAATATTTAACTTTATTAATTCTTTATTGTCAAAGAACTTGTTACAAAAGTAAACTCCTCCATTGATCACTCTGTGTAAACCTTGGGCATAAATAGTACAGTTTGTATTAATACAAAAATACATTATATCAGAGGTGGAATTGTGTAAAGCAATCGTAATCATTTGACAGTTCATAACGTATGATAATGTCAATTAAACAAAGCGTTTGAGAGAATAATTGTACATTATGAACTGTCAAATGATAACAATTGCTTTACACAATTCCACCTCTGAAAATTCAATTCTTTCGTTGCATTTTCTCATTAAGAAATAAAATAATGAATTACTATTTCCAGATGACATGTGGAAGTTCCTCTCCGAGGCTGGCTTGCTGGAAGAGAATGACCACGCGGGCCGGAAGATACTAACGAATACATTCACGAAACAGATGTACCTGATATATTCTAAGGTGAGAAAGATACTTGCACTTAGTACTGAACAAGTTTTGCTTAGTTTATAGTGTCTAAGGCCCGGCTTTCACCAACCAAAGTGGAGATGTGTCGGGCGGACGAATTTTTCTATAGAATTCGACAGCGGCGGCGGCGCAGAGCGGAGACGAGAATTGGAAATAATTAAATCTGATTCAAAATACTTCTCCGCTCTGTTCTGTTCCGCTCCACATTGGTGGAAACCGGGCCCAAGGCTGAGTTGCACCACCTTCTTTTAACCGTGACTATAACTATAACCGGTGTTTTTTGTGTAATTTGAAAGACTTGAAGTTGCAACCTAGCCTAAGGATATATTTTTTAAACTTTCATGGTCACTAACAATCAATTGTAATAAAAGACTGCGAAAGAGGGTAGACCGATATCTCTGTCCGTAACATCTCACCCGCCAGTTTCCTCAGTTACTCCGTGACCATGGCTCTTGCAACAGTGCCGAAATATCGGAAACTCGAAATTAAGATACATGGTAGCAATCCCGTGAATAATAAATAATTATTAAGCCTAAGGTTGTTTATTTTATTTTAGATTGGGGACGGGGAGCTGGCTCGAAATGTGTTTGAATGGGGCCAGCGATCTCTGGAGGAAGTGCCGAAACTATTTATTCTCAACAAAATGGCTGAGGTGAGTTCGAACTATGAAGTGACTCATGAGTGCACTTTGCAAAATGAGCACTCAACTCAAAAAGCTAAATCTTTGTTTAAATAAGTTTTAATATTTTGTTATGTCATAAAATGAACATTTGGCGACTGCTTTTTGATGTCGACTACAGTGCCCCGATTAATAATATTTTTTAACCCGACGCTAATTTTTAACGTCTCCTTTTTTATTTTTCGTCTTCGTCGTCTTTTTAATTTCTTCGATTCTGCGATACGGATTTGTAAAAACAGCTGACGTCCGGGCACGTTAAAAATGAAAATTTTTAGCGTAATCGGGGCTCAGGTGCTTACCAGAAATTAAACTAGTCCACAGGAAAATTATTTTTAAGATGTATCTTCTCTTCTGTTTCAGGCTTTCGATAAGAGCCCGGACTATTGGTGCGAACAATACAAGGAGGCTACTGAAGAAGTGTCTTAGCAAACGATTTAATTAATTAATTCTCATGTATAATTACAAATAATTATTAATATAAACAAAATCCATTTAAAACTTTATTTAATTTAATTCAAAAATATGTATTACATTGTATAATCAGTCTGATTAACAGATACAATATTCCTACAAAAAGACTTAACAAACTAAAAAAAGCATGTCAAAAACACTTACCTGCAGAATCTTAAAAACACTGTCACAAACATTATTTTGTAATTTGATTTAAATCGTGCAGTTTTTCGTAGCTTCGTACTTTAAAGATTCAATCAAACCTCTCATTTCGTTATAGATTTGTCTATGTTCTTGGGTGTTCGGTAGGTCGTGTAATTCCCCGATACAGCGAAAAGTTTCTTTATACATGGTAACGAAGTTCACCGGGCTTATATGAGAAGCGGTAAACAAATACATCCACTTGTCGAACGATGATTTTTGTTGAGCGGTCATTTTGGCTTTAGGTAGGCCGACCATTCGGTGATCCCAGTTATTAACACAGACTTTGCATCGGCAGATTTTTTTATTATTCATCCACATGTGCAAGGATCGGTTTGTTATTATGTGATCATACCAGTGGCCGCTGAAAAAAATAAACAGATTACTTAGAGAGAAAATATTTTTTAACGTAGGAGGATTATGCGTCTCAAAAAGGTGTTGCATTCTAACGCCGCGGTAAATGTTGTGTTGTTTGCAATTATTGCAAAAAAATATCACAGTAGAATAATCACTACATAGTAGGAACAAAGTTGCTTTCCGCTGTCTGTCCCTATGTATGCTTAGATCTTTAAAACTACGCAACGGATTCTGACGCGGTTTTTTTAATAGATATATATGTATATGTTACGGTTAATGTGATAAATTGAAAATTATTAATAATAACCGGTTATTATGAATAATTACCGACAGTCGCGGTAAAAGTGATAAATTAATCACATTTAACAGTGATTATTTAATAATTCAACCTTAGTACTAACAAATTTCATAAAAGAGAACAACATCTTGTGTACGTGCTCGTGTACAGCCAAACTTTTGAACGTTTTGATATCATATATTAATATAATTTGGCATAATGAGTTTGGAATGTTTCTTGCATAATATTACTTTTCCATGATGCCTATAACATAATGTTTTGATTTAAAATGAAAAATAGGTTAAGGTGCGGCGGGGGTGGCCCTTGGGCCACCCCTAAGCCGCCTATTTAGTTTTATATACACATAAATGACCTCATATTAATCACATTTACCAAATCATGCGGTAATTATTCATAATAACCGGCGATTATTCATAATTTTCACATTTATCACTTTGACCGTAACATATATTTAAGCCGGGGCGGGTCGCTAGTAAGTATAGGTAATACTTATTAGAAAGGTTACTTACATGTATGATATTGTTAACTCTTCTCCCCTTTTTATTGGTCTCAATGATATAAGTGCAGCTTTATTGTTTAGTCCTGATACGTGAAGATTTGGATCACAAGAGTGTTTCAATTTACTCGTAAACGAAAATAAGCCAATATTTCCCAGAAGAGTACTCTTCTCATCCATTGCTGCTTTAGCCGTATTCGCAATAAGTATTGCGTGTCTGGTAGATTTATGTATGTGCAGTAATACTCTGCCCATTGCACGGATAGCTTCGTCTTTCTCACGAGGAAAGAATGATGGTAGTACTTCTTCTAAATGGAATATTATAACGGCAATGACATTAAGTGCATTGAAAGTATCTCCAAAAACGAACATATTATTTTCATTGTTGAATTTCAAAATCGACGCCTTGCTGTTTAAATCATAAACTTCGTTTATCATACTGTTTTCCATCTTTTTCAAACCCAAATTATGAGAAATTGCTATAAATTCGTCCCAGGAACATGAATTTTTAAATTTTAAAGCTGCCACGGTGGGTAGTGATGATCCAGTTAGTATATCATCCTCGAATAGTGAAATTATATGACATTGGACATTGTGAAACTCTTCCCAGCAAAGCTTCCTGCATTCTGGGCTGCAGAATAATATTCCTGTACAACTGTGACACGGAATTAGATTTAATGAAATATGATGACAATAGTAACATGATCTGTTTTTATTTAGGTCTCGTAAAATTCCAACGTAAGCTGCCTCTAGTGCAACTAATGTTCCCGGCGGGATGTTCTGCCGAGCAACTACTTTTGACTGTCCGCCAGTGTTGTTCTTGATACGGCAATTGCCGTAATATACGGCATTTAGGCATCCTAGGCACCATAAATACGGTATACGGCAGCTCTTCCATTACCGTATCAAAATATACGGCAATTGATTAAGGTTGAGTTTTAGTAATCAAAAATACACCGTGTTACTTTGCATTCTTGCCATATTCACAGAGATAAAAGTAGGTAACAATACCTATTATTTAAGATAAACAAGAGACTCCCATAAAGAAAGTACACTAAGATTTTAGTAAATTTGGTTTTTCAGTACAAATTGGAATAAACCAATTTCGTCTCGCACCATAGAGAAAAGTAATACATAGGAAATAGAGAACCATCTCTGTCAAATTTTTGAACCTACTAATTGACAGCCTGGTGTTAAATTCCCTGCACTTAACCTACGTACTGTTACGGGGTGGGTCTAGAAGGTCTTTTTAAAAAAACACTAAAGTTACTACACTTGAAAAATTTAATTAACTAAGAAAGTAAATGATAAAAATTCCCCGAATAAATGTTGCGCGCGCGACGGTCCAAACCCAACTAATTATCAAGTAAATTTTATTGGCAAGGAAACGTAGGGCTTCTATTGTATTGACGTCAATGCAATAGAAGCTCTGTGTCATCAATTTTTATTTTTATATTTAGTAAATGAGCCAAATTTGAAGTGTTAATGCATAGTACTTTTTGAGTGATAAGGAGTCAAAAGTGGCTCCAAGTGGTTCGTCTAAATATACGCACGGTGCAGTCCCCTCCCTGGAACTAGGCTTAACATGCTCCCGCATGTCTAGAATATTAGCTCAATGTTGATTTAGTCGATTTTCTCCTAATGGGAACATGTAAGACAAAAATAAAATTTCCAATATTACAGACCTTCTAGAGCAGATGCCGCGAAAACTATACAAGATATAGAAAAACTTGACTATCTCACCTGTAGAAAATTGAATTAGCTTTTTTTGGTTCATAGTAGTCATGTCACTAGGACGCATAGTTTCCGAGGATTAAGCGAAAAACCGAAAAGTGGTACCTTTAAACTCCCCTCTCTCCGGCGGCTCAAGGGCTAAGGGCGGGGACTTTTGCTATGTTCACCTCCTAACTAGTCTAAATAAAGTCCCGAAGTCAAAAATTGTGTTCCACGGTTTTCCATCTATAATGCTTTATTGACTGGACTAAAATAGTTGATTTTATAACATGGATATTATCTTTCATGAGGTAAGCAAATTTTTCTCATCTGACTGTACATCGTTGATTGCCTGAGAGAATTTAGCTGCATCTTCTGAGTCTAATGTACCAAAAAATTTTTTGGGAAGTGATCCGCCGAAATCAATGAGACCTCTTTTTACACGCCCTTTGGGTTTATCATCTGAGAGTAAATATGATACAGATGAGAATTTATTCACATTATCAAGATTTTGATTTTTAAGTGCAGAGAGCGAGTTAGTACATTCAGAGTTAATCTTAGATGATGCAAAAGAATAACAGTATGCAGTGATCTTCTCAAATAAAACTTCTACTGTTTATGTGACCTATATCGAGATAAGTAACTACTTCATCTATTTCATTATGAATATCTTCTAATAGAAAAGCAATTCTATCGTAGCTATGAGTTCCTCTGAATCTCCGACACGCCAACGTCTTAGATTTTCTTTGTAAATCAAGTGTAATCCAATGTGCTGTGACACCTAAAAAACTTCTTTTTTTTCCCGACCAAATGTCTGCTGTGGTACATAGATATGAAGTATCTCGGAGCAAGGTTTTTATTTCATGTATTTCTTTGTTATAATAATCTTGCATACACCATTCCCAAAGATGGTCGACTCACTAAAGTCAAACCATTTTGACACATACCTACACTTTCAAATGTTTTTGAAAGGTATGGATCTTCAATGAGGGTTTTCGCGATTGAAAAATCCGCCAGATGGCAATACGTAGACGCGAGGTCCAAATGCTGCGTGATTGGTGGATTTTGACATGTCGCATGTCCTCTAAAAGACTGTCACAACACAAAAAAGCGTGTTTCGAGAAAAAGCGGTATTAAGTTTTTTTTACTTCTTAACAATGTTATGATCACTCGGTAGATGGATTTTTTAATCGTTTTATATTAATTTTATGGACAATTTATTCAACTTACTTGAGAAAATTTTAAGTTGGAAGAAAGGTTGCAGAAATATAGATTTTTCCTTAAATTTATAAAAAATGGCCCATAATATGACACTTTTTTTGATTAGGGTGTTGCAATTTATGTAATAATACAATATATGCAAATGGAATTATTTGTTATTAGCTCTTATAATAAACTATAATGTTTATAAATCTAACAGGAACATCAAAAAGTCACATAAAAAGTTTTTCCTTAAGCTAAGGTACACATAATCAGTCATATCCATCTAAATTTAAGGTAGTATCGTAGATTTAATCTTAAATAAACATGAAATTACAAACTTTTGAAAAAAGAGGTTAACAATTTGGGATGTGGTTGCTCTCTACCAAACTCGGAAGATCCCTTTTTTATTTTCTCTAAGATTTGGTTTACATTTATAAGCTGGTTTCATTTTAATATTTCTAGCGGACAGTTGCTTTTTTGTGATTTAAACTTCCTGAAACACAGTTTGTTTATATCGTCGGTTGATTGCAAGAAGTCTTAGTAATCATTTTTAGTTACTCGCATTTTAAAATAACGTACACAGTATTTAAAAAAAATCAAAATATGAAGTTAATGTCTTTTGACTGACGGCCAACTATAACAAACCAAGAAGTAATTACTTTTTACTTTATCGGATGTTAAATCATGTTACATGTTAAATCAAGTTAAATTACGTTTAAAATAATATAATAAACAATCATAATAACGAAATATGTATAATGACCTGTCATCTTCTGGGTCACATTCTAAACAAAAAAATCAGTCTCAAACAAAAATAACACAATCAATAAATTGAAACAAAATATCTTTGTAACATTATTAATTTGGCACAAAAAGTATTTGGTATATTATTATAGCCCCTTATAAATAATACAGTGTAAGTCACTATAAAGTGTACGAAAATAGATGAAACTAGACCTATTTTTATCGACAAAAGAGGTATTTTTTTGTTTTTATTTTTTGTATTTTTTTTTCTTCAGATTACTGATTGCTAAGAAAACGTAATAACTTCTAAACTAAGAGGTATATCCCATAAAAACAGTCATAAAGCTAAATAACAGGCGATAGATTAGAGGACGTGCGATATCTGTAAATGTCATGTCAAAAATAACCAATCATGCAGCATTTGGACTTCGCGTCTACGTATTGCCATCTGGCGGATTTTTCAATCGCGAAAACCCTCATTGCTCTCAAAGGTATCATAGAGTGTATAAAGAATTTTATGATGTTCTGATTGAATTCTTCTTGAGATACTTTAGCCTATCTAGTCTGTACCTGTGTATCTGGAGCTGTTTTCTTCTTTTTTTATTAATGGCAATATACGCTTTATAGTCGTCGAATGCGCTTTCGCCGTGCTTTCTTTTCAGGTGGGTGACACAGTCGGACGTTGAAGGCAAAGTTCCGGATATTTTTACTTGTTTTGGCAAGCACAACGTACACAATCCAACTCGTTTGCGATATGAAGAATCTTCTTTAGAACATTGAAAGAACTTTCCATCAAGAATCGTTTTGATTTTCGGCATTACTTTTTTTTTTTTTTTTCAATACAGCAAACGTTGGTTTAGCAGAATGTTCGTAGAAGTTGTGAACTCAACAACCGTTGGTACACCGCGCGTGTCCTCCGCCCTCCTTGATTGGTATTTTCCGAGAATCTTCGGATTTTCGAGCTGGACGCTGGACTACACGGCCAAATAAGACTCCATCATGAGAAAATGCGTCTTCATAAGGGTCACCAAATGAATTTCTGCATAATATTTCGTATTAGAAGAGAGCAAATGAAACCATATTTTTCTTCGGTTGACGGAAAAGTCACGTTTTATTCTTTTCTTTTAAATTACTTTTTTGTGTCCTTGACACGTTTCGTTAATATTTTCCACAAACTGTTAAAACTTGAAGTTGAAGCTTCTTGGCGCAGTAACAACAAGTCTTCTGAGTCGTTCATATTGTAGTACAACTAAACGGCGCGCGCGCAGTAGTTTATCGAAGTATGTACCTACATATGAAAATAGGTGAAACTAGACCTATTTTTATCGACAAAACAGATGAATGTTGTGGTGACTGGATTGCTGGTTGTGGTGATTGAATTATGTGTTGTGACGACTGGATTGTGTGTTTTGGTAACTGAATTGTCTGTTGTGGCGATTGGATTGCTTGTTGTGACGACTGGAATGCTTGTTGTGGAAACTGAATTGGATGAGGCGGATG